>NC_136068.1:1578135511-1578528011 GCF_964261635.1 Lissotriton helveticus | reverse complement strand
CCTCCCAGCCTGAAAAATCCTCAGACTCCTCGTTTCTGGATACCAACTGGTTCGTATTTATGGGAATTTGTTTACAGAAATTGAATACATTAAAATTGAAGATAGACTTGATATCTAATCTCAAATATCGTAATTAATCCTATGCTTAAGGAAAAACGTCCTGTATGTAAATAGTACTGCTTCAATATTTTTGTTTTTGCCGAAGTGCCTATGTTGCCCTTGTTGAGCTGTGTGGGAGGAAGTTGCCTAATGGCTGGTTCAGACCTTCTGCTCCAACATCCCTGTGCCTGGCATTTTGTTTTTCCTTGTTTATTTTAGAACTTTTTATCCTGGGTGGAATATTCTGTCTCGGGCTATCCTGTTTGTTAAATATCCTCTGCCGCGTTATAGACCTTTATCTGCAGCTCGCGCCTAGTTCTGATTGGGCCTGGTTTGGGGTCTTTAACAACCTTTATAGCTGGACTACGGCTATGCTGAATTAGAAGGCTGGAATGCTGGCAGCTTCATCAAAGATAATGGTGGGGCATAGGGCCATTTATAGCTGGTATAGGCCTTGAGTTCCAATATGCCAATGTTTGTCATTCTGCTACTCCATTTTTGATTTAGATTACTATACCCTTATTGGGTGGAATTTTCTAATAGCACTATAGGGCTTCTGCTTTTAAAGGCGCTCTCCTGCGTAATAGGACCTTAACTATGTTTCTGACTTCTAGGCCTCAGTAGTGGGCAATAAAGCGATCATATTGAAATTAACTGCTAAAACAATATAGCACAATATATCCATTGATGGGCAATAAGGAGAAACATGCCGCATTCTACGATAATACTGATTGCTCCTTTGTTTACCGGTATTGGCAGTACTTGCACTGACCAACTGCAATTTCAAGAAGGTTGACCACTCTACATAAGGAGAAACATAAGGAGAAACAGGCCTGTCAGTCAGAGGACACTGTGCCTGTCCACTAAGGGCTAATGGAGAAGTGTGGCTCAATGGTTAGAGCGGCAGACCCTATTCCAATCATGGAGTCCCAACCTGCAACTCTGGGCAATAGCTTGCTTAATCTCCACAACGGCCCCACAATGCTAAGGATGCCTCGCCTCCACCTTGGGGGTGCCCAGGAGTGGACACCTCACAGGGAAAGCCAGGATGGGTTCCACAGCGGTATTCATACAAGCGCCTTGAGAACCTTGCGGGTGAGTAGTGCGCTATACAAGTTACAATTTTACAATTTACAATGTCAGCGTTCTGTATTGCTCAGCAAGCAGGTCTGCTGGAGATCCAGGCCTGGATAGATTTTCTTGGGTATCAGTAACGCTGTACTTATTGTCCGGGCCTGGGAGAGCGGAGGGATGAGTACTTTATTGGCTCAAAGAAACACACCGAATCGCGAACCTGCTGGGCTGTGTGCCAGGCATCGATCCATCAGAGCTTTCATCACATAGTGCTGCCCAATCTCATTACAGACCCTGGATGTGTATCAACACAACACCAGCAAGAGGAGAGCACCTGCAGGGCCCGGCCATCTTTTCACACCACATCTGCAAGAAGAAAGCACCCAAAGGCCCGGCTGTGTGTTAGCACAACATCTACAAGAGGACAACAAACACAGATCTTGGTCCTGTGTTAACACAACAACTACAAGAGGACAGCTCCCAAATGCTGTGGCTGTGTGTTACCACAACATAGACAAGAGGACAGCACCCAATGGCCTTGGCTGTGTGATAAAACAACTTCTACAAGAGGGCAACACACAAAGGCTGTGACTGTGTGTCAGTAGCGGTCGGTGGTAGGAGTGCTGCCGGGCGGTGACGTGGGGTGGGGGAGGGGCAGAGTGGGAGGTAGTAAACTACGGAATACGGCCAAATGCAGGTAAGTAAACATATAAATAAATAAAACAAATTTCGCTGCGCGCACTGCATCGCCCGGCAGCACTCACACCACCGACCGCTACAGCTGTGTGTTAACACAACCTCTACAAGAGGACATCACCCAAAGTCCGTGACTATGTGTTGACACAACATCTTCAAAAGGACAGCTCTCAAAAGCTCTGGCTGTTTGTTAACACAACATAGACAGAGGAGAACACACAACGGCTGTGGCTGTGTGTTAACAAAACATCTACAAGAGGACAGCACCCAAAGGCCCTGAGTGTCTGTTAAAACACTGTGAGAAATTGGGTTGTTGATTGAGGAGGGTATGTGCCCTTCTTAAGCACCACCCACAATCACTGTCAGGGTGAACCACTAAAGTCACTAAATTAACCAGTGCTTAACTCTATGGTAGCTTGGCACAAAAGCAGTCAGGCTTAAACTAAAAGCAATGTGTAAAGTATTTATGCAGCACACAATCAGTAATAAAGTTAAAACACAACTCTAGAAATTTCCCACACCAATGTAGAACATTAGTGTAAATTTTGATAAATGATTTCACACCAAAACAACAAAAATCCAAACAGAAGAACCGGAGATATGCAATTTTAAAGAGTTAGGTCACAATAGTTCTTAAAACCATAAAGAGCCAACTGTGGTTCTCTGTTAACGCTAAACTTGGACAAAATCACAAGCTCAGGCCAACTGCGATGGAGCGTGGGCTGCATACAGGGACCAGGTTAGCCGCTGAGAATTGTTCCCTATGTCCTTGATGTGGGCATGGTGCTGCACGGCTTCGGTTCCGAGGAGTGTTGTGGGCACTTGCGTCAAGTAGCATTGTGCTGCGTCTGTTTCGATGAGGAGCTTCAAAGGGGGGCATGCAAGGTCCGCATCGAGTTGGGTCAAGCTGCATCTGTTCTGATGAGCAGCGAGGGCTGTGATGTGAGTTGCGCCATGCTGCGTCGGTTCCAATGAAGAGCTGCGTGGGTTGTGTCGATTTGCATTGTGCTGCATTGGTTCTGATAGGGACCACAGATGTACTGGTTTGAGCACCTTTATCCCCACCTCCAAGGGTCCAGTACTTCAGAGGCCCCATTTGGGGGGTTAGAACTCACAACAGGCATGGACCAGTACAGGGTTCAAGATGGTTGGAGCCTTTTCTGTCTGTAAGGCTCTGATCAAGGGGGCAGCCTACTATCCCTTGGAGTCCTTCTGGTGTTCCTGAGTTCAAGTGCAGACCCAGTCCATTTTACTCAGGCAGCAGGGCAGTAGAGCAGCAGGGAGGTAGGGCAGTCCTTCTTGTAGTAGAGCAATCCTTTATATAAGTTCTCCTAAGGTCCAGAAGTGATTTGAAGATTGGCTTTGAGGGCCCAATATTTATACCTATGCCCACTTTGAAGTGGGAGAAGTTTCTGGAATTTCCCCCTACAGAGGTGTCCTGCCTCTCTGCCCTGGTTCCAGTCTGAGTGGGGGCACAATAGGCTAGTGTAAAGTCCCTTGCATGTGAGCTGAGCCAGTGTCTTTGAAATCCTGGTGTAGCAGGTGACAGCTCCGCCCTCTATCAAGACAGAGATGGCTCATTCTGCCGCCACCCACACCCTCTATTGTGATGCTGTCTCGGAGAAACACACAAAAGCCAACTGTCAAACTCCCCATGTCACTAAATGGTTAGGACAAGCAAATTACAACGTTCTTAAAGTGGCATTGGCGGAATTGTGACTTCAAAGCCGACTTTACCATTAAAGAGGATTTAAAATTACAATTCCTCAGACACCAAACTTGAATTTCTGACCTGCTTCCAATAAAAAGTTAGCCCTTATCAAATTTAATAAGGCAGGTCAATCTTATCCTAAGGAGAGGTAAGCCTCACTTTTTAATTACAATGCATCTTTCCATAAGGCTGGTTAGGGCCTACCTTTGGGATGACTGATATGTAATAAAAAGTGAGTTTTAGACTTGGCAAGGGGGGTTATATTGCCAAGTCGAATTGGCAGTTTAAAACTGGTACCATATTCTGCCAATAAAGAGATTTAATACTAAAACTGCCACCAGGCTGCAATCGTAGGCCTGATACCAGTTGGAAAGGCAACCCAAGTGGGTGGCATGATAAGTTCAGCAGGCCCGCTAAAAGCATTTAATTTACAGGCTCTGAGTGCATGTAGCACCACTTTCCTAGGTACCTATAAGTGAATTAAATGCACCAATTAGGGGTAAGCCAATTTTACCATGTGACAACAAGCATTTTAGCACCTGTTAGCAGTGGTAAAGTGCATAGAGCTGTAAGCCAACAAAATGAATTCAGCAAAAATAGGAGGGGTGAACTTGCAGAGAAGGCCAAGTCCAACAGACTCCATCTACAAGAGGGCAGCACACAAAGGCCCTATGTTAACATACCACTGACAAGTTGACAGTACCTAAAGACCTTGCTGTTTATTAAAGCAACATCTGCAAGAAGAAAGCAACAACAAGGCATGGCTGTGTGTTAAGATAACATCTTCAAGGGGGCAGCAGCTACAGACTCTTGCCTTATGTTAACAAAAGAACTGAGCAGACAGCAGCTACAAGCTCTGGCTGTATATTAACACAACAAAGCTAAAGGATAACAACTACAGGCCCTGGCAGTGTGTTAATATGACAACAGCAAGAGGACAGCAACTGAAGGTCCTGGCCATTTGTAAAAATAACACGATAAGAGGAAAGCTCCTACAGGCCTTGGCTTTGTATTAATGTAACATAGCAAGAAAACAGAAGCAATGGGTCCTTATCACCTGTTAACATGACACCAGCAATAGGACAGCCCCTGCAGGGCCTGGTCATTTATTAATACAACATCTCTAAGAGGACTGCAGCCAAAGGCCTTGACCGTGTGTCAACACCGGCAAGGGGGTATCAAAAATGACACTGGCAGGAGGACAGCAGCTGCAAAGCAAAACTACATCAAAAGCCTTAACTGTGTGTTAGTATGACATAAGTCAGAGAACAGCTCCTACAGGCCCAGGCTGTTTGTTAACATGACACAGTAAGAGGATAGCACCTACAGGCCCTGGCTTTGTATTAACGTAACAAAGCAAGAAAACAGCTGTAACAGTCCCTGGATGTGTGTTAACATGACACCAGCAAGAGAACAGCACCTGCAGGGCCTGGCCACCTGTTAACACAACATCTGTAAGACAACAGCAGCCAAAAGCCTAGACCGTGTGTTAACACAACATAGCAAGGGGGTGGAACCTACAGACTCTTGCTTTATGTTAAGGCAACACTGGCAGGAGGAGATCAGGTACTAACTTTGGTTGTGTGCTAACTCAACAAAGGAAAAGGACAACAACAGGCCATAACTGTGTGTAATATGACACCAATTAGAGAACAGCACCTACAGGACCTGGATGTTTGTAAACATAACACAGTAACAGGACTGCACCTACAGGCCCAGACTGCTTATTCGCAGGCTGAGGTCATGTGTAAATATGATATGTCAGTAGGACAGCACTGATCAGGCCTGGCCTTCACATAATATGAAACAAGCAATATAAGAGTACCTAAAGACCCTGGCTATGTGGCCAAACAACATCAGCAAGAGGACAATACTTAAATACAGGATATATGTTAACATGACACAGGCATTAGCGAGGATGAAACTTACACATGGGTTGCTGTGCCTTCTACTGGTCATCTTTTGACTTCTATAATTATAAGGGAATGAGTGTCCAGGGCATACTTCCAATTATCCCTTCCCGTTTCTTGCAAAAGCTTGTAATGAAAGATTCTGTTAGTCTAATTAAGGTATTGATTTGTTTCTATTGATGGATAAATGCTAAACACCTACATATACATGCACATGATTGATCTATCTATCTGTCTGTTTGCCTATCTATCTATCTATCTATCTATCTATCTATCTATCTATCTATCTATCTATCTATCTATCTATCTATCTATCTATCTATCTATCTATCTATCTATCTATTTAGCTTGGAATGTGGGCATGTGCATCTTTAACATATCCTTAGGCTATTTATACATTCTTATCAAGCACACCTACCAGAGGGTGTCTGCGTTTTACATAAAACTAAGTGAAGTGAGACCTCACTTACAAGGAATGCAATAAGACATAAAATGGCTATATCACAAACTCAATTGAAACCAGGCAAATGCATAAAAGAGGACAAATAAAGAGTGTGTGAGATGAGAAGTAGAAATAAGAACAGTTGAGGAAAGATTTGGAGGCAGTAGGGAGAGTGCAGTTAAGTAGGATACAGGAGTAAAGAATTGAAAGATATATGCAACAAGTCACATGTAGCACCCCAGTGCGGATTATTAAGTCAAAGAATGCCACACAGCACAGCTACCTGGTTTGCTAAACACATCTTGAGGACATTCAGAACTCTGACCTAGGAATGCATTCCACCCATTGCTTACCATTTGCTTTGGGGATTGTTACTCACATTTTCTGGCTTTCTATTTGCTGGCTTTATTTGCTTTAGGCTGTCCAGCTTGAGTTCGTCCCTTCCATTGACCAAACCTTCTTTACTGTATTCTTCCACAAACTCACTTTCTGTAAACATCCCTTTAAATCCTGTTTTATCTTTTCACATTTGCTGTGCATTCAAGACAGAGGTCAAATGTCAAGCTACCTCTCCAGAGAGAGCTTGGTGTTTACTTTTCTTTCTCTGACTTCAAAGTCAGAGAATTTGTGTGACAATCCTGCAGAATTTCCATGTAAGAGGAGAGGGTGTTTTTTAGTACACACACAAAAAAGAAGTATGCTGATGTTTCAGAATATATCAGAATTCGTACAAATGAAATAATTTTTTTTGTAATTCAGAGGTGTGGTGGAAACAGATATTTGAATACGATCAGAACGCATCAATACACTAGGGGGTCGATTCCGATCCTGGAAAAAATTCCGCCGTACGATTCGTATTCGTAGCCGATTCCGTACGAATGGAAAAATTCCCTCCGACCTGGGAAGTACGATCCATTTCCGTCTTTCTCCGTACGAATATCAGGGATCCGTACGAACCGCAGTCGAAGACCCATATGAATAAGCGTCGGAAATCAAACCGTACGATTTGTAAACCTGCCGTACAAACTGACAAGTACGATGCACTGCGGCAACCCAGTACGCGATTTGTACGGACCAAAGTAGTCGCGCATGAAGAATGATTAGTACTGAAAATATCGCGTTTCAGAAAGCCACATCAACATATACGAAGCGCTTACCCCTCGATCAAGCGTACGCGAACCCCACCTACCCCCCAACGGCCCGTATAAGTCACCCGCACCAACCAATACCAACGGCACACACCCCGATCAAGCCTACGCGAACCCTCCCACCCCCCAACGGCCCATATAAGTCACCCACACCAACAAATACAACCCGCACACACCCCGATCAAGCATACACGAACCCCCCCACTCACCAACGGCCCGATAAGTCACCCGCACCAACAATTACAACCCGCACACACCCCGATCAAGCGTACACGAACCCCCCCACTCACCAACGGCCCGTATAAGTCACCGGCACCAACAAATACGAACCGCGCACACCCTGATCAAGCTTACGCGAACCCCCCCTAGCCCCAACGGCCCGTATAAGTCACCCGCACCAACAAGTACGACCCGCACACACCCCAATCAAGCGTACACGAACCCCACCACCCCCCAACGGCCCATATATGTCACCCGCACCGACAAATAGCAACCGCACACACCCCGATCAAGCCTACGCGAACCACCCCACCCCCCAACGGCTCGTATAAGTCACCCGCACCTACAAGTACGACCCGCACACACCCCGATCAAGCGTACACGAACCCCCCCACCCCCCAACGGCACGTATAAGTCACCCGCACCATCAAATACGATCCGCACACACCCTGATCAAGCCTACGCGATTCCCCCCACCCCCAAACGGCCCGTACAAGTCACCCGCACCTACAAGTACGACCCGCACACACCCCAATCAAGCGTACACGAACCCCCCTACCCCCAACGGCCCGTATAAGTCACCCGCACCAACAAATACGACCCGCACACATAACAATTATAAAGCGCACGTGAACCCCGAAACCGGCACAAGTAGTTCGCAAACGAGTCGCACAACAACACAAAACATGTCTCCTGTGTACACACCATTGGGAAACAATGTCCTGGCCACATACAAACAGGCAAACAAAGGGCCCAAGTAACACCCACCTCATATAACACACCCACCACTAATACAAAATAAGCCACACCCACAAATTGACCAATAAAAGGGTCCACACATACAACCCATCATCCTTTACAACATACCTATTTGCAAAAAGAAGACACTGCCAGCATATCAACAACTGCACCCATTAACCCTCACACATACACCCTATCTCATCTACACCCACAACACCCCTTCACAATCAGACCCACACACTCCCATCCATACACACCATCACCCCCTCAATCACATACACCCCACACCATGACTACACCAAAGAATCCAAAGTTCACTAACCCGGAGATGGAGGTCCTTACAGATGAAGTCATCCGAGTGGAGCCACAGCTGTTTGGCGCATTGGTCAGACAGACCAGCATAGCTCAGAAAACACGCCTGTGGGAGAGGATCATAGACCGGGTCAATGCTGTTGCACCCATCAAGCGCACCAGGCAGGAATGTCAGGCCAGGAGGTATGATCTGCGGAGGATGGTCAAGAAGAAGATGGACCAGGACTACGCCTGTGCACACCACACTGGAGGTGGTGGTCCCCGCAGACCTCCACAATACCAGCCCTGGGAGGAGAAAGTCATGGCCCTGCTACCACCGGTGGGAGTTCACAGAATACAAGGAGCTGTTGAGCCTGGTGAGTATACAAACGACTCATGTAATATGGGGGGACTCCCACCAGTGCCCAACAGTATGGGGGTGGGGTGGATATGAGTCCCAGCAGTGCCCAACGGTATGGGGGTGGGTGGCCATGAGTCCCAGCAGTGCCCAATGGTATGGGGTGGGTGGCCATGAGTCCCAGCAGTGCCCAACAGTATGGGGGTGGGTGGACATGAGTCCCAGCAGTGCCCAACAGTATGGGGGTGGGGTGGATATGAGTCCTAACAGTGCCCAACGGTATGGGGGTGGGTGGCCATGAGTCCCAGCAGTGCCCAACGGTATGGGGGTGGGTGGCCATGAGTCCCAACAGTGCCCAACAGTATGGGGGTGGGTGGCCATGAGTCCCAGCAGTGCCCAACAGTATGGGGATGGGTGGACATGAGTCCCAGCAGTGCCCAACAGTATGGGGGTGGGTGGCCATGAGTCCCAGCAGTGCCCAACAGTATGGGGGTGGGGTGGATATGAGTCCCAGCAGTGCACAACGGTATGGGGGTGGGTGGCCATGAGTCCCAGCAGTGTACAACGGTATGGGGGTGGGTGGCCATGAGTACCAACAGTGCCCAACAGTATGGGGGTGGGTGGACATGATTCCCAGCAGTGCCCAACAGTATGGGAGTGGGGTGGACATGAGTCCCAGCAGTGCCCAACGGTATGGGGCTGGTTGTAAGGGGGAGGGTGATAGTGTGGAAGGTGTAGGGTAGGAGGCTGCCCTCATCCCATATGTCCCAGGTACACACCCAAGCACCATGCCCAACGTACAGGGAGTGTGAAATCACGCACAAGATAGCAGACAATGGGCCCTGGTGTAGGCAGCACAAGGCCTTCCTGTGACCAGTGCAATCACAAACTCCAGGACAAGGTCAGACATCCTGTGCAGGAACCCACAACCACAATCATGGCAGCATGCTTCATGGGGGCACAGCCAAACCACGAAGGATGGACGCTTGCAAATCACACTCAAACAACTAGCATGGCCTGTCACACACACCCCTTACAGAAACTTATCCCCTGGGGACAGGCAATGGAGTGCAACACTGTCACAATTGTCATGTAACAACAAAACAATCACTGATATGATTACGCATCCAAATTTAACATGCACAGTACTGATTCTCAAGTCCATTGTGCCTCTCACACAATGCACTTGACCCATCTCATGAACGTGGTGGATGCACTAAAGTTGCACCATGGACATGGGTATTGACATGGTGTTGCGTCTTGGAGAAGTGCCACGTTCTAAAGCCATGAGCTAGAAGTGGGTGTACAGGTCCAGGGGGGTTGGCATCGTTTGGCCATCATGGAACAGCAACACCTATCAAAAGTAGCTGAATTGAATCAGAACAATTCTGCTCTGTCTCTTACATTAACATGCTGCATCTAAACCCTGTGCATGCTTGACGCTGGCATAAGGATTGACACTGTATTGTGAATATTGCATCAAACAGAGCACTGCTGTATCTGTGTCGTGCCGGCAACACAAGCCACAGCAATGGCTGTGTCAGTTATTCTCAAGAAAATGGAACATGGCTAATACCCCTGAGCACATGTTAATTATATCCCACTACATACACATACACAAGTGAACAATGACAACAATATAAAGCATGTTGAACTGTGATGCTGGAGAACAAAAAAATATGTGTCATGATAGTGCATTAACAGTGTCTGTCTCTCACACCCACAGGGCAACGTGTGGAAACCACCCCCAACCAGGGGGGAAAAGGATCCCAGTCCCAGGCTCAGCAGGACCCTGACCCCACCGACAGCGACGCCTCACAACATACCGTGGATGACCCCAACCAACCTGGCCCCTCTGGATCCCAAACCCCTGCAGCAACTGGATCAGATACATCTGTGCCAACCACCAGACCCATTCCCATTACATCCCAGCAGACAGGTCAGAGCCCTGCCCATGATCCACCAGAGAGCCAGTCTGAAAATGAGGGACACCCTTCGGCGGGCACCCTGGAGGTGGCAGACAACATCCACCCTGCCAACACTCGGGGGTCCCGTCGATCCGATGTGCCCACAAGCGCAGGCCGTGCTCATGTGAGTCAGGGTGATGGGAGTGGCGCAAGGCGGAGGCGAGATTCTGGCCAGGAAGCTGCAGGCACCGGTATGTCTCAACTGAGTACCATCCTGGAGGCATACCGGCGGGACACCAGGGAGGTCAACCAGGTAGTGGAGGCCCTCAACGAACTGAAACAACAGCAGGCCGAGCAACAGGCCAGGCTAGAACGACGTCATGGACGGGTGGAGGCAACACTGGCTGAGCTCTTGACGGTGCATCGGGATATAAGCCAATCTCTCCGTCAGATGTCTGCCAACATGCAGCACCCTCCCTGTGTCACCAGGCCACAAACATCAAGGCAAAGTTCTACTCCAGCCACAGGGAGGGAGGAAGAGGAGGAACAGTCTGACGGAGCGTCCCATGCATCGTCAAGGCCTGCATGTGAGGGTCCCCTAAGGAAGGTGGGTCGTCTACAGCGAAGACGTTGAGAGGCAATGGGCCATGCACAACTCCCAAGACACCTGCCTGACATATTGCCCTTGGGTGCAACAGTATCACCTATTTGACTCTCCCACATGGACTTGCTGGTCACAGTCTGCCCAATGATGCCACGCACTGTGGCCTCGACTCTGTTGACTGAAACTGTAAGGCATCTCATCTCCAGCTGTGAACTTTGGATTCACCCATTTTTGTACAGTACGTACTCACGTTTCCTGCACAAGATCATCAAATAAATCTAAGAAACATCATATGCATTGGTGTAGTAATCTTGTACCCAGAGTCTAAAACATATGTGTGTGGAAATGTATGAAATGCTAGAGTATTTAACAAACTGCAGCCATCCACACACTTGGATCTGAGTTCGGTTGAGGACACACATAGGTCAAATTTTTCAAATAACAAGATACATGGATGGCAATACACACCCGTGATGGTTACTAAATGCTGTAGGGGGGTTTGGCTTGAAATACTGCAATTACAGACAGGCACAGGAGAGTCACTTGTAGGTGTATAGATCAGGGTTAAAATGTAGGTGTCCACGTAGGGAGTACCAACATTTGTGTCCTGATGTATGAGAACTATCATCAGCATGCAGCTGTACTGTGGATGTGATGAATGGTGCAAAGGCCAAGGGTGGCAGGACAAACTGTGGGCAATGGCCTGTTGTACTCTCTACAAGCTCACCTGATCACGTGACCGCCCCCTATGCAGCTACAACAACCAAACTCATGTGACGGGTGCAACAAATCCAGAACGCCTTGCCACATCTGAGAAATCTCTTCACCAGACCGGCCACATTACACCACACCCAAGAGACGTGGTTTTGGTGTGTGTGCCCGGTGGCTATTTGACTGTCTGTGACGGCCATGTTGAAGTGGTGTGCTGAGGATGCGTACTGCCACGTTACTGTAAGGAAGGCGAGGTGTGCTGCTGTGGTGTTGACAAGGTAACACGGTACAATATTGTGCAGCTGGAAGGTGTGTGTGTGCTGTACGAGGCACATGACCTGGTTGTACGTAGACACACTGTCATGTGGGGCAGCATAGTCTTGCCAGTATGTGTTGCACACACAGGCAGAGAAGCTGTTATGGGTGAGTTTGAGGTATCGTGATACCAGGTGCATGAATGTCTGGTGTTTTCTGTGTGTAGGCTGGCAGGAGCATGCTCTACAAATGGATGGTAGGAGGAGTATCCTGTAGGCGTGTGGGGTCCAGGATCTGGCCACTCGGTGATGCATTTTGGCTGTGGATGTGTCTGGGTGACTCAGGGTCACTGCAAGCAAAATGGCAGAGTAATCACCAAATATCACGGTCACAGGATCAGGCCCCTTAGGGCCAAGTGGGGCACAGAACACATAGCGTCAGCAGGTGTAGTCTGCACGTAGTGGGTAGCAAGCTAAACAGCACTTACACAGCCATCTACCTCATGCACAATATTGAACTTTTGTCTTTACCAACACCATGCATGTTGTCACTGTACACGTATCTACATATGAACAATTAATTTACATTAGGCCATATTGAATACATGCACATTAGAAAGACATGTGCATTGACAGCAAGGAGGCACAATGTTCTGTGGAAATCACAGATCAATCAAAAAACAAAGGTACGGAGGATCGAGGGGATTGTTTTATGACCTGACCACTCACTCCCCACAATTAGAATACATGACAACAAAAAGAGTAGACCAAGTCAAGAAGGGGTGTGTGTCTGAACAGGCGAATGTGAAACAGTTGGAAAAGATTCTGGGTGAAGCAAAAGACTGTTAAGCTACAGAGGTTTGAATAAATCCTATCAGACCACCCATTTGGCGGAGTTTCATCATTTAGGGATTGATAAATATTCAAACATTCTCCCGGCCATTTAGTGCCAGGGTAACATAGAAACTCTATGTACATTGCTCCTCAACGTAATAAAGTTAATAAAGTGCAGTGCTCGAAAAGTAAAGGTGAATAAAATTGACTACTCAGACTCAAGAACTTTTCAAAACATAGAGGTCTAGGTGTCAAAGGTTTAAAAAAACACGCCAGGTGATTAGATACTACCCTGTGGCGCTAAGCAAGATGGTCGACATGTTTCAGCCTCTGGGGGATGTACCCCGGCTTTCTTCAGGACCTTTTGTATAACCTTGCTACTGCAACTGACAAAAATTGGTGATATGAGGAACAGTAAAAAATTGTGCTTATAAAAAGTCACATATCTACCAGGAACTTTTGTACTCCAATGTTCGCTGGACGAAGGGAGACAAGACTTCTTCCTATCGTGAAACAAAAGATAACACAGTGAAACAGGACAAGGTCACCCACAAACATCCAACTACAAACACAAACACCGCTCAGATCAACACACATGCGGGAACAAAATTTATTCCGCATTGCTAAGACAAAAAGCATACTAGCTGCATCACACAGAGGCATTTCCTCATCGTGATACTCACCCAGCTTTGTGTGGGTGATGACCCCACCTCACCCGGCAACTGCTCAGGAGAATGAGGCCCCGCTCTATAGTGTAGAAAAAAGGCATAGTAAGTGAATATCATCTTCCATGCCTAGCCAAATTGCTCTACACAAAACCCAACAAACGTGTGACGGAAACCCAAATGTCAGACTACCAGGTTATCTACACGGAGGTTATCAATGGGAAAATAGGGGCTCCAGGTACCAGATTGGTTTCGAAATGTTTCAAGAAAAGCCCAGTAGGCACTCCTAAATCCCTAGATTAAGATGTGGATGTGATCATAGTTTAAAAACCACACTTTTAAACAATTCATGAAAATGAAGCCCTAATAGTCTAGAAACGCCCCTCTTTTTTAAGTGCATATCAGGTAACCCAGACTGGAGTGTGAGGGCAGTTAATGCTGGTCACAATAATGGTGGACTGCCAAGTTTGACACAGCAGACGCAATCTGCTTCTTACCTGTCCGTCGGTACCCCTAGTGTGAAACGAGCGGAAGTGGAGGTGTTTCCCCTACCGCCCGCCTTCTCTTTATAGGGGAATAATAATTGATTAATTATTCAAGTGGGAGCTGATTTCGCGCTAAAACCGGCATGCTCTTACCGACCAGGATTGGTCCTGGGGAGAGTGTTATGAACAGACGCCGCTGCGCTGAGTCAGGAGACGCGTGCAACTGCGCATGCGCTCAACGGTGAAACGCTGTACACTGGCGTCTGCTCGCTGGACAAGGCACCGCAATCCCAGATAACCATGCATATTTGAGAAACCCCTTTTACTTAAAAAAGGGGCGCTGTACTTAAAGTTGCAAGAAATGAGCGCTATTTAAGGAAAACAAACGGGGCAATTTAAATGCGTTTATAACAAGCGAGACACATTAGTTAGTCTCACTAGCATTGGTGCCGGGCACGCATGCCCGAATCAAAAGACGGTGTTTGATCGATGTAGCAGGTAAGAAGGTAAACACACAGTTAGTGGGGAAACCCAAAATCGAATGCACTACCAATGGTATAATCTCGGGGGCAGAGACTGTTGTTAAAGGCTGAACGTGTCCAAATCACTGTGTAGAAACACTAAGTGAAACAAGTGTACCTATACTTGTTTCACTTAGTGTTTCTGTACCGACGGACAGGTAAGAAGCAGATTGCGTCTGCTGTGTCAAACTTGGCAGTCCACCATTATTGTGACCAGCATTAACTGCCCTCACACTCCAGTCTGGGTTACCTGATATGCACTTAAAAAAGAGGGGCGTTTCTAGACTATTAGGGCTTCATTTTCATGAATTGTTTAAAAGTGTGGTTTTTAAACTATGATCACATCCACATCTTAATCTAGGGATTTAGGAGTGCCTACTGGGCTTTTCTTGAAACATTTCGAAACCAATCTGGTACCTGGAGCCCCTATTTTCCCATTGATAACCTCCGTGTAGATAACCTGGTAGTCTGACATTTGGGTTTCCGTCACACGTTTGTTGGGTTTTGTGTAGAGCAATTTGGCTAGGCATGGAAGATGATATTCACTTACTATGCCTTTTTTCTACACTATAGAGCGGGGCCTCATTCTCCCGAGCGGTTGCCGGGTGAGGTGGGGTCATCACCCACACAAAGCTGGGTGAGTATCACGATGAGGAAATGCCTCTGTGTGATGCAGCTAGTATGCTTTTTGTCTTAGCAATGCGGAATAAATGTTGTTCCCGCATGTGTGTTGATCTGAGCGGTGTTTGTGTTTGTAGTTGGATGTTTGTGGGTGACCTTGTCCTGTTTGACTGTGTTATCTTTTGTTTCACGATAGAAAGAAGTCTTGTCTCCCTTCGTCCAGCGAACATTGGAGTACAAAAGTTCCTGGTAGATATGTGACTTTTTATAAGCACAATTTTTTACTGTTCCTCATATCACCAATTTTTGTCAGTTGCAGTAGCAAGGTTATACAAAAGGTCCTGAAGAAAGCCGGGGTACATCCCCCAGAGGCTGAAACATGTCGACCATCTTGCTTAGCGCCACAGGGTAGTATCTAATCACCTGGCGTGTTTTTTTAAACCTTTGACACCTAGACCTCTATGTTTTGAAAAGTTCTTGAGTCTGAGTAGTCAATTTTATTCACCTTTACTTTTCGAGCACTGCACTTTATTAACTTTATTACGTTGAGGAGCAATGTACATAGAGTTTCTATGTTACCCTGGCACTAAATGGCCGGGAGAATGTTTGAATATTTATCAATCCCTAAATGATGAAACTCCGCCAAATGGGTGGTCTGATAGGATTTATTCAAACCTCTGTAACTTAACAGTCTTTTGCTTCACCCAGAATCTTTTCCAACTGTTTCACATTCGCCTGTTCAGACACACACCCCTTCTTGACTTGGTCTACTCTTTTTGTTGTCATGAAATCACAGATCATACACAACATGATGAAGTTCCTTGGGAGGCCATGCAGCATTATCCAATGTACATGGCCAGTGGCATTGCCCTGAACACAATAACAGTCATGCAATGATGTCACCTGTAATGCTGCAGAAAGATTCTCCACACGACTGCCAGGGACTGTCCGTACCTTTGATCATCAGAGTGGTGCGATGCTGAAAGGGTTCCACCTCCAAATAGCCCCTTGGTCTGAGTACAAATGACAAACACAAAAGGGTGATCAGGCGAGGGAAGGAGAGGATGGCAACTGCAGGGAGGGTGATCTGAAACAGAGGCAAATAAGCATTAGGATTGCATTCTTATGTCACTGATTTGACAAATACCTCATGAGATATACTGTACCAGTCACACCTGTGAAGTGTAACCACTGTACCCTATTTGAGATCACAGATAATGCTATGACATAAGATCAGATGCATGTACACAGACACATAAAATATAGTCCAGTCTGTCACCTATTAGAATCTTGTGTAACGCTCACAAGTCTGCCACTATGCAATGAGATCCATGTTGACAAAAACTAAGTCACAGTGATGTGTCCCAAACCAAGAAAACAAATTGTATGACAGTGCTACTTACGCAAAGTCAAATATCTGTATTTAGCCCTGTGTATCCGTAAGGGCCATGAAGGCAAACTTGACATCACCCACAACAGCTGTAAGCATCTAATATGATGAGGAAGCTAATGACCTAAAGCCAATGAAGCCCCTCTGGAGCCAGTCTGTTGCTCTTGCAAATGAGCCTCACTGTGCTAAACATGACAAGCAGGTGGAAATTAAGTCAACAGCAAGTAATGAGGAGCTAGGCCACATAAAGAACCCTACCGTCACCATGAGATGCTGCACGGGACCAGAGAATCATGTGATTAACCTCACTCCACTGGTGCCACGGAATAATTTACATGTGATTCAGCCCACCATTCTAATGTCATCAGCCCAACATACCTGGCATCATGGGAATGGAAAGTGAACTTCAACTCACTGTGAAAGCAAGCGTAGCAGTATTCTCCACCGGCACTGAGGTAACGACATGACACTGACATGACATACTGGCACAAGGGGCAATGCATCCATGCAAACAGACTCACATGACAGTTGTCTTAACATGAGGGACATACACCGGCCCACATCTACACAACATGGTTTTTGGGAAACCAAAGTGTACTGGCCCACAGGGTTGAGGGGATGATCCAGACATATCCTGCTGCACAAAGTGAGGCTGCAATCCCCCACAGAGTCCGTGGTTGTGATCTCCCACACAATGTCCAACCATGGTATATGCAATGTTTCAGTGTCAATGTTTACACACATTGATGCATTCACCAGAGTCAAAACTCAACGACAGATGACTGTCAGATAGGGTGACTATCTTGTCATGGGAGTGGGGCTTCATGGAATGGGAAACCTGATGTTGTTGCATGTACGCATGGTCCAACAACTTGCGCATGAACATGTACCACACAATTGAAACCATACCAACGCAAAAAAGCCTTATATGAGTCCTTACCCAAACTGACATTTCCACATGTCCGTGCATGGTCAGTTGATTTGGCTGACGTTGCTATCATCATGAGCAATAGCAGGCTGACCAAGATGACACCAACGGACAACAGGCAGCGCGACCTGGGAATGAGAGACACACAAGGGGTAAAGTACAGAATAATTTCATTCAGACATGGTCATGTTGAATAAACTAAGGTTGTACTACAGTTGTACATTCCAAGTTCACACATAGCACGTCTGTATGTGGCATTACATCTGCACCTGTGTGACACTGCACAACAAACATCAAAGTGACATTGCATACAGTCAGCTGGACACACAGCATGCTACCCATTCAACTCTATGGTACAAGCGTGAACAAAATGCACCTAGGACTCACCATTATGAAAAGAAGTTGCGGATGAGGTGACTCTGGATATCATCTTCAACCTCCTCGTCACTGGCATCCTGGCCAAGTCCTTCATCCTCCACGGGTGGATGTTCCAGCTCATCAGGATGAGTGGCACGGCCTCCTCCACTGCCATGTTGTGTAGCATGCAGCACACGGTGAAGATGTCACACACCTTGCTGCAGTGCACCCTGATGTAACATATATTGCTCAGTGTGTGCGATGCTCTAAGAGAGGTTTGCACCCCTTATGGCATCTGTAGCCTTTCTATGGCATGTAGTGCATTGTTGTTTGCTCACAGGCCACATACACATGGACAATGATGCAAGTGTGGTCAGATTCCTATGCCCTGTTGGCATCGTCTATTTGGTGCAAGTGTGTGTCTTTGGGACATGGACCAGGTGTACTGATGTTGTCTCACTTTATATTCGGGACAGGTATCTGCCTATGAGAAGGGTGACATCTGGCTGGACATCGCCAGGGCTGTCAGGAGTGAGGGGGGCCTCGCAGGAGGCTCAGTAACATCAGGAAGAGGTGGCAGGACATCCGGTGCTGGACCCGCCGCATCGCCAGGGTACAGCTCAAGCTCGAAGCTCCACGCTGGCATGGCGGCACCCGCCACCTCATCCCCCCACATGCTCCGGGTCATGGAAGTGGTGTTCCCAGACCTCCATAGGCAGTTGCAGGAGGGACAGCAGCAAGAAGGGGGTAGGTACATGTCTGTTTGTTGTCATGTGTGTCACATGCTACCTGCAGTGCTCCGAGGCATGGTAACACTCCCACAGTTGGAGTGGTGTGGTCAGACAGGCACTTTATGCATTGGCATAAGAATGACCCAGTTTCAGCAGATGCTTCTTTACATGCCTTGCCCTACTCCACATTTGACCAGCGCTTTGGCTATTGATTGTTTTTCACATGTACTCCTAAGGTGCAATGTTTTAGTATGCATATTCCTTTGCACATCATCATGTTGGAGGGAGGTCTGTGACACCTGTTGGTACCTTACATGTAGCACCACATGTGCACTGTGTCTACCCTTCTTCATATTTTGGCACTGATCAGGTGTCTCAACATGTGTTTTCTGCACGAGTCAGCCTCAGTGGCCTTTGTCCATGGTACACTTTCTAATTGTCATGTGTTAGCTACAGGTGCACTACTGTACATGTAACATAATTTTGGCTTGTGCATACTCACACTGGGCAGTGCGTGTGTGCATATTCTCAAAATATGTTGCATGTTGTTTGTAAATAATATTGATGGTCAGCCACACAATGTGACTTTCGGTGTAGACAGCTGTGATGCCAGTGTGAGGTGATGGAACACTTGGTTCAGGTCCCAGGATGGCATCACATGGCAGTTCGGGCAGGACTTTTCCCATGTGGCACAGGTTCAAAGCGATTCAAACATGACCAGGTCTGGATGTGGGTGGCAGGGTGAGCAAATGAACAGTGACTCATCATCAGCTATCCTGTTGTCATAAAAGTTGTTGCCTTGCCTGTTACTTGTATCCTACTATACATTGAGCGTTGTGTCTCTTACAATTGCCCAAGACTAGGCTTAGCATTGTGCAGAGTTCAGTGGCATGTGACTCATGATGCATGCCATGTTTAGAAATGTGCCCAAATGATTTTTAGCTGATATGTCTGATGTGTACAGGTGACTGATATGTTTTTCTTATTCTCCTTGCCAACAGCATCATCACCACAATCTGGAGGAGACACAGGCGCGGACCAGACAGAGGGACCCAGCGACAGTGCCACCTGCTTTAAGGAGTCAGAGGGAGGCAGTGGTACGGAGGGTGAGGAGAGTCAGACGGCCGGACCTCATGAGCACGACACCTCCTATCATGCGGACGGCTCGGAATCAGACTCTCCGGAGGAGGGGGAATATGCAGCTTTGCCATCTTCTACATCTTTGGCTGTCCCCTCCTCCTCCAGTACCATCTCCACCCTCCCAGTTGTTAGGGTCCCTCGGATCCATGCTAGCCCCCGTGTCTCCTTTGTTCCCGGCAGGGCACCCCCTGCCACTGTCTCCCCTGCTGCCCTCAGTACTGAGTCTGTGGACCTACTCCGGCAGATTCTAGTGGGTCAGACATCCATGTTGACTGTCCTCCATGGACATACACAAATAATGACACAGTTGTTGTCGTTCATGGAGGGCATGTCATCTGCCATGTCTGATCTACGTCGGAGTGCGGCTGCCATAGAGTCATCACTGACGACAGCACTGTCCACCCAGCAGCATCTGACCCCCCTCCTTCAGACCCATCCACCTCAGCCTCTCCCATACCTTCCCAACGTACACGCAGACGCCACAGGTCAGACAGCACAACAGACACACCCAGCACACCCACACGGCAGACAAAGTGCAAATCTCCACGCACCCAATCTCAAGGGGATGTAGGCACACACACAGGGAGAGGGGACAGACGTCACACACGCATCCACAGACCCACGACAACAGACTCACAGCCCTCTACCTCCACCCCAATGTGTCCCCCGGTTCAGGTGGTAGTTTTTCAGAACTGGCTGAAGTGTGCAGCCAAGTAACTTTAGCCACATTCTGCGAGGCACCGGCCAGTGTGGAGGGATCCACACCACCTGCACCCACTACACCTGTCCTTCCCTCTCCTGTCCCCGCGGTGCTGGAGGATTCCCCAGATGATGGCCCCACTGTTTCCACAGATGATTGAACTCTATGTGCAGGCAAGTTTGGGTGTGTCAACATCCAGGATGCCACAACGTTTTTTCTACGTTATTTGGACTGGCCATTGGCCTTCTGTGAGCATGGACTCATATTTACGTTTTATCTTTTGATGTGGCTGAATAAAGCTTTTGACTTTTGGTTCTGTACTTTTGATTTTCTGATAATGGCTTTGACTGCTGTGTGCCTGGGAGCTGGTGTGATGTTCACATTTGGGTATTGTAACATGTGTCTATTTCCTGATGGTAATGAGGTTAACCATGGTATGTTTCTGCTTTCACTGCTGGGCACTGCTGGGACTCATATCCACACACACCCTATGCTAGTGCGCACTACTGGGGGTCTTAGCCACACACACCCTAGGCTGGTGGGCACTGCTGGGCACTGTGGGGGTCTTAGCCACACACACACACTCTAATGCTGGGCACTGCTGGGGGTCTTAGCCACACACACACTCTAATGCTGGGCACTGCTGGGACTCATAGCCACACACACCCTATGCTGGTGGGCACTGCTGGGGGTCTTAGCCACACACACAATCTAATGCTGGGCACTGCTGGGACTCATAGCCACACACACCCTATGCTGGTGGGCACTGCTGGGCGCTGATGGGGGTCTTAGCCACACACACCCTAAGCTGGTGGGCACTGCTGGGCACTGCTGGGGGTCTTAGCCACACACACACACTGTAATGCTGGGCACTGCTGGGGGTCATAGCCACACACACACTCTAATGCTGGGCACTGCTGGGACTCATAGCCACACACACCCTATGCTGGTGGGCACTGCTGGGGGTCTTAGCCACACACACAATCTAATGCTGGGCACTGCTGGGACTCATAGCCACACACACCCTATGCTGGTGGGCACTGCTGGGCACTGCTGGGGGTCTTAGCCACACACACCCTATGCTGGTGGGCACTGCTGGGGGTCTTAGCCACACACACACACTCTAATGCTGGGCACTGCGGGGGGTCTTAGCCACACACACACTCTAATGCTGGGCACTGCTGGGCACTGCTGGGACTCATAGCCACACACACCCTATGCTGGTGGGCACTGCTGGGGGTCTTAGCCACACACACACTCTAATGCTGGGCACTGCTCGGCACTGCTGGGACTCATAGCCACACAAACCCTATGCTGGTGGGCACTGCTGGGGGTCTTAGCCACACACACAATCTAATGCTGGGCACTGCTGGGACTCATAGCCACACACACCCTATGCTGGTGGGCACTGCTGGGCACTGCTGGGGGTCTTAGCCATACATACCCTATGCTGGTGGGCACTGCTGGGCACTGCTGGGGGTCTTAGCCACACACACACTCTAATGCTGAGCACTGCTAGGCACTGCTGGGGGTCTTAGCCACACATACCCTATGCTGGTGGGCACTGCTGGGCACTGCTGGGGGTCTTAGCCCCACACACTCTAATGCTGAGCACTGCTGGGCACTGCTGGGACTCATAGCCACACACACCCTATGCTGGTGGGCACTGGTGGGCACTGCTGGGCACTGCTGGGGGTCTTAGCCACACACACACTCTAATGCTGGGTACTGCTGGGACTCATAGCCACACACATCCTATGCTGGTGGGCACTGCTGGGGGTCTTAGCCACACACACACTCTAATGCTGGGCACTGCTGGGCACTGCTGGGGGTCTTAGCCACACACACACTCTAATGCAGGGCACTGCTGGGGGTCTTAGCTACACACACACTCTAATGCAGGGCACTGCTGGGGGTCTTAGCTACACACACACTCTAATGCTGGGCACTGCTCGGCACTGCTGGGACTCATAGCCACACAAACCCTATGCTGGTGGGCACTGCTGGGGGTCTTAGCCACACACACACTCTAATGCTGGACACTGCTGGGCACTGCTGGGGGTCTTAGCCACACATACCCTATGCTGGTGGGCACTGCTGGGCACTGCTGGGGGTCTTAGCCACACACACTCTAATGCTGAGCACTGCTGGGCACTGCTGGGACTCATAGCCACACACACCCTATGCTGGTGGGCACTGGTGGGCACTGCTGGGCACTGCTGGGGGTCTTAGCCACACACACACTCTAATGCTGGGCACTGCTGGGACTCATAGCCACACACACCCTATGCTGGTGGGCACTGCTGGGGGTCTTAGCCACACACACACACTCTAATGCTGGGCACTGCTGGACACTGCTGGGGGTCTTAGCCACACACACACTCTAATGCTGGGCACTGCTGGGGGTCTTAGCTACACACACACACTCTAATGCTGGGCACTGCTCGGCACTGCTGGGACTCATAGCCACACAAACCCTATGCTGGTGGGCACTGCTGGGGGTCTTAGCCACACACACAATCTAATGCTGGGCACTGCTGGGACTCATAGCCACACACACCCTATGCTGGTGGGCACTGCTGGGCACTGCTGGGGGTCTTAGCCACACATACCCTATGCTGGTGGGCACTGCTGGACACTGCTGGGGGTCTTAGCCACACCCCCTCTAATGCTGAGCACTGCTGGGCACTGCTGGGACTCATAGCCACACACACCCTATGCTAGTGGCTACTGCTGGGCACTGCTGGGGGTCTTAGCCACACACACACTCTAATGCTGGGCACTGCTGGGACTCATAGCCACACACACCCTATGCTGGTGGGCACTGCTGGGGGTCTTAGCCACACACACACTCTAATGCTGGGCACTGCTGGGCACTGCTGGGGGTCTTACCCACACACACACTCTAATGCTGGGCACTGCTGGGGGTCTTAGCCACACACACCCTCTACTGCTGGGCACTGCTGGGGGTCTTGGACACACACACCCTCTAATGCTGGGCACTGCTGGGCACTGCTGGGTGTGTTTTCCACACATCACTTAGATGTGACGCAACATACACATACATTACTGACATATGTCCCACACGTCTCACCATTCCACTGGTGATATGCGGTAGTGTACCATACCCCGAGGTGGATAACGTAGGTGCGGCACGTCTCACTATTACACAGGTGATATGCGGTAGCGTACCTTACCCCGAGGTCGATGACGTAGGTGCACCATGTCTCACTATTACACTGGTGATATGCGGTAGCCTAGCGTACCCCGAGGTCGATTACGTAGGTGCGCCACGTTTCACTATTACACTGGTGATATGCGGTAGCGTACCGTACCCTGAGGTCGATGACGTAGGTGCAGCATGTCTCACTATTACACTGGTGATATGCAGTAGCGTACCGTACCCCGAGGTTGATGACGTAGGTGCGGCACGTCTCACTATTACATTGGTGATATGCGGTAGCGTACCGTACCCCGAGGTCGATGATGTATGTGCGGCACGTCTCACTATTACAATGGTGATATGCGGTAGTGTGTGGTGCAAAGTACCCAGACATTGCAGGCGTGCAATGGTGATGTGCGCGTGTGGTGCCACGTACAGGTATACTTCAGTTGTTGGGGTTCGTTGTACTCACCGTCTGCGCCGTCGTCGGTTTCTATGTACGAGGTGGTGGGTGTACAGGACTGGGATGACACGGACGATGGGGTTCATGTCTTGTTTGTCGCGTACCGGGGTGCGGTTCATGCCAGACTCTGCCTTTATGGCAGTTTTGAGCTCTCGTAGCAAAAGAGCCGTACGGAGTGTCTTCAACACGGATCGTACTTCCTGGTACGGATGACGCAGTCTATTTACGTTCGGACGTAGCGTGGAGCGTCAGCCGAATGCAAATCGTATGGACTTGCGATTTGTATGGAGTTTGTTACGAGTCGTACGGAGTGACGCTTTTGGTTGGGATCGTACTTGCTGAATCGTATGGGGACGTTTACGAGTACGAATCGTACGGGGAAAACCGCTCCGTACGAAGATTCGGAGCGCTTTTTACCGGATCGGAATCGACCCCTAGGTGATAACATTTGCACACATTATCGTTTGTGTGCAGTAAAACTATTTTTCAGTGCAAATGTGACGGACATTTCAATTGAAAATGTATTTGTCTGCAAAGGCAGGGTGCTACCACACAGTGCACACTCCACATTACGCCACTCCACTCTATGCCCTTCCAGTCTATGCCATGCCGCTCCATTCTACGACACTCCACTCCAGTCTACAACATGCCACTCCAGTCTACACCCCTCCACTGTAAGACACTCTACAACAGGCCACGTGACTCCAGGCCACTTCGATCTATGCCTTTCACTCCACAACACAACACACCACTTCACTCTACGCCCCTCCACTCCACACTATTTAACCCACTTCAATCTACCCTACTCCACTCCGATCTATCCCACTCCACTCCAATGTACCCAAATCTACCCCACCCCACTTTACTTCACTACAATCTTCTCCAATCTACTCCACTCCAATATATCCTGCCCCACTCGACCCAATCGACTCCACTCAAATGTACCCCACTCCACTTAAATCTACCCCACCCTAATTTACCTACCCTACCCCAATCTAGCCCACCTCCTCCAATCTACCCCATTTCAATCTACCCCGATCTAACCCAATCTACCCCATTCTACTCCAATCTACCCCAACCCACTCCACTGCAATCCAGTCTACCCCGCCCACTACAATCTGCCCCACTACAATCTACCTCACTCCACTCTACTCTACTGCAATCCACCCCCTACTCCACTCCAATCTACCCCACCCCACTACAAGTGGGGTAGTTTGGAGTCAGTGGCCAGAGCTGCTGACTTGAGAGCTGGGGATCCCGGTTTGAGTTTCGACGGTGCACTGTAACATTCTGTGATTCTATGAAAATCACTTAATCTCTCAGGGTGATAAGGTGTTATATAAATATGCTGCAAAAGTAAAAGGCAAAACGTTATGGAAATAAAATTCCACCAAAGCGGATGTTAACAGTATTTCGGCTACAGGAAACTGATAAGAGAAACGGATGATGAACAAGCATTAGTAAATGCAGATACATATGCTACAGCCAATAGACATGGAGGAAAGGTAAGTGGCATCCTCAAGAACCAATGAGAAGCCAGGAAAGAGAGGAGGCAGAATGTGAGAGTGTTATACGATACGTGAAGTAGTCTTCATGGTTCATGCACACATGTGCATTACAGTTCACATCTGCATTGTGATGCATGTGCACACGTAGGCAGTGATGAATGAGTGCAAATACGCTGTGGTGTAGGAAGACCATTTTTTATTTTCTGTTCTAACATGGTATACAAGCGGTAAATTAAAAGTAAAATAAATCGTTAAAAAAACAGTGTGCACCAGTGCAAAGAAAATGAACTGAGTTGCCTGTTAGCACTTTATAGCTGCTTGTCCTTAATAAAAAAACCTTCTTATAAAAAAAAGAAGCAATAATAAAGGGGGCTTGCAAGACTAGGAACAGGACAAGATTGCGATGGGGACAGGGGAGTGAAAGTAAAAAGTAAGTGCTCTTCGCCCAGTAGCACTTTGCAGCTGCCAAGAAGCCGATGAATAAATGAATTAACTGAAACAAGTAGCAGGACGTGAAGCAAAAACAGAGTAAAATTAAAGCACGTAGGGGTAAGAAGGTAAAGAAAAAAAGTGGGGGAGACAGTAAGAAAACACATGCATTACTATTGTGCTAATAGATACATAAAAAAGAGCCTCCTCGAGGCAGCAGTGACAGGATACTACTCATCCAATCAGAGGTTTATAAGAACGTAATTCTCCTTGGTTGGCTAAACAAAACAATAGGGAGGAAAGTCATTGAACCAAGAGAAGGATAAATCAATGCACCACAGCCTCAGCAAGTGACTGATCCACTCCCCACTTTATGCTTATAATATGTATTGGAATCAATAGGTCTGCCAACATGTAGCTAAAGTTGTCTGACCTAAGAAGAATGAAGAAGAGAGGTGAAAGCAGTCATCACAATGTCCTACAACATTCTTAATATGGTTTCAGATATATTGTTTTTGAATTTGTAAGGACTTCAATTTTGATGTATCTTTTTTCACATAGAACTGCGACCAACTCCAGGAGACCAAGTCCCATATTATACATTGCGCCCCGGGGCACACAGGCTGTGTGTGCCCACTTTGTGCGCCCCAGGACATACTGGTATTGCAGAAGGGGCTGTAGACGCTTGTGCATTTCCTTCTGTGATACTGATAGCGGTGTCACACGTAATGCACCAGCGCTATCACTAGAGTGTGTTCCCTCATTTGCATGGGGCGTGGCCATATGTAGGTTTGGAAATCACTTTGCTGTTGTGCCAGTGCCTTAGTATGGATAGTGAGCATAGAGGCAATATGCATTTAAGAGGCGCACTGAAAGTGAGCCTAAAAAATGAAGCACACTTTCTGTATGCCTCCTAAAGGCAGCCTATGGGGGGAAGAAAGGAGGTCTCATAAACCCGCCCCAGACATACACCTGCAGTTGGGTGCAGTCACTCACTGCAGGTCTCATGAGCAGCAAACAGTAATTACCTATAGGGCGTGCTTGCAATCTCTGCGACCTGGCCAGAATTAGGTTAGAGTCCAGGGGAAAGCATCAGACATACAATAAAATAAGGGCCAAGGCTCTCCCATCCAGGATTGTGTACATTAGTTATTTTCAACTGTAGAACCTTGCAGCTGTTTCTGGGGTGCTAATACAAGGGCTTGTGTTATGGTCTAGAACCCTTAAAATTCAAAAGATTTGCAGGTTTGCGGACAATGTCATGGTTCCCAAACCTACCTGTTGGTGGAGCTAGCAGGCCTATCTTCCAGCAGGCATGTAGGCTCTGATTTATGGCACTGGAACACACGTGCAACCTTCATGTGGCACCTGTGTATACAGTGATGGTTCTCGAAGTACCTTAATGCGAGTGGTCCAAGTAGCAGTCAGATGATAAGACTCGAGGCGTGAGATACTCTTGGCCAGGTTTCTTTTTTTTAACATAAGATTTTATTAAAGAGAAAAACAGAGTCAAAGAATCAGTCACAATCAAAACGATACATTTGAGTCAAGGTACAAATCAAGCAGGAAAATAAATTAGCATACAATTCGTCCTTTGGGTCCAGCTCGGACCCTAGCTAGCTCAATTGTTGGAGATTCGCAGAGTTCACCTCGATACTTGTTCCAATGTCCCCATTTCTTGTCCCATTTCTTGGGGCAGCCTCTTATTTTGTACACCGTCTTTTCGGCAATCAAGCAACGGTCCATCTCAGCCATCCAGCCCTCCACCAGCGGCTTTTCTTGGGAGCCCCATCTCATCGCAATGGAGCGTTAAGCTAGTAGAAAACCCAACACCGCCCACTGCAGTTCCAGTTCATTCAGGTTTGTGGCCCCCCATATATTAAGAACACATTCTTTTGGCGACGGTAGGAGTGGCTTACCCAGGGAACTGCTCATTTTATGGATCGTTCCACCCCAAAAGTGTTGCACCACTGGGCACGCCCATAAGATGCGATAGAAGGTGCCAGGTAAGCCGCAGCCGCGCAGACACAATGCGTCAGGGCGTCTACCAATTTTGGCCAGTGTAGGAGCGGACATGTAGGCCCTATGCAAAACCTTCAGTTGGATTAATCTGAACCTATGGCAGATAGCCGATTCTCTAGGGGACATTAGGGCCGCCCGCCAATCCTCATCATCTAGGGGACCCAAGTCTCCCTCCCAGTGGTTCCGCAACGGCTGGAAGGGATCGGGGAGATTGTTACAAAGCTTGCGGTAAGTGTAGGAGATGGCTTTCGCAGGGAGGGGGGTTCTGATAGTAGTCTATCCTCCAAGGGGGAAGTCTCAGGTATGGATGTGAGGTCTGGGATGGCGGCGAGCATGGCGTGTTTAATTTGCAGATAGCGGAAAGATTCTGTCAATGCAAGGGAATATTTGGCCTGAAGATCTGTAAATGTCAATAGCTTACCCCTATGAACAAGGTCTCCCACCGTCGAAATCCCTATTGTGTCCCATTTGTCGAATACCTGAAGGAAGCAAAGGGAACCCAGGCGTTGCGACGACCATAAGGGTGTTGCCTCAGTGAGTTTATCTGACCACCCCAAACTCTTGTTGGCCCTATGCCATATTGCGACGTGTGTGCCATGGGTCCGACATACCTATTCCTGGATGGTTTACTGTAGAGGGCCCCCAGGTAGCCCTCACGTCCAGTCTGACATCTGTCAAGAAGGAAGGCCGGATTCAGGGGTGAACCATGAATCCAGTGATTGACAGCCACCAAGTGCGACGCCCAATAGAAGAGGCGGAGATTAGGTAAGGCAATGCCTCCGTCGTATCAGCCTTGGAAAAGTTTATGAAGGGCGATACGGGCTGCCCCGCCATCCCACAACAGAAGACGGATTTCACTTTCCACAGAGCTAAAATAGGGGTCCGGGATCATAAAGGGACAGTTTTGCAGAGCGTACAGGAAACGCGGGAGCGCCAGCATTTTAAACAAGGCCGCCCTGCCGGGGAGGGAAAGTGGAAGAGATTGCCAGTGGGCCACGTCACTGTGCAGTCTGCGCATGGGACCCAACAGGTTGCGATCAGGGAACACCTTGTGGTCTGACGTGACATAAATACCAAGGTATTTAAATCCATCTGGAGCCACTGCGATGGAAAAACCCTGTGGTAGACGGGGCAGCGGGCCATGTAGCATGTGAGAGAGTGCAAGTTGAGAAAAAATAGAAGTGCACCATATTTACAAGCACGTTGCATCAGTTTAGTAAAGATTACATAAGAGTGTCGAATTTATAGAGTGAAAATACATAAGAGTGTTTAATTAAAATAGAATGCATATATCAGTGTGAAAAGCTAATGTAGAAGTGTGTAGAGATGTTAGAATGATGTTGAAATCCCATGTTATGTGGCTGATGTAGAGGAGAATGTAATACTGCTAAACGTAGAAATGAGTAGGCCACATGGCAGTTCACAGAGAATGAAAGGTGCTGTTACACTCTCACATGATATGGTTTTTAATGTTGTTGTAGTTCAAAGTATTATTGATCATAGAACTGAAATATATGTTTTATAGAAGTGTTTCATATAACCATTGTGTGTAATAAGTTAGAATACTGTTTAGACTAAGAAATTAAAGGTTTACAGAGTGCACAGGCCTGTTTCATGTAATTCTAATAGGCCTGAATAGATAAGGTCATTTCTTTTGATCTGCATGTGTTAGTTAGAGGAATGTCATGTTAAGCATAAATTGCGGAGCCTGCTCGAAGGTTTACGACTTAGAAGATACGGTGGAGGCCGTAATTTGGGGCCCACTGTACAAGTGTCTGTTTGCAGGTGCGAGGAGGTTCCAATCAAGAGAGTGATGAATAGAGTTTTGTTCAGGGAGTCAGGCACAGGCCTGGAGGAGGCTTCAGGAATTTCCTGGGGGGCACCGTCCTGCCGGAGAAGAGCCTGAGAAGCAAGGTCAACGCTAACGATGGGCCCAGAGGAGTATCAGAATGGAAAATGCCAGAACCGACACCACGTGAGGGACGTCTCTAAAGGGCGTTTCTATTGTAAATGTGATTTTTGTATTAGGGACAGCACCCCTGGGTGGAGTTAGGGCAGATGGTCTGAGGAACCTAAGAGAGCGGATGGGTAGGCAGATAGGGTAACTGCAAGACACCGATTCACAACGAAGACTAAGGGAAGTGAGTGATCTTCTTTGGAAGTCATCAGAGGTGGGACTGTCTCCAGTCCCCAGAAATGCACAGCTAAACGCCACTTTGGGCTGTACCTATATACGAACATTATTCTTTTACTTATTCCACATTTATCCATGATATTCCAACTCATTTATCATCAATATTCCAATTTTTCTCAGACGAGAGGGCGCACTTCGTGTACACGTTAATTTTCAAATTTCTACTATTCTCCTGGTGTCACGAGGACTTTGACCAAGAATATGACAAAGACGAGAATTCATTTTAGGCAGTATTTATTGTATAACCCAATGCATTTCGGGCATCCAGCCCTTCTTCGGGGGTCACTGTAAATTATAAAAATATGACAAGATTACCGAACTGATTCACCCCTATAAATACATTTTTCACTATCTGTGCATATCCAACCACATTTAACTATTACTTTTCATTAAAAAGACATCTCAATAAACATTAAATTAATCTACACATGTTAACCAAAAAGTACCACCTCAGATTCGAACCCCTGTTGTATGCACATTGCATCATGCTGCATTATCGCGCTAAGCCACCCTTTATCCTAATGATCTATATCCTTCTTTTCTTAACTCAGCAAACAATTTCTACAATGCATGAAAAAAATACGTGGAAGTCATGTTTCTCGAACGGTGTAGCCTCTGTGTTAAATGCCATAGCCTCAAGTTCAACAAAGCAGTAAATCTTTTCATTAACACATTTTTAACTAATGGTATTTAGCCTAGATAACATCGTCTAGAGGCCCTTTAGAAAAAAAAACCATCCCCATTCTATGCTTAAAAAACATGTTCACCTAGCTTACACGTACCTGCCGTCCCAACATTAACAGCTACAGCTACCTCCCTCTTTTTAAACAACATATATTGTGCTCTGGTTGGTCCGAATTGTACAAAAAGTTTCCACCCTTTCTCATAACAAAATGATTACACCTGAGGTCTGTGCTGCCACAAAACTACAAGTCCCATCTTTCTATGTTCCCATGTGTATTCAGCTCAACTAAAAGACATCTTTAGTCACAGAAATGAAAGTCACATTAGTCCGACAGTAATTTATAAAAATCATTCTGTTTTTTTATCATTTCCAAAACCGTCCGGTATTTCAATCCAGTTCTCTTGCTGCCATCTCCATGAACCACGATGTTGGTTTCGGTGCGCGATCTCGTGTAGTCACACAAATTTCCAATCATGAAAAAACAATACTTCTTTGGAAGTCACCACGGCTGACACCTTTTTAGGTTAAGATTTTACTAAGTAGGGATGTCACTTAGTCTAGTGTAGGGACAGTCTAATCTGGATTTTCTTCCTTTCTGTAAATGACTCACAAGTTACAGCTTGTGTCTATTCTTGCAACTCTGATGATTTTTGAATTGGTTTTGGTGATATTCTTTTGCCGACTAAGAGCATTTAGAAAATTTATGTTTGTATTGATACCAGTATATCTTTTGAACCTTATTTTGAGATGTTTGTACCTCCAGTTAACTTTGGCTTTATAATAAACTTTTAAAACTTATTTGTAGTAAGTGGTTCTTTAGAGTGGTGTAAGTCCTTAACTGATTGACCTAGTAGTGGATTGCCTTTTACTCTATGACAGGTATCAACGGTTAGTCGACCTGAGTTGGGATCTAGACCTATAGCAATAGATCAGAAATCCCGTCGTAACAGTTGGTAGCAGAGACGGATGGTTACCTTCTAGAAGAAGGTGATCTAGACTAGGTTAGGATTACCCCAAGGTCCCTAGAGATCGAGAGATGAGCAGCGGAAGAATCGCCTGCCGAAGAAGGTGCTGACGGTGCGAGAGAAAAGCAGCAGGGTCGGACGAGAGTGAATATAACAAGGGTCATGCGTTGACAGATTGCGGTGTTTTGTGTTGTATCTGTATTGTAATGTCATGCGGAGTTGAAAGACTGTAGTGTGATTGTGAGAGGGTTGTGAGCGCGCGCAACCTGGTTGAAAATCTTAAGTTCGGAGAAGAGCTTAAGTGGTTCGGGTGTATCGAACATCCAGAGTAGTTGTCGACCGGAGTAAAGGGGGTCATGAGGTACCATTGATCGCCCGCAGGACCGAGATAGGGGGAACGCAAGAGTGAGTGTGTGGGTAACGGACGCAGGTCGAAAGTTACCGTGTGTAAGTAACCTATCAGTTAAGGCGATTGTCTGGACGTACACGGAAAGACATTTTGTCAGTTAAGGTGACAATTACAGTTAGACTGTGGGCGTACAGTCAAGGAAAGTGATCGCTTGGTCGGAAGTAATCATTTTTCAGAGTATGAATGGGACGCATGCATGACGGGGAGACGAGCTGAGAAAGGAGGGGAACTGCTGCGAAGGGGAGACGAGTGACGTCAGCGAGAGCCGCGCTGTGATAGGCCGGTTGGTGTGAAGCCGCGCTGTGATAGGCCGGTTGGTGTGACGTCAGCGAGAGCCGCGCTGTGATAGGCCGGTTGGTGTGAAGCCGCGCTGTGATAGGCCAGTTGGTGTGACGTCAGCGAGAGCCACGCTGTGATAGCCCGGTTAGCGAGAACCGCGCTGGGATTGGTGGATTGTCATCAGGAAGTAAACGAACGCGGAGAAAATAGAAATTTTGTAGATTTTGAACATGAAGTGTTTTAAATGTTTGAGAGCGATCTTTAAGAGAAAAAGAAGAGAATCTTATTACGGGGAAGAGGCACCGCCAGAGGGTACACCAGCTCACTATATGGCAACGAATGTTGGGTTGCATACTATACTGTGGCTTGATACTTGGAGTAAGATTACAGAAGGGAATGAGGAACTGACTTTTCCGAAATACGGAACGTTTAGACTAGAAGTGTTGCATCAGCTGAAAGCAGTTATGTCCTCATTGAGACCTTTGCCTAGACCAACTCAGTTTGAGGCCCTTAATGCGTGGATTAGGGCGGCGCACGACAGGAATCAGAACAGGCGCCAAGAAAGGGTAAGGCGATCAGTAAGGGCAGTGCAAGATGCCAAATGGGATGAGGAAGCCAAGAAATGGAGGGTACAGACGATTGAAGTGGATAAGTTGTACCCAGTGAGAGAGGTTACAGGAGAAAAGAGACCCATAGAAGATGATTACGAGAGCGAGTCGGAGGATGGCCTAATAAATAGGTTGTTGATAGATAGACCGCCTCCGGACAATAGGGAGATAGAAGGTACTGAGCTCCCAAGGGAAGATAGGGTTGACATAGAAGGGAATAGGCCACTCCCTATAATGAATTGGGTACCTACCAAAGGTGAGGAGACACCTCAACATAGTCCGGTACAGAGAGTAGTCGGAAGGGTTGTGGTGCAGAAGATGCCAGCGACAGAGAGGGTTGAGTCCTATGGATTGCCAGATGCTCTTCGAGTACCCGTTACAATAGGTCCTATAGTGTCGGTTTATCACCCAGAGAAAGGGAGAGAGGAAGAACAGGTATGGCTAGATAGGGAAAGAGTTGAGAGGGAAAGAAGGAATAACACGACAAATGCCTGGAGGCAATTGCCAGGATCAATAACGTGGAGCACCCCATTGGATTCAGCAGTGGATCCCGTAACAGAACAGGGGGGTCAGAGAGGACCGATGGACCTGAGGGGACCACGGCCGAAATCCTATAAAGAGTTGAGGGCTGACTTGAAGGAATGGGATAGGTCCACAGAAGCACCGAGCAACAGGTCAAGAGCAGAAGCTGAATGGGGAAGTCGAGGCAACGGGACATTATCTCACTGCGGGGCTAGCGAAAGCAGTCAGGAGTGGGACGGTAAAAGTCAGGAGAGTAGAGGAGTTACACGTCATATTGACGGTGGAAATGGGCAGGAGCGAAAAGGTAGAAGTACGGAGTGTGGAGAGACGTCTCGTCTCATTCAAAGTGAGGGAGACCAAAGGACACAAGAGTACAGGGATAGGTTTAAGTGCACTCTCCACGCACCTGATGATAACGTACAGCACTGGAATCGTGGGAACATGGGGAACCGCGAAGGATCTTGCCATGCGTCGAGTGATCAGAAATCACAGGCAAATTGCGAAGGCATGGGGAATTATGGAATGTCTTACCATGCACCTAGAGAAACCAGGCAGAACGGGAAATGTTGGACTATGGGAAATAGAGAAGTGTTTCACTATATACCCAGAGAGGATGGAACTGCATGGGACCTGGAGAGATGGGAGCATGGGAGGACTCCCCATAACACGCCTGAGCCCAGACGTAGGACTCAGAGCTGTGATGGGAGAGATGTAAATGGACTCTCTAGAGATAGCATACTGAAAGCTGTGATAAAAGCCAAAAGACTCGATGTGACCAGCTTAAAATCTGACCTGGACGAGATAATAGATGGTGCGTTGCCTTTAGAAAGGATTGACATGTACGAACAAGATGAGCTGCTGTTTATAGCAAAGGATATCACTCAAAAGGCAAGAGCAACTCATGAGAAACTGTCTGAACTGGCAGACAAGTATATGGTAGATTTGTCCAGAACAAAGGCATTGCAGGGTAACCATAGGTTGCATTATTCAGATCAGGACTTAGAAGAGAGGAGGACGACTGGATTAAAAACACACATAAGGGAACTGATCACAGGAATAAGAGCATGGAGAGATCTGGACAAATGGGAAGAGAGGTGGTCCAAAAAGGGAACTGTTAGACGGAGCGCGAATGTGATGTCTCCGGAGGGAAGGCTACTGCAGATGGAGGCATTCCCTTTGCGAGAAATAGCGAATGGGAGTTATGTACACGTGCCCTGGAGTAGGGGAGATTTGGCTGCATTTACCAACTCATTTCCGAAGTTAAGGGAAAATCCCGTAGAGTGGTACAAGCAGGTAGAGAGGTTTGTCAAGATTTCAAAAGTATTGTGGATTGATTTGAACACTTTATTCGACATTGTGGTCCCAGGAGACTTGTGGATAGCATGCAAGGTTAGTGACGAATGGCCAACTGCAGAACCAGAAAGGGATGCTCGTACTAATGGACCGTCAGAAAGAGTAATGTTAAAATATGAAAAGGTGATGACATGGCTGAAGGAGAAGGTGCCACCACAAGATATAGATTGGGTAAAAATAGACCGAACAAGACAGGAACCCAAGGAGACAGTTCATGAGTTTTATGAGCGATTGCTGAAAACGTTCAAACAATACAGTGGATTAGATGTAATGGATCCCAAAGATATAGGACAGTTTGTATCGAAGTTCATTTTGGGGTTGAGACCTGATATTTGTTTGATGATTCAGCAACATTTAATTTGTTGGCAAACAAACCATTGGATGAAATTTTGAGATACGCAAGGTATTGCAGTGATGAAATAGATTCCAAAGCAAAGAAACTAAAGGAGAAACTGATGATGGTGCAGATGCAGTCGGCTGGGAAGGGTGGACAGCAGCAACAGGGAACAGGGACGATGGTACGGAAACCAAATAGTCAGAATAAGGACAACGAGGAAAACCCGAGACCTAGAATAGACGTTGCTACATTGAAAAAAATGACAAAGTGTCACCAGTGTCACCAGGTGGGACATTGGAAACGCGAGTGTCCCTATAACCCTGAAAACGGAGAACTAGAAGTAGGGGAGGAGGAAGTTCAAGAAGTTCCAGTTCAAGTGGTGACAGTGCCAAAGAGTAAGGTGGCCAAAGGGGGGACTTCGGCTCCACGAGCTCAGTACCCGCAGCCACCAAAGATTACGACAGGGGGAAAGACCTATAGACAAATGCCTCTTTTTATAGACGAAGAAGAGTGTTACTACGTTGATCCATTGACGGGACGACGTGTAAGTAGAGAGGAGGATTGTACCCTCGGGGCAGTTCTAGAGGTGGATCAAAGAGGACCGTTTGTTGAGGCTGAAGTGGCAGGGTGTCCTACAACATTCTTAGTAGATACCGGAGCTACTCGATCAACTTTGAGATCGGCAGTGGTTCCAGATCTACCAATGTCGGGGGAAACAATTCAAGTGGTAGGAGTCGAAAATAGGAGAATGACTAACCCTTTGACGGAACCAGTGCCAGTGAGAATAGGAAACTACACCGATGAACATCAGTTTGTAGTATGTGATTCTAGTCCTGTGTGTCTGTTAGGAAGAGACTTATTGTGCAAACTGAACTGCACAATATACTGCACACCTCAGGGAGTGGAGGTACAGACTACAGACGATGATGCTACCTTTAAAGTTGCAAATTCGAGAGTATGCGTAGAACTGTATCCTACCCTGACTGTGGAGGAGCTTCCTTGGGACTTACGAGATACAGTGTCATCAGAGGTATGGGATTATACTGGAGAAGAGATAGGATTGATCAAAGGAGTAGAACCAGTGAAGATCATGGTAAAACCAAATGTTGAATATCCAAGAACGCCTCAATACAAATTGACCCCGGAGACGATTGCAGGAATAAAACCCGTAATCAACTCTATGATTCAACAGGGAATACTGAAGGAAATAGTGGGTAGTCCATGCAACTCCCCGATTATGGGTTTGCAGAAACCTAGTGGGAAATTTAGAATAGTACAAGATCTTCGAAGGTTTAATAACATAGTTGTTTCATGTTGTCCAGTGGTACCGAATCCATCAGTGATATTGTTTCAGATACCATTCCAAGCTGAGTGGTTCACAGTGATAGATCTTTGTCAGGCTTTCTTCTCAATTCCATTAGATGAGGAGAGCCAGTTTCTTTTCGCTTTTAAGCTGGAAAATCGTGTCCTAACATGGTGTCGTATCCCACAAGGGTATACAAAAAGCCCATCAATTTTCAACCAGCTATTGAAGAAAAATCTTGAAAGTCTAGTACTGCCACAGAACTCGGTTCTGGTCCAGTACATAGACGACCTACTTGTTGCGTCAGGAACGGAAGAAGCTTGTAAGATAGATACCATCGCCTTGCTGAACCATTTAGCTGAAAATGGGCATAAGGTATCTCCGAGCAAATTGCAGTACTGTCTGACAGAAGTACAGTACTTGGGTCACCGGATAGAAAAAGGAAAGCGAAAGGTGTCACCAGATAGGATAGAGGCGATAATGAAGATGAACTCGCCTACGACACAGAGAGAAGTCAGGATGTTCCTAGGAATGGTCGGTTATTGCCGACAGTGGATAGCTAACTTTTCCCTGAAGGCAAAACCCTTACAAAAACTGACGCACAAGGAGGTGAGTGATCCGGTACCATGGGACAAGGATTGTTTGATGTCGTTCCTACAGCTGAGAGAGGACTTGTGCCGTGCTCCAGCTTTGGGGATGCCTGATTACGAAAAACCATTTTCACTTTACTGCTGCGAAAGAGAGGGTTGTGCTTTGTCAGTTTTAGTACAAACTCATGGAAATGCCCGTAGACCAGTTGCATACTTTTCGGCTACTTTAGATCCGGTAGCCGCAGCGTTGCCCGGATGTCTCAAATCCGTTGCTGCAACAGGTGTCAGCATTGAAAGGTGTGAAAATATAGTAATGGGACACCAATTAGTGGTGTATGTACCTCATTCTGTAGAACTGTTAATGACCAGGACCAAGACACAGCACTTAACCAATAATAGGCTCACGCGCTACGAGCAAGTTATTCTTGCTGCGGAGAACGTGACCCTTAAGAGATGCTCTGTTTTGAATCCTGCTACATTGATGCCACTTCCTAATGATATAGAAGGCGAAGAATGTGAAGATCACGATTGCCTTGATGTGACTGAACTATGCACCAAGCCAAGACCAGATATTGTGGATGAGCCGTTGACTGACCCTGATGAAATTTTCTTTGTTGATGGCTCATGTTTAGGAGACGATACTGGTCGGTTGAGAGCAGCTTATGCTGTTTGCACCATTACTGGAGTTGTGGAAGCCGCTTGCCTGGAAGGAGTACACTCCGCTCAGGTAGCAGAAATCATTGCATTGACACGTGCCTGTTTAGCAGGTAGCAAAATTAGAGTCACCATTTATACCGATAGCCAATATGGTTTCGGTGTAGTTCATGATTTTGGGCAATTGTGGTCTCAGAGGGGTTACATGACCTCCTCTGGTTCGCCTATTCGAAATGGGGAATTTGTGCGACTGTTGTTAGAAGCATTACAAGGTCCAGCAGCAATTGCGGTTGTTAAATGTGTAGCCCACACCAAAAATACAGATTTTGTGTCGCAAGGTAATCGATATGCAGACGAAGTTGCTCGCTATTGCGCGGAGCAAGGATATTCTTTCACGGAAGTGGAAGTAGGTGGGACTCAGGAAAAGACAGAGTTAAACATGATGCTAGAAACAGTTGATACTTGGGAGGATTTAAAAGACATGCAAGAGAACGCACCTGATTCTGAGAAAAAGGCATGGGAAACAGCAGGTTGTGTGAAAAGTGAAATGGATTTGTGGGTTTCAGCAGATGGAAGGGCAGTATTACCTGATGAATTAGTGAGTCCAATGGCACGACAGATACATGGTCCAGTACACTTAGGAAGAGATGCCATGCTGAGGTTATTTAGGCAGACTTGGTATAACCCTAAGTTTAGGATTGCAGCAGAAGCAGTGTGTCGAAGATGTGTCACGTGTCAGCAATTGAACGTAGGGAAAAGAACACCAGTTACAATGAGTCACATTGGGAGGTCTGGGGGGCCTTTCAACCGAATGCAATTAGATTTCATTGAGATGCCAAAAATCAACCGCCTCAGGTATGTTCTGGTGGTTGTATGCATATTTTCCAGATGGGTCGAAGCATACCCTACACGCAGGTGCGATACACTCACAGTAGCAAAGTTGTTGCTTAGAGAGTTGATCCCGCGCTTTGGGGTGCCGACCTCCTTGGAATCAGACAGAGAAACTCATTTTAACAGTGAAGTTGTGAAGATGCTTTGCTCTGCATTAAACATTGATCAGAAGTTGCACTGTAGCTATCGACCAGAGGCTTCAGGTATCGTGGATCAGATAAACGGAACTCTAAAGTCCCGAATAGCCAAAGTATGTTCATCAACGTCCTTAAGCTGGCCTGATGCTCTGCCCTTGGTACTCATGAGTATGCATAGCACACCAGACAGGAGGACAGGTCTCTCTCCACATGAGGTTTTAATGGGGAGGGCAATGAGACTTCCGTCTGTTCCAACTACAGCTTTGTTGAATATTACAGATGACCTGATCCTGGATTACTGCAAGGGACTTTCTGATGTCATTCATTCTGTGTCTCTTCAGGTGCAGGCTGCTGAAGTTCCATCTTCAAGAGACCTGTGTCACGACTTGTGCCCTGGTGATTGGGTGCTTGTGAAAAAACACGTCCGGAAGAACTGCCTAGACGTGCACTGGAAGGGGCCCTACCAAATAATCCTGACAACGAATACTGCTGTAAAGTGTGGAGGGCTGCCAAACTGGATTCATGCTTCCCATACTCGAAGAGTTCCAGCACCCTTAGAAGAAACAGCTACTCTCACAGATGAAAATCCAGCTGTGGACGGCGAACCACTAGAGGGGATCAGTCAAGCTGTGGGGGTGTCGAAAGAAGTTGGGAGTGCTACAGATTCAGCAGAAGAAAGACAGGACGACAGTGAAACTGAAGTTGCCACCGAAGGAGAAAGTTGCTGTGAATACGGCTCAGACACAGATCAAGACAAAAGTGATCAAGAACCGAGTGTGAGGACAAGAAATAGGAGAACAAGGTGTGGAGAAGCTAGTTGGCCTGAAAGAAAGAAGAGGCCGAGCTTGAAGCTAACTCCAGAGAGAACTCTTGTTCCTATATGTGAAGACTCGGATTTGGTCGAAGGTGCACAAAGACAGGAACAGGAAGGTCCGAGAAGATCGGGGAGGGTGCGAGTGCCCTGCAGAAGATAGGCTACTCCTGAGTGGACCTACCTAGCAGCAGATGTCCAGTGCACGGAGATCCGGGAGGGTGAGGGAAGTGACAGTGACCAGTACTGACCCAATCATAACATTGGAAGTAGTGTTGTTGGTACCAGGAGTGGAGGTCGAAGGGTTGCTGACACTCACTATCCCCAATCCTCCTTATCTGAGCAGGATAAGAGAACTGATTTTAAACAGAATAGAATTTCCGACTTTTTGTTCAACGATGCCAACACTCGAGGAGATCATTCTTCGTTTAGAAATATTAGAATACGTGATTAGAGCCGCTGGAACACGTATGATTCCAGATTGCTAAAGACTTTGTAAATAAACAGATTGAAAAAATAACCTAGCGCCAAGTGGAAGAAGAAGAAATTTAGGGACTTCCCATTTAGTGGACGGAGAAGGGCTAGGGTTGTCTGTTGCTATAGAACTCAAAAACTGATCTTGCAGAAGGGATTATCAGCTTCCAGGTGTGGTTCGGAAAGGCTGAATAAGCAAAGAAAAGAGACTTTGAGTTGTGAAAGAAAATCAGAACTACACTGTCTTGAGATCATGGAGGCCGGCAACCCAAACCGCAAGACAAAATGCATAGTAGGCACACTTTTAGTGGGAGTAATTTTTCTTATAGTTTTAGTAGTTACTATATCATATGTAGTGGGACATGAAAATGAAGAGAAGGCTACAAAGGAAGCAAAAATTGTATTGATGCAGAAACCTACTACTGCTGGTCAAAGGGGGGACAATACAGAGAAAGATAAAGCTTTACTAGCAGCAGAGACCCGTAGGTTGCATGTGGATGAATCACAGGGAAATTTCAAATCAAATGCATATGCTAAATTGCTTTATGAATATATTGATGCCATGGAGGCAAAAGATTGCTATGTGTGCATGCAATTGCCAGCCTCTGTAGATGAAGGTATTAGATATCATCATCTTCCATTGACTTATGGAATCACATGTAGTTTGTTGCTTAGTATATTTTATGAACGTGATGGTTTTGAGTATTATTTTTCAAATTGTGATGCTGTTTTACCAGAAGTTCCGAACTACAAGCACATGAACAAGTGGGATTATTATAAGAGTGAAGATAGATTAAAGAAATTTTTCATTCCTTGGAAAACGTTGGATACTTCACATGCCCGAAGAAATAATTTGACTTGTAAAGTGTCAGAAATTGAGAAAAGGTTTATAGGACAGGTGGATGATCGGTATAGGAGACAGAAGATCTTAAAGGCTTCAGGCCAATGGAAAACAGATTGGACCGAAGAAGAAAGGTCACACAAAAGAAAGGGTAGTAATGGTCCAATAGCTTTAGATCGAGAGCAAAAAGGGAAACTGTGTATATATCGGGGTAATACCTATTATGAGAATGTGTTTGTGGGAGAAGTAAATTGTGAACATGCTTTCCAATTAGAATATTATACCAAGGATTTCTTGAAGGGAATGCAGGTGATCCCGAATGTATATTTTGTTTGTGGAAGAAATGCATACGTGAAACTACCGGATAATTGGTATGGATCATGTTATTTAGCAATTGTCTTCCCCAAAATATACCATGCTAAGGATCTAGAAATTATAGAGGTAGGAACTCAAGCTAGAGGAAGAAGGGATGTAAGCAATGAGGAGGTAGTTGGAGACGTATTTGGTGCTATGTTTCCTCTTTTAGGGATAGTACTGAATGATGTCAAGATTAGAAGATTGGCAACAGTTGTAGATAGGTTGTCCGCCAGTACTGCTAGATCATTAATGCTGGTGGAGGGAGAGATGCAATCGATAAGGGCAATGGTTCTTCAGAACCGACTTGCTCTAGACGTTCTGTTAGCCAAAGAGGGAGGAGTCTGTAAGGCTTTGAAGGTTCAGGAATGTTGTACTTACACTCCAGACCATTCAAAACCTCTAGAAAAGTATATGTTATGTTATGTTATGTTAATATTTTTTATAAGGCGTGCAGCTGCCCCAGCCAAGGGGCGTCCCGGCGCCTGATCAGGTACCACAACATAACAAATCGGTGCTGAGGAAATAAGGAAGAAATCATTCAGCAGTTGGAAACAGAAACGTTTTTATGGCGCGCCTAAAGGGAGTAAGGCTGTTCAAGGCTCGAATATGGACGGGGAGAGAATTCCACAATCCTGCCGCTAATACTTTAAAGGAGCGACCTCCCATCCTACTAAGTCTAAACCGTGTATTAACCGCCAGATGGAGAAATTCCGATCTGAGGGACCGCGTAGGGACATAGGGGAGGACAAGCTTAGCGAGAGCTGGAGGAGAAGAAAGCTTCAAGATTTTAAATGTCAGGCAGAGAGCCTTAAATTTAATTCTCTGTCTGACCGGCAGCCAGTGGAGAGAAGTCAAAACTGCAGAGACAGAACACTGTCTAGGGAGGCCAACAATGGCACGTGCCGCGGCATACTGCACCCTTTGCAGTCTAGTAGCCTCTGCCTGATTCACTCCAAGCAGCAGCGCACTCCCATAGTCCAGCCGCGAAAGAATGGAGGCTTGGACCACCAGTTGCCGAGTAGGGGGGTCGAAGAATTTGAGGACCGGTCTCAGCCCTCGCAGAATACCATAACAGGTACCTTCTTCGTGTGGCTGGTAAAGGAGAGTGTAGGATCCAGCCAAACCCCCAAGTTCTTAACTTCGGCAGCTGGAATGGGAGTCACCCCCAGTTCTGGAGGCCACCACTGATCTCCCCAGAGCTCCGCCTGCTTTCCTAAAATCAGGACCTCGGTTTTTTTGGCATTTAGCTGCAAACAGTTTGCTCGCATCCAATTTGCCACGGCTATGAGTCCCGCACGGAATCTGGGAGCGTTCACCTCGGGATCACCGCTGAGTGTCACCGCCAGCTGCGTGTCGTCGGCATACGATGTCATGGTAAGGCCACATTGTCTGACGACTGCAGCCAGCGGTTTCACATATAGATTGAACAGGGTGGGGCTCAACGCAGAACCCTGCGGAACCCCCAGCCCCAGCGGATGGAACGAGGACTGACCAGGTGGAATAGCCACTTTAAAAAACCGGTCCGAAAGGAAAGAGCGAAACCATTGGAGAGCGGACCCCTCAATTCCCACTTCCTCCAGCCGCCGCATCAGGATGTCGTGAGACACCGTGTTAAACGCGGCGCTCAGATCTAACAAAAGGAGCGCCGCTGTTTGGCCAGCATCTAGCACCGTTCGCAAGTGCTCGATCATAAAGAGCAGTGCGGTTTCGGTGCTGTGTTGTGCCCGAAAACCATTCTGAGTCTCGTCTAGAATATTATTACGAGAAAGGTGGACGGACAGAATTGAGTTCACATGTGCCTCAGTAACCTTAGCGGGCCAGGGCAGAAGGGAGATGGGACGATAGTTTTCTGGTAATAGGGGGTCCAGATTAGGCTTCTTTAAAATTGGGCTGACCACTGCCTGCTTCCAGGAAGAGGGGACTACCCCCGAAGTGAGCGATAAATTGATCAGATCTAATATGGGCTCACGACATCAGGGGGGAAGGAGTTTAAATAGTTCTGGCTTCAACGGATCTAATGGAGAGCCGGATTTAATTTTGAGGCTCAGAATATCAAAAGCCTCATCAGACATTACTGGCAAGGAGGACAGGGTTTCATAAACCGTAGCCGTCACACCAGTTTGCTCAGTACCAGGCACAGATGACGTAAATCCTCGATAGATTGCCTGCACTTTCTCCACGAAAAAGGATGCCAGACTTTCACAGTGAGAGTCCATGCAGATTTCCACCGAGGTGGCCCGTTTCCCCATAAGGTCTTTAAGAACCTTAAAAATTTATTTAGATGGATTGGGGCTATTCTGGAACTCGAAGGCGTAGTGTGCGGCCCGGGTTTGACAAATTGTCCTGTGGTAGACTTTAAGCTGGGCAAAATAAAAAGATTTCAAGGTAGGATCAAAGGATTTCCTCCACGCCCTCTCAGCTCGCCGGCACGTTCTCTTAAGCTCGGCAAGCGTGTCATTATACCAAGGGCTGGGAACTTTCGCGTGGCATTTCGACCAGCGCATCGGTATAAGGGAATCAAGGGCGGCTAAGACCCAATTACAGAATTGCTCATATCCTTGTTCCACAATCAGCAAATTGCCCAGGGGCTGCGCCTCCAAGATCTTAAAAAACTCCTCCAGTTTGAGCTTATGCCAATTTCTTTTGAGGATCAGTCTGTCCACAGGTTTAAATTGAGGGTCAACTATAGGACATGAAACTTTAACCAACAGATGATCAGTCCAACCTACCACCATCGAGTCGGAAGCCGTAGCTCGCTCCAGTGTAGTAAAAAAGGGGTCAAGGATGTGACCTCCTATGTGGGTGGGGGAGGTAACAAGTTGGTTCAGTTGCATGGCTTCAAGGTCCGCTAGGAAGGTATTAATAGGTGATGATGACCTCTGGTCAAGATGAATATTGAGGTCGCCTACGATGTTAAAATTAGCACATCTTGAAGCTAAAGAGCTAACCACGTCAACAAGGGCGGTCTTGAAGACTGTCATTCCCTGGCGGGCGGTAAATAAGCATACCGCTAAGAGTAAACTGATGACTGAAAGCTATCTTAAAAGAGGCGCTCTCACACGCTGGTAAGTCAAGATACGGAACATCACTGAAATTCATCATGATATTGAGGATTTGACACAGGTAAATGTGTGGGAAAAAGTAGGTCATGGAATGGGTAAAGTTGGAGGTTGGTTTGCCAACCTAGGAAAGGGTTTCATTTGGTACATACTGAAACCTATCATCATAATAGTGATTTGTATAATCACCTTGTGGGGATTGGTGCGGCTGTACCAATGGTATAGATCAAATAGGTTGCAGAGATCCATGAGAGAGCAGGAGAGGAGATTAGCTGCGATGCAGGATAATCAGTACAGGAGTCTGAGGGCTCTAGAGATGATGAAACGAGAGAGTACTGCAACGAGTTCAGTTTGATTCAGTTCATACCTCAGGGATGGTGTTGTGATGGTGATGACTACTAAAATTCATCAAAGGGGGGAACTGAGAGAGCGCAAATTGAGAAAAAATAGAAGTGCACCATATTTACAAGCACGTTGCATCAGTTTAGTAAAGATTACATAAGAGTGTCGAATTTATAGAGTGAAAATACATAAGAGTGTTTAATTAAAATAGAATGCATATATCAGTGTGAAAAGCTAATGTAGAAGTGTGTAGAGATGTTAGAATGATGTTGAAATCCCATGTTATGTGGCTGATGTAGAGGAGAATGTAATACTGCTAAACGTAGAAATGTGTAGGGCACATGGCAGTTCACAGAGAATGAAAGGTGCTGTTACACTCTCACATGATATGGTTTTTAATGTTGTAGTTCAAAGTATTATTGATCATAGAACTGAAATATATGTTTTATAGAAGTGTTTCATATAACCATTGTGTGTAATAAGTTAGAATACTGTTTAGACTAAGAAATTAAAGGTTTACAGAGTGCACAGGCCTGTTTCATGTAATTCTAATAGGCCTGAATAGATAAGGTCATTTCTTTTGATCTGCATGTGTTAGTTAGAGGAATGTCATGTTAAGCATAAATTGCGGAGCCTGCTCGAAGGTTTACGACTTAGAAGATACGGTGGAGGCCGGAATTTGGGGCCCACTGTACAAGTGTCTGTTTGCAGGTGCGAGGAGGTTCCAATCAAGAGAGTGATGAATAGAGTTTTGTTCAGGGAGTCAGGCACAGGCCTGGAGGAGGCTTCAGGAATTTCCTGGGGGGCACCGTCCTGCCGGAGAAGAGCCTGAGAAGCAAGGTCAACGCTAACGATGGGCCCAGAGGAGTATCAGCATGGAAAATGCCAGAACCGACACCACGTGAGGGGCGTCTCTAAAGGGCGTTTCTATTGTAAATGTGATTTTTGTATTAGGGACAGCACCCCTGGGTGGAGTTAGGGCAGATGGTCTGAGGAACCTAAGAGAGCGGATGGGTAGGCAGATAGGGTAACTGCGAGACACCGATTCACAACGAAGACTAAGGGAAGTGAGTGATCTTCTTTGGAAGTCACCACGGCTGACACCTTTTTAGGTTAAGATTTTAATAAGTAGGGATGTCACTTAGTCTAGTGTAGGGACAGTCTAATCTGGATTTTCTTCCTTTCTGTAAATGACTCACAAGTTACAGCTTGTGTCTATTCTTGCAACTCTGATGATTTTTGAATTGGTTTTGGTGATATTCTTTTGCCGACTAAGAGCATTTAGAAAATTTATGTTTGTATTGATACCAGTATATCTTTTGAACCTTATTTTGAGATGTTTGTACCTCCAGTTAACTTTGGCTTTATAATAAACTTTTAAAACTTATTTGTAGTAAGTGGTTCTTTAGAGTGGTGTAAGTCCTTAACTGATTGACCTAGTAGTGGATTGCCTTTTACTCTATGACAGGTATCAACGGTTAGTCGACCTGAGTTGGGATCTAGACCTATAGCAATAGATCAGAAATCCCGCCGTAACACATGTACAATGTTGATTTAGTCCAATTGATCGAGTAGCCCGAGTATTTCCCAAAGTTAGTGAGGACATGAAATAAACTGTTAATAGAGGACCGGGGGGAAGCTACATACACCAGGATGTCATCGGCATAGAGGGAAATTTTGTCCGTTATCTTGTCATTCCATTGGAGGCCTCTGATGGAGACATCCGTGCGGACCCAGTGTGCTAGGGGTTCGAGTGTGAGGGCGAACAACAGCGGAGATAAGGGGCATCCCTGTCGGGTTCCCCTGTGGAGGCAAAACTGCTGAGACGTGTGGTTGTTGACCCGGACTTGGCCCAGTAGGTCTGTGTACAGGAGCCGCACCCAGCTAATGAAATTTGGCCCGAAGCCAAATCGAAGCTGGTCCTCGAAAAGATAGGACCATTCGATTGAGTCGAATGCCATCGTTGCATCAAGGGATAAAATGGCGGCGTCTTGTTGTATGATAGATTGTCGACTCAAGACATTATTAAGCCTCCATAGAATTAGTGCCGTGTTACGTCCCGGGAGGAAACCGGACTGGTCGCCGTGTATTAGAGAGGGAAGCACGAGAAGAAGGCGGTTTGCCAGGAGCTTAGCCAGGACCATCGCCTCCGCACTAATCAGGGAGATTGGTCTATAAGAGCCGCAGTAAGTGGGCGGTTTATTCGGCTTGAGGATGACCGCGATGGAGACTAGTTGTTGATCGAGCGGTAGGGTACCACTTTCAAGGCTTTCTTCAAACATGTTTTTGAGATGGGGACAATTCCCGGAACCATGCCCTTCAGGAATTCAGTGGGGACCCCGTTGGGGTCCATAGCTTTGCCGGAGTTGACGGCAAAGAGCGCCGTAGTGAGCTCCTCTGCCGTAATGTCGGCGTCTAGGGTTTCCTTATAAGCGTCTGAGATGGTAAGGAGGCGCATCTCATCCAGAAGTTGTCTGGACTCTTCTGAAGTATAGCATGCTCCAGTGGTATAAATGAGTTCCAGATGGTCGGCGAAGGCCTCCGCTATTTCTTGTGGATCCACAACTTTGAACCCATCCGGTCTAATTATGGATGACACCCATCTAGACCCCTGGTCACGCCGTTCCAGCCATGCAAGCATTTTAACCGCACTGTCACCGAACTCATATACGCGGAGGCGCTTGTGGAGCAATCGAGCTTGCTCCTTTTCCTGTACTAATGCTTTGTAGGCCATTTGCTGGGCTCGGAGACGGCGAGCCGTGTCTTCCGAGGGGGCAGCATTGTGAGACGTTTCGAGGCTAAGAAAGTCCGATTCGGCTTGAAGAATCTGTTAGTTGTGCTTACGTAAGTACCCCATCTTAAGTGCCAATGTCTCGCCCTTGACAACCGCTATGTATGCCTCCCAAAGCGTGACAGCCGAGTTCACAGAGCCGACGATTTCCGCGAAATAAAATTCAGTTCGCTCAATCAGGCTTTCTTTGATGTCCGGGATCTGCATGAGCCAGGGGTTAATAATAATGGGACCGCGTATAAATTGGCGGTGATAGGTTAGGTTCACGCTAAGGGGTGAGTGATCAGAGATGCCTCGGGGAAGACCTTTCGGGCGGGTGAAGCAGCCAATGTCTGTGATGGGACAGAATAAGTAATCAATTCGGGACATGCTGTTGTGTGCATTAGAGTAGTGTGTGAAGTAAGGTGTCTGGATAGTGATGACGCCATATGTCCTCAAACCCCATAGCATGCACGAAGTCGGACAGATCTGAACTCTGCCGATGAGAGCTGCGCTTAGGTCGGCGGTCTAATTCGCCACACATTGTCATGTTGAAATCCCCCCGATTAGGAGTGTGCCAGTGGGGAGGCCCAGCAGTCGGGCGCCCAGCTCCTTGAGGGAGTCGCAATCTAGGGTCGGTGGAAGGTATGCAGAGATAATGTTTAGGGGACGTCCCTCCCAGGCGGCCTCAACTAGTGCAAAGCGGCCCAGAGGGTCAGCCCACGCATTTGTGTGAGTGAGTGCGAGACTCTTTTTAACAAGAATCCCCGTGTCACGGGATCCAGAGGTGAACCCCGCGTATACCAGCACTTTGTAGCCGCCTCTCTGAAGAGCTTGACAGGTATTGCCCACCAAGTGTGTCTCCTGCAACAAGACGATGTCAGGGGAGTGGCGCTGTAAGTATTGAAGGACTATGCATTGTTTTATTTTGTGCCCCAACCCGTTAACATTCCATGACATTATCGTGAGGGTTCTAGAGATGGGCTGCGACATGGTGGTGGATAATGTGGGATCTATGGAAGGAGAAGTGGGAGAGAGGCCGCTCGGGCCGCCGGTCTATTGGGACAGGATAGGACACAGGATCAGGAGGCCTCCGATCCTCACAGGGACAAGGTGATACCCAAGGAGTCCAGCCCGCCACATTTGGACCCTGAAGGAGAAGTGAAGTGTGACAAAGATAGACTCTGTTGAAAGGCCAGGTTTCTTGATGCTCCTACAGGTGATGGGACAACCAACAAATGTTACACCTAATTCAGAAGCTCATTTTTGCATCCGCCTTTGGTCCAATGAACATATCATAAACTAGAGGTGGTGAGTAGATTCTGGGCAACGGGAGGGCTGGGTCGGAAAAACCCTGCTGTCCTCACCAGAGCACCGTCAAAGGAATTTCAGGGGTGGTTCTTGATCAATCACCTTGTATCGGTCTATCACTCCTCAATACACATGTCTGACCTGAAATGGAGTATTCTTGACTGTCACCAACAATGGTAATGAATTCAGGCAGAACCCGTCTTTTATTGTCCCGAAACATTCTGTGACTTCTAGTGTTCAATTTTCTAAATTCAGTATTGTTTTGGGAGGCGGGGTGCAAGACAGTTATTGTGTAACCATCTAGTAACATTCAATTCGTTTTTGCAGTCTAGCTCAGTAAATAATCAGTTTTATGCACTTTTTGTGCTTTTTGTCAATCATCTAAAAAGTGTATTTGTACCTTTTCATTAATGAATTTCGGTTTGTACCAGGCAAAGGACCAATGTAGAATATGAAGAGATATTCTTTGTCTTCCTGTGTGGTGTACACTGTTTCCATAGTGTAGATAGCAATAGGGAACATTTTGTGATTGGGGTTGCATGCAATTTCATAAGAAAACGATTTCATGGAATGCCATTACTGAGAAAACATTTCATGCAATGGAAATTTTCAAGAAGGATAGCCTTTGCCATTCATTGAAAGCCATTCTCTACCGGCATGCCGCAGATCTGGTAGCAGGCAAAAATCCTACCAGTCTTAAAGAAACCAACCGCAGATCAGAACGATCCGGCCAACTACAGGCCCATTTATCTCCTCCGGATTTTCTCTAAGGTTTTAGAGAAACATGTAAACAAAGAACTTGCAGAGTACATCGATGATTGAAACATGTTGCATAGTTCCCAATGTGGCTTCAGGCTAAATTATAGTACAGAATCAGCCCTATTGGACGTTACTCAACACATTAAGGATAAACTTGATCAGGTTGGTAGGGCAGTTCTTATACTACTCGACCTCTCAGCGGCTTTCGACATGGTCCCGCATAAGAGACTTCTCAACAGGTTGCGGAACATGGGCGTGGGTGGGACCGCATTCGCCTGGATTACATCATTTCTGAAAGACAGATCGCAGGAAATCTGGACACCCCTCTTCACATATCCCATGCCAAATCTGAACGTAGGAGTTCCCCAGGGCTCCATTCTTAGCCTCACCATCTTCAATATATATATGTCACCGTTAGCCTCGTTGGTAGAGGAAGATGGAGTTAAGATTATCTCCTACGCTGATGACACACAACTAATCTTTACATGCGAAAAAGGAGCAGACTTTGGTGGAGACAGCATCAGATCTTGCCTCACAAAGGTGTTCAACTGGCTCAAAATAAATCAGTTAAAAAGCAACCCGGACAAATCAGAGATTGTCTTCTTCGGGCAACCAGCAGTGAGTTACTGGAGCACATAGTGGCCAGTGGAGTTGTCTCCCCCTCAGTCGGCCCAAGAAAGGGTAAAAAACCTGGGCATTGCCATTGACGACGCCCTTTCCATGGGTCCCCAGATTCAAGCACTGATTTGCTCCTTTTTTGGCATACTTCGCATGTTAAAAAAATTCCTCCCTCTGTTGTCAATGGATATTAGGAGGATCATGGTTCAGGCTTTAGTGAAATCAAAATTGGATCATGCTAATAGCCTGTACCTAGGCTTACCTGACTATCTCACTCAGGGGGGCGGACTTTGTTATTAAAAGCAGATGGTCAGAATCAGAACAAGCTGCTGTTTCCTTATGTCAGTAGGCTCGTGAACAAGGGCGGTGGCCCGAAACGCGTTGAGCCGCGTTTTTAATGGATATGAGCAAGCTGTCTCTGCTGGGGCCCTCGTTGGATGATGTGAACTCGGAGTGGCCTCCTCACTTGGGGCAACCTGTTTTGACTGATATATATATATATATATATATATATATATATATATATATATATATATATATATATATATATATATATATACCTGTTTTGACTGATATATATATATATCAGTCAAAACAGGTTGCCCCGAGTGAGGAGGCCACTCCGAGTTCACACCATCCAACGAGGGCCCCAGCAGAGACAGCTTGCTCATATCCATTAAAAACGCGGCATATATATATATATATGTATATTTAGGAAGAGGTAGTTGTATCTTTCTTTATAAAAAATATTTAATTAGAAAAGCATTACAGCGGAGATGTGCATTTTTTGTAATTGTAATAAAAAATTGTATATTTTGACATTTTAAAACTTTATTCCATAACCGGGGTTTTATTTGGGGTATGCTCCTGTTTCCATTGTTGTGTTTGCAGTTACCGCTCTAAGTGTACTGGGGATGCTCAGACGTGAGTCCCAGGCACTCCACACCACTGGAATCAAGCTAGCCGGGCTGAAGAGAGGTGTTACCTCGAAACCGGGCCGGTCCTCGGATGCTTGTTTCCGTTCTGGGAAGGACATGGCTTTTGTAGTTCGGACTGGACTGTTCCCATGGGGCACAGGGTCAGCGCTGATTTGCATATCGCCATTGTCTAACCCAGGGTGGTGTGGAGTGGAAAAACGATGGATTTGGGCCCAGATCTTTGGACTGGGGTGAATGTGTGACATTGATCCACATTCTGTCCATCATTGTTGTGTTTGCAGTTACCGCTCTAAGTGTACTGGGGATGCTCAGACGTGAGTCCCAGGCACTCCACACCACTGGAATCAAGCTAGCCGGGCTGAAGAGAGGTGTTACCTCGAAACCGGGCCGGTCCTCGGATGCTTGTTTCCGTTCTGGGAAGGACATGGCTTTTGTAGTTCGGACTGGACTGTTCCCATGGGGCACAGGGTCAGCGCTGATTTGCATATCGCCATTGTCTAACCCAGGGTGGTGTGGAGTGGAAAAACGATGGATTTGGGCCCAGATCTTTGGACTGGGGTGAATGTGTGACATTGATCCACATTCTGTCCATCATTGTTGTGTTTGCAGTTACCGCTCTAAGTGTACTGGGGATGCTCAGACGTGAGTCCCAGGCACTCCACACCACTGGAATCAAGCTAGCCGGGCTGAAGAGAGATGTTACCTCGAAACCGGGCCGGTCCTCGGATGCTTGTTTCCGTTCTGGGAAGGACATGGCTTTTGTAGTTCGGACTGGACTGTTCCCATGGGGCACAGGGTCAGCGCTGATTTGCATATCGCCATTGTCTAACCCAGGGTGGTGTGGAGTGGAAAAACGATGGATTTGGGCCCAGATCTTTGGACTGGGGTGAATGTGTGACATTGATCCACATTCTGTCCATCATTGTTGTGTTTGCAGTTACCGCTCTAAGTGTACTGGGGATGCTCAGACGTGAGTCCCAGGCACTCCACACCACTGGAATCAAGCTAGCCGGGCTGAAGAGAGGTGTTTCCTCGAAACCGGGCCGGTCCTCGGATGCTTGTTTCCGTTCTGGGAAGGACATGGCTTTTGTAGTTCGGACTGGACTGTTCCCATGGGGCACAGGGTCAGCGCTGATTTGCATATCGCCATTGTCTAACCCAGGGTGGTGTGGAGTGGAAAAACTATGGATTTGGGCCCAGATCTTTGGACTGGGGTGAATGTGTGACATTGATCCACATTCTGTCCATCATTGTTGTGTTTGCAGTTACCGCTCTAAGTGTACTGGGGATGCTCAGACGTGAGTCCCAGGCACTCCACACCACTGGAATCAAGCTAGCCGGGCTGAAGAGAGGTGTTACCTCGAAACCGGGCCGGTCCTCGGATGCTTGTTTCCGTTCTGGGAAGGACATGGCTTTTGTAGTTCGGACTGGACTGTTCCCATGGGGCACAGGGTCAGCGCTGATTTGCATATCGCCATTGTCTAACCCAGGGTGGTGTGGAGTGGAAAAACGATGGATTTGGGCCCAGATCTTTGGACTGGGGTGAATGTGTGACATTGATCCACATTCTGTCCATCATTGTTGTGTTTGCAGTTACCGCTCTAAGTGTACTGGGGATGCTCAGACGTGAGTCCCAGGCACTCCACACCACTGGAATCAAGCTAGCCGGGCTGAAGAGAGGTGTTACCTCGAAACCGGGCCGGTCCTCGGATGCTTGTTTCCGTTCTGGGAAGGACATGGCTTTTGTAGTTCGGACTGGACTGTTCCCATGGGGCACAGGGTCAGCGCTGATTTGCATATCGCCATTGTCTAACCCAGGGTGGTGTGGAGTGGAAAAACGATGGATTTGGGCCCAGATCTTTGGACTGGGGTGAATGTGTGACATTGATCCACATTCTGTCCATCATTGTTGTGTTTGCAGTTACCTGTTTCCATTGTGAGCATATATTTCACTGCAGATTTAATGTACTTTCTAATTTTTAAGTATACTAAATATTCCTACTTAGATTTTCCATTTTTTTTAAATTTAATGTATTTTTCAATGCAATTGTTTTTCTTTAAAAGGATGTTTCCTTCAAAATGTTTTCTGACATGTTTTATTTATTTGCCTTTCCTTTAAATTGGCTTTCTTTAAAATCGTATTTCCATGATTTGATTTCCTCCAGTGTGGTTTCTCAGGGTCCGTTTTTCCATTAATTTGCATAAATCGTCTGGCTGGTACTCGCTTAGCTAAAAAGCTTCAGAGGACAAGTGTAATGTGGCTGTGAATTTTAGTCATGCTCTCCACGATCACCTGAATTTGTTGATGCCCCCAGGCCTGTTCACACAGTGTGCTATCCCTACAAATTTATTTTGACTATGTTCTTGATCAAGGCTGTTTTTATTCGTTCTCTGCAGCAGTACAGCCTCCGGTTCATCCCTGAACATGCTTTTCTCGAAACTGTATAAAGAACTGTTTCTACCTGAGCATTCCCTGCCAGCAGCCAGTCTTAACTCGTCGTTATTACCAAGTAAGGCTCTATTCATTTCACACATGGTCTTATTACTCTATTTATTATATTTTAAATGCTGCCATATTGGCCAACTACTGAGCCACATCCCAGCTTTCATTCTTGCAATGCTATTGGACTGGCTTTTTGCAGCTCCAGGAGTTTTTAACAACTAACATAGCATTGTATCCTTCTCACCTAGGCTTTTATCCTGGTTGCAACACTGACTGGCTGTTATATTAGCCTTGGACAAGTTGTGCCACTGTACAGTTCTACATCCACCAGCTGCCCTTATTCTGTTAGACATATCAACAGTAGTTGATACTGTCCATTACCACATTCTCCGCACCAGACTCTGGGAGATTGGAATCAGGTACCGTGCACTCACCTGTTTCTCAAGATTGCTTTCTGTTAGACATTTTCAGTTTCACTTTTGCCATTCAGTTCTACAGCCAGAACCCTAAATTGTGGGGTCCTCCAGGGATCTATTTAATCTCCCATATTATTCAATCTCTACGCGATCCCTTTAGCCAACCTGATCCGTTCCCATTGTTTGACATATATTAAAATGCTGATGACACCCAGATAGTGTTGAGGATATTCCCCGATTGCCTATCCAAAGTCGAAAATTGTGTGAGTGCTAATCATCTCATGTTGAAAGGGGACATGATGCAAAGTGCTAATCATCTCATGTTGAAAGGGGACATGAAGCAGCTACTTTGTCCAGCTCATCCCTCTCTTTTCTGGGACCTCTCTTTCTGGCCATTCTCGTTAGGCCCGAAACCAGTATTGTCCACCTGATCAAAACAACTTGGGTGCAAAAATGAACTCAACTTTCACTCAACTCCCTCTGTGGTGAATCAAGTCAGCAAAGTGACAAAGAGCTACTACTTTCAATTGCGATCCTTGAAGCATATCTTATAACTGTTTCCATTTTCTCAGAAGGTCTAGATTATGCCTTTGTTTCATAGCCTCTTGATTATTGCAATTCCAGCCTTCATACCTTGTGCTCCCAAAGTATTTAAATTACAAGCCTCAAATCATGCAAAATTATGCTTCTGGATCTAGATTGGTGCTTAGACTGAAGATAAGAGAACACACAACTCTAGCGGTGGCCTCCGTAAATTGGTTGCCTACTAAAGCTTACGTCTTCTTTAAATCTATGTTCTCTTCTCTTCATCGGGCTCCGTTTTAAACTCCTGACTCTGTCTTTAGCAGCCAGCAAGATCATTAAGGTCACAGAACAAACTCTTCCTCGCTGTTTCTAAAGTCTGCTACTGAAACTTTAGGGTTGCACTTTTTCTTTTTTTTAGCTGATAAGGAGTGGAATTCCTTGCCCTTAAATATGAGGCAGACTGTGGACCTCTGTAAATTTAGAAAGGCACTAAAGACATGATCGTTTAGACATAATTTCTAGCTGTTCCTTTATGAGTTCTTCATGGTTGGAATGGTTTTTAAGGTTTGAGTTAATTTCTTAGAGCCATGGTACTACTTCATATCTGGGTGACCAAAGGGTAAAAGTAAGTAAACTAAACTGAGCTGAACTAAAGTAAATTAAACTATACTAAACTAACCTAAACTAAACTAAACTAAACTAAACTAAACTCAATTCTTTAAGGAGAAACAGGGACTTGCAGGAATTTTTAGCACATGTGAAATTTGTATTGAGGCTATGGGCCCGATTCACAAAGGTAAAATGAGACGAAGTCTAACTTTCGGTATTCACAAAGGGCATTTTCGAGTAGTAAAGTTAGACTTTTGTTTCAGTTTAACTGAAGTTTTGGTCTCAGTTAGACTTAAGACCAAAACTTGAGTTAAACTGAGGCAAAAGTCCAACTTTAGTACTCGTAAATGCCCTTTGTGAATACCGAAAGGCGTAAAGTTAGACTTTCGTCTCAGTTTACCTTTGTGAAGCGGACCCTTTAAGCCAGGCAAATTTACATACCTATTCTTTCGTGCCTTTTGGTTATCATACTGATGTTTTAATCGTTTCTTTTGTATTTTGTGGCAAGTCTTCAGTAGGAGCACTGCCTAAAACTATAAAAAAAAAATCCTAGGGCCTTTTGCTGTGACACAGTTACTGATGTACTATATGCAGCAGTGACTGTCCAATGGTGTAATCGCTGGGTGGGCGTTGTTCCCTTCAATCCTTGTGAACCCTTCTTTTTGTTTATTTTTTGTGTGTATGTCACTGTTCCTTGTTTTTCTGGAAGAGTTGGAAGAGCAGCATCCTTGGAAGGCTTTCAGGGGCTTACTTCGACCTGACAAGGAAGCCGCATACCACATCCCACCAGTTCTTCTGGGACACATCCTTTTTTAACAGATCTTTCTTCTTTCATCTTCACTGTGGGAAGAAGGAGCATGCATCTCGCATGGTGTGTTATTCCGCAGTCCCATGCAGGCGGGGGATAAGTTTGCCAGTCCGAAGGCAGCAGCAATTAGACTGAAAACTACAAAAAAGAAAAAAGGTACCACTTCAATATGATAGATGATAATAGATTACCACTAACAAAAGGTACAGGTAACAACCTGCAGACATTATTCTTCCCTGTGCAGCAATACAATTGCTTTTCAGGCTCAGATGGTTCAAATGGCGCCCTGGACTTTCAAGTCATGGACTGTACAACAAACTGAGAGTTGTCTCTGGGGGCTGCAACTAGACATTAAAGATGAACCTGAAAGAGCAAAAGGTATTTCAGGGCCCAGGATAGAAGTTCTTAGATTCTGTAAGAAGAGTAGGTGCTCATCAAGGGGACAGGCAGGAAGAGCTGAAAGGTGTAAAGAGGAGTGTATGGAGGGGAAGGTGTGAACTGCAGGCAGATTGGAAGATAATGCAGATATTATTGGGAGGCAAGTATGAAGTCGAGGGTGGAAGTGGCAGTAGGTATAAATCCAAAGCATCTATGAACAGACAACAGATATTAAGAGGCGGTGACTATGAAGTGATAATGACTGGTGTGTAAGGGAGAGGTATGAAGAAAGGCAGATATGAAATTGAGGTATTTGTGAAGGGGAGACAAGCATAAACCAGCTATAGGTGTGAAGTGTACAAAGGTATAAAGAGAATACGAAAAAAGGGATAGACATAGGAGAGAAGGGTACATGCGGTCAATACTGTGCTAAACACTAGCTGCAAGGTTTTAATTCATCAGGACAATTACATTGGGTGTCAGTGCATCAGCAGTCAATGTATATGTCATAGCAATACTTCGCCCGACAATGCATTATAGATACTTTAATTATTTTTAGAATACAACTTAATTTAAATGCATCCTGAACATTTTAATCGTTTTTAGAATAAGATTAATAAAAATAATAAGTTTGTTTTATTAATTAAATAATTTTAAAAATTAAATATTTTATTACAGGTTTAAATAAATGTAAACCTTGTTTATTAGAAGATTAGACATATTTTAATATAGTTAAATATTTTTTAAATAATTAAACTTAATTTGTGAACATTTTGCAAAATTGTAACTTTTTTTCAAAAAAAGCCATTACGTTATAGTATTTGTTTTATCACCACCATTGTTTCTTACAATGCTGCTTTTCATCTGTTTCTTTAGTCAGAGGAGCATTACAAATGGGCAATGATGGATGCAGTTGCTGAAGTCAGGTAAAAAATTATGGGCCAGATGTAGGTGGCTAAATACCGGTCGGTAACGCCGAAAGTCGGTAAATTTCAGTGTTACCAACTGGTATTTAGCTATGTGCGATGTAGGTATAACCGAACGGCATAGGTAATAAGGAATCGGTAAAAATAAGGGAAACCAATTACCGATTCCTTATTTACTGATTGGCAGACAAAAATACTGAATCAGTAAATAAGGAATCGGTAAAGAATCGCGAATGTGACGTACCAAAAATCGGTAATACCGAATTTGCTAAAAATCGGTATTTAAGAATCTGTAATTAGCACTGACTCAAAGCAGCTGGTAATCAGGTGCACTGCATATTAACAGCCCCAAAATGCAACAATGGAGGCCCCCTACGTGATAGCAAGGCGTCTACGTTTGCGAGCAGCAGGACTGAGGATCTGGAGACGGGAGGAGCGCGTGTACAGACTGCGCATTACACTGTTCCTACTGACTGAGGCTGAAATCCATGAGAGGTACAGGCTACACCCAAACACCATCCTGGACCTGATAGAGGGACCTGCACCCACTCCTGGAGCACCAGACACCAAGGGCTCACGCAATACCCACTCATGTACAGGTACTCTGTTTCCTGCACCTCCTGGCATCTGGGAGTTAACAAGGGGTAATAGCTGTGACAGGTGGAGTCTCACAGAATTGCCTGTCGCATTTTCTCCAGAAATTTCTGGATGCCATATTACAAAGGATGCAAAAACAACAGTTGATGGACAGTGCCTTGACCCTGTGCCTCATGGGAACAGTCCAGCCCGAACTGCCAAGCCATGTCTTCCCTGGACCGGAATCAAGCATCCTAGGACCGGTTTCTGGCTATCAGCCGTCTTCAGCCAGGATAGCTTGACTCCAGTGTCGTGGCGAGCACGGGACTCACGTCTGAGCATACCCGTCCCACTCGGGGTGACGAATGCAAAACAACAGTTGATGGACAGAATGCAGAGCAATGTCACACATTCACCCCAGTACAGAGATCTGGGCCTAAATCCATCGTTTCTTTGCACTCCACATCACCCCAGTTCAGACATGCCCATATGCAAATCAGCCTTGACCCTGTGCCTCATGGGAACAGTCCAGCCCGAACTGCCAAGCCATGTCTTTACTGGACCGGAATCAAGCATCCTAGGACCGGTTTCTGGCTATCAGCCGTCTTCAGCCAGGATAGCTTGACTCCAGTGGTGTGGAGAGCATGGGACTCACGTCTGAGCATACCCATCCCTCTCGGGGTGACAAATGCAAAACAATAGGTGATGGACAGAATGCACAACAATGTCATACATTCATCCCAGTACAGAGATCTGGGCCTAAATCCATCGTTTTTTTGCTCACCACACCACCCCCTTTTGTACCACCATATTACAAAGGATGGCACACTACATCATATTCCCCAACACACAGGCAGAACTGCTGGAGACCAAGTTGGACTTTGATCGGAAGACCCAGTTCCCACACGTTATTGGTTGCATTGACGGGACACATTTACCAACCTACCCTCCTGCTGTGACTGAGTAGATCTACTGCAATCGCAAGTCCACACATTCGATCAATGTCCAGGTCATATGTGATGCATCTTCCATCATCACCGACATAGTTGCAAAATCCCCAGGGAGCACCCATGATTCATACATATTCAGGAACAGTGGGATCTATACCCGTCTCCTTGCAGGTGAATTTGGAGAAGGCTACCTGCTGGGTAAGTACATGTGACACCCCCTGAAGTATACACCTGTTGCTGCGATTGCAGACTGTGAATTACTTACTTTCTTCTCACACACAGGTGACAGTGCCTATGCGGTGTGCTCTTTCATCCTGACCCCGTACCTGCACCCATCCACCTCAAGTGAAAGGCGATACAATGTTGCACATAGATTGACATGTAATGTGGTTGAGCGAACATTTGGACTCCTCAAAAGCCGGTTCCGCTGCCTGCACAAAAGTGGAGGTGCACGGCAGTACCAGCCCCTGGTGTGCTGCAAAATCTAGCTGTATGTACCATGCTGCATAACCTTGCCCCTAAGAGGGGGACACCTGTGGAAATGTGTGATTCTGAAGAGGAGGATGAGGATGAGGAAGGTACAAAGCCACATCACAGCACAGCAGGCGGCACAGCTGCAGCAGATGGGAGACAGACACGGTCAGAGATCACACAAAATTATTTTTGAGTAAGTAATGAGATAAAGCCAGGTAATGCATTTGTGTCAGGGTGTTTAATAGACCTTACAACAGGCAATTGTCCACCACACACCGTAACACCAGCAATGTGTCCAACGGGTTACATCACCCACAACTGAATGGGATCAGAGGGCCGTGCCTATCTCCTGCGCCCCCACACACCAGTGCTGCGTTCAGCATGCACGCTGTCCTCACCAGGGCTGTGTCCTGCAGCAGTACCATGTCTCACACTGCACCTCCTGCTCTCTGGCAAGGGGGGATGTCAGTGCTGTGACTGCTTGCCTCCTCACTCTCGTCCACATCCCCTGTACCAGTGGCAGCAATCTGGTTAGTCTGCATCACCTCTACGGCACTGGTGACTGTGACCAGGCCCTAAGTAAACTTACGGCTGCACTTTGCCATTTCAAGTTGCATGGCCACAGATCTACGACTCAGCACATGGGTTGCATTGCACAGCCTGGTGAAGCTTGCAAGTACCTGCCTGTCTCTCCGCCTTGCAGCGCGCTCACCATCCATTCTGCCACATAACTGCCTCACTGCCTCCGATACCTCCTTCATTCCCTCTGCCACAGTATTGTTGAGGCAGTAGATGGCCTCCTTCATGTCGTCAACCTTCCTGTTGTTAGCCACCATCTGTCTTTAAATGGCCCTCATTGTCTTCCCGCTGCACTTTGAGCATCTGCCCCTCCAGTCCAGAGAAGACACTGGATCCTTCAGCGTCAGGACTCTGGGACCTCTGTCACCGTCTACGGCCACCTGTTGTAGTTTCCTCCATGGGGGACTGTGCCCCAGATGACTGTGTCTCTTCGCCCGGTGTGGTCTGTTGGACTTCCTGCCTGTCCTCCTCTGTGGCATCTATCTCCTGGAGTGTAGCCACTGCGTACCTCTTTGACCGTGGTGGTGGTGGGGATGTTGGTGTAGTGTCTGCAGGTGACAAGACTTCCTCCTCAATTCTGTTTTCCTCCCTGGAGGCATCGCCAGTTTCCACTTCTGCTGCCTGGGGGGCTGTTCTGCCTGTGTATACAGAATGTACTATTACTCACTTTTCTGCCAGCATCTGTCAGCAAATAAATTTCACAACTGACATTCTAGCTGTCTGTCCTCCGCTATCTCATCTATTGATGTGTGTGACATGCCTAGGCTTATTGGGGACTGGCTGGTTTGCTACCAGTTGATAGGGACTACATTTCCCATGATGCATTGCTGAATTTACATAAAACACAATCTGGAGTGGGATTATTGCAGGGGGATTGGGGTTAGCGAGGGTAGACAGCATGCTGTGCATGCATCTTACCGTGTCTCTTGGATGCTGTTGCTGAGCTATCCACGTCCCCGATGCCACTGACGCTCTCTGGCTGGAGGGTAGACTTTAACAGTTGGTCTAGGGCAGTAGGAGCAGGAGCTGTGGAGCTTCCCCCGCCTGTCTTCCCCGCTTGTTTCTGCCAGTCAGCCATCCTCTCCTTTGCACGTGCCCTGAGGTCATACCATTGCTTTTTTAAGTCCTCAGTTGTGCGATGTGTGACGCCAATCGCGTTGATCTTCTGCTGGATTGCCAGCCAAATGTTCCTTTTCTGGGACTCAGGGACGTTCAGTGATCTATTACCAAAGAACTGGTCATGGTCTTTGGCAACTTTCTCTATGAGGATCTACAAATACCTCACACTGAACTTGTGTTTCCTTTTCCTTCCGGCAGCATCCTTCCCCTTCACCTGTGTGGCCATGGTGCAGTTCCTCTGTGTTAGCTGGGTGTTGGCTGTGCTGCTCCTCTGCTCTTGCTGCTGCTCCCTTTCTCTCCAACAGCTACAGATTCAGTGCACCTGCATGGGTCTGACCACTTCCTGGTTGTGAGGTAATGTGGGTGCACAGGATTGGCTGATTCGACAATTGCAGAATTTTTGAATTACCGAATCGCTAATTACCGAATCGGTATTACAGATTCTGTAATACCGATTCGGTCAAGGGGATTCGGTAATTTTTTTACCGATTTATAGGAAATAGCTAATTTTTTGTGAATATTACTGAATCAGTATTTTTTACCAATTTGTTACCTACATCGGAAATACCGAGTACTTAATAGCGATTCGGTAAAAATCGCTATTAAGGACTCGGTATTTGGGGATTACCTACATCTGGCCCTAAATTGTTTTACTTTTTAGTAAAGTTTAGTATATGTGTATTGCAATGTAGGCAGGGTTAAAGTTGGTAGAAGGGTAAGATGGAAACGAGGCGCTTTACTTTGTAAGAACGGGGGTGTCTGAGGTTTTCCCCAAAGATACACCCTCCATCCTTTATTTTTTAGTTTTCCTGCTGCGATTCATTGCTCTTTTTTATATTATTTTTTGGGTTTTCATTGGTTTTAAATATGGAAGATTTAAGAATTCTTCGGATCACGATTGCTAACTACCAAATGAAAGTACAATTTTACGTAATTTCTTTACTGTTTGGCAATCATAAATTTTGAGATGTAATGTATGTTTAATCATAGGGTAGCTGGGTGAGTTGGCTGAAGGGGTAAGAGATTGGGTAAATCGTGGGTTTGAGCCTAATTAGTGGGATATTTTTAATATTACTTCAAATATTTTGAACAGCTGTCAGATGTGTAGGGTGTTAATATTGTTAATTTCTAATGTTACTGTAAAGAGTAATGATGACAGAGTAATTATTGATTATTGTAGAGCTATTAGTTCAAGGTAGTTTACACCCGAAAATGTTCATAATTGTGGCACTTTAGTTAGTAATTATGCACTCATTTGTTTAGATTTATTTGACACTTTTGATTGAAGAGTCCCTGAGATAAATGGCAAAAGGCGTGCACTGAATGTGGCGAGCCGAGCGTTATGTGAGGTACGGTGGGAGTGGGCCTGAAGGTTCTCAGGATCAAGGGGCGTAGCCCACCATGGCGAGCTACTGCAGGCCCAAGGATATAGTAGGTTTCGTGATTGTGGCAGGATGGGGGTGTGGTCTGGCCCTTTAAAGGTGGGCAAAGTTGGGGCTAAGGGCCCGATGTAGGTCGGTCGGTAACGGCCGAAAATCGGTATTTTCGGCCGTTACCGACCGGTATTTTAGAAATGGTATGTAGGGCCACATATTTTACAGAATCGGTAAATTTACCGTTTGGTAAATTTACCGATTCTGTAAAATACCGAATCGGTATTTCTACCGATTAGGTACATTTGATATGTAGGTGGGACTCTTCTGAGTCCCACAAGCCTTACCGATTCGGTATTTTAGCATCAAATTCAAATTGATGTTAAAATACCGATTCCGGTGTGCATGCACATGTGTGCATGCACACCTATGCCATATGACAGGCAGACCTGCCCTCAGGGCTGGTATGCCTGCCACATGGCACACGAGCCTCTTTTGGGGGTGCCAGAGGGTGTCAAAGTGACACCCCCTGCACCCTTGTGTAAATCGGTATTTACCGATTCGGTAAATACCGAATCGGTAATGCCCATTCATTCCTATGGGCTTCAAAGCCCATAGGAATGAATGGGCATTACCGGTCGGTATTTACCGATTCGGTAAATACAGATTTTTAACGATTCGGTAATAGGAACATCTGGATGCTCCTACATGTCCCCCTTCCTATTTACCGATTCTTAATTACCGAATCGGTAAAATTCGGTAATTAAGATTCGGTAAATAAGTCCTACCTACATCGGGCCCTAAGTCTTTTACGACGACATATCGCCCACAGGCCGTTTGATGCTGCGCCACATTCTTGGACCACTTCTTCTTTTCTTCACCAGGATACTCTTTTATTTCGGGGACGCAGTCTGCAGCACGGGAATCACTGATGCTCCTCTGCCAGTCCAGGAACCTGTGGCAGAAGATTTTGCCCACCTTCTTCAGTTTGTTTTGCTGCGGTGCGACTCGGTTTGGAGTTGAGCGTGTGACCTGGCCATTGTTTTTAGGTCTCGCTAAGACAGCGCATGCGCTGTCTGGAGACATGATGTATCTCATTGAGAGGCTGGTAACATGCCCCAGGCTTGCCATTTGTTCTTTTGTGTGCTTGTCAAAATTGCTTTCCTTTCTGTGGCTAATTATTCACATTTGTCCCTCCTTCCTGTGGGTGGTTCATGCCGCTGACGACTGGCCCTGTTACTTTTATTATTGCTTGTTTGTCTATTTCACTTTGTTTTGTTACACTTCTGTTTAGGTCGAGCCTAGCGCAGCGCGCATGCGCTGCTCTAGGAGAGGGCCTCTTGGAACCACTCCAGACTTCCTAGAGACTTCTCCGTGTGGGTCGGCTTCCTCTCACACATTCCATTGGCCTTTGCGTGTCGCTTTCAATAATGAAAGCATGCAAATGGCCAAAGACGGGTGCATGTCCCGCCTTTCTTCTTAAGGTTCACTCCCATGGCTTTTGGGTCTCGGGAGCGAGCAGCGGAGCACACAGGCTGGCAGCTGGTGGTGGATCAGGTTACTAATTATAACCCAGTGCGGTCGTTTTCACTTTCGTGTCCGCGCTTCATTTCACTTACATAAACAAATGTGGCGCTATCTCAGCGCCTTTCTGCTCTGGCGCTGCCTTTTTGCTTTATGGATAACACTAGCCCAACGTTAACAAGGATGTAATCACGTCCTCGGGCGCTTCCACGCACTCACATACAAATGTTGCTCTGATGAGTGTTAACACTCCCAAGGAAACTTTATCTCCCTTCATTTTTTCCTCAACCCAGTTAACGCGCTTGATTTCAGTTCTATAAACACAGTCACTTTCACGATTCAGCCGCCCATGGGGTCTCATTGCAGCTGTGTTTAATTTTGGCACTAAGTAGTGCCTGCTGACAGCGTCATGGCTTTGGGCTTTGAGGCGCTGCACTCCTACACACACGTTCACTAACATGTTTTAAATGAAGGCATAACAAAGCAGGCAATACATGCTGGCCGGCTTCTGAAACTGTGATGCTGCAGAGGAGGTAATTGTTCTAAAATCTGCTTTACTGTAAAATTTGCAAAGTAAAGCATTTTTTTGGTATATATTTACTTTATTAGTAGCTGTAAAGACGTCCACCCACCGTTTTTTGTATTCATTTGTTTTATTAGCATTTGTGTTTTGCCACGTTTTAGTTTCACAGGTTTAAATCTACTGCGTGGCATGCCAAGATTGCTGCCAAAGTAAATAAAAAGAAAAGAAATCGGGCGAGGCTGCATTTCTTTTCTGTTTATTTACTTTTGTAGCAATCACGGCACGCTACTCTTTAGCTTTAAACATCTATAGCTAAAGCAGGATGTGATGCGATTTCTACAAAAGTAAATAAATAGAAAAACAATGCCAAGGCTGCCCACCTTTTTTTACAATTATTTACTTTTGTAGCAATTTTTTGTCAACAAAGCACCTCGCACACTTCATGTGTTAACATGCCGCCCGCGTAGCTGTTTTTCAACACAGAGCCCAATGAGCTTCATGTTTTAACATGGCAGCCGACAACAAACGGTGCACAGATGGGGGGCTATACGCTAACCATAACCTTGGTATATGGCTGTTAAGATGTCTTTTAAAAACAGCAAAAAGTTGGCTATAGGTGAGAAGTTGAATCACAGAAATAACAACATAGCTAAAATTGCTTTTTTAAACTGCATTCTATTCTTTGAATAGTAGCAAAAGCAAACCTGTCAGCACCCGAGAAAAGCTTTGAGTACGCATGTTCTGAGCCTGAAAGGTGTTTGTAAAAAAAACTCACACAGTTTAGAAACTCATCTTCCTGCATGGGAAAAGAAACCAGGTTGTTTGCCTTTCCATTTAATGGCGATACGGCGAGCTCAAGGTAAGTGTTTTTTTATTTTAATATTACCTGTCCCGTCGTTTGTTGAATTCCAACACCCCTGACCCCACTCTGCCCCGCCTCACTGCCCCGATGCTCTTACTTCTGCAGACTGCCACTTGACTGTGTGTGTGTGCACGCCTGTGTGTGTGCCTGTAAGTATGCTTGTGTGTGCCTGTGTTTGTGTATATGCTTGTATGTGTATCCATGTGTGTGCTTGTGTGTGTTCCTGTGTCTACTTGTGTGTGTATCTGTGTGTGTGCTTGTGTGTGCCTGTATGTGCTTGTGTGTGTGTGCCTATGTGAGTGTCTGTGTGTGAGTGTGTGTGCTTGTGTGTGTGCCTATGTGTGTGTCTGTGCCGTGTCACTGAATCCATCCAAGAGTTCTATGTCATACTACTCTACACAGCCAAGTGACAATGCACGCTGGGACATTGTTCCCATAAGGATAAATGAGGCAGTTGCCTTATGGAGTCAGCAGTAGATGGTGCCCTAATAGCAAGCAAGACCTGGAGAATAGTTTGCCAGTGGACGCAAGACTCCAGTGTCCATGTGCTGTTGTGCTGTAGGAAAGTGCACGCTAAAGATGCATGTGCATCCCTGACTTAGAGGCACACCCTTGGGTTTAAGAAAATCCAAAGTTTGTTATAGGTTCTTTTATTATTTTTTCAATTCTCTTTAAGTTCGTGATATTATCCACATATCATACTGTTTCATTTCTTGAATCAAAAACAGGATCGATTCCAAGAGGTACAACTCGGATGCATTTCGGGCTATACTAGCCCTTTGTCAAGGAGTACTGAAAATAAAGGAAGATACGGCAAACTATCAGTGAAATCAGACGGGAAGAAGGTTTAAAGTGATGAAAGTCGTGCACGTGATGGATAAGACATAGATAAAAAGACTTCGCATATCACCAACCCTAAACGTGAAGGGGACGAGTGACCGGTGCGTTGGATCGTGAAAATGACTGTGTGGGGATAATTATCTAGTGCTCAAAGGTGGGGGTGTGATTGGAACCTTAACTTACCAGTCGCAAGCCTCCTCGGAGGACGTAGCGATCTGGAAAAACGAAGAGAGTGAAGAATGCGTTAGCACTGACCTTGTGACCGGCCGTGATGTAAACGAACAGCTGAAACATCAAATGCGTACGCTTGAACTATACTTACTTGAAAGTGCGAACGCTGTAGCCGTAGAGGTGCTGCCGGGTGGTCCGTTCGAGTGAATTAACATGGAAGTGTATTTTGGGATATATGTCATGTGATATTACGTAAAGGTGGAGCGAACTAGTAATAAAGGAAGGACTCACATAAGGGTGTGGGCAAGGGGGTATGTTAGTAACAACGTGGGTCTGTTGAGGGAAGCGTGATTAAAAATAAGTGAAGGACTAAAGTAGAAAGTGGAAACTAGGAGTAAAAAAAAAGGTAAACAAGAAAGTGAAATGCGGAGGAACACTTTTACAGAGCAATGCATATATCATATTTACAATATTTACAAGTAACAACTAAGTTCTATGCGATCATTAAGTCCGAGCAGTTTCAGTGTTTGAAGGCGGTAAATCCATTCTGTTTCTCGTTGTAGAAGGAATTTGTGATTGTCTCTACCTTCAATTTTTGTGATTGTTTCCAAAATGATGAATTTTAATTGAGCAATGGTGTGTTTGAATTCCAAAAAATGAGTAGCTACATTGGATTTTTCGTTTTTGGTGCGAATGCTTGACTTGTGCTCATTAATGCGCACTTTAATTTTTCTTTCCGTCTTGCCTACCTAGAGTTTCCCGCCGGGACATTTGATGGCGTAGATAAGGTTAGTGGTATCACAAGTGGCGTTTACGTTAAGTTTGATGATGTGACCTTTCATGGGGTGTGTGATATTATTCCCTCTGATGATGCAGTTGCAATTGCTGCAATTCATACATGGGTAGGTTCCTTTGAAATCTTTAACAGTGGTTGTGTTCTTTCCCAGGATCTCTTTGATGTTGTTGCTACGTGTGTAGGCGAATAAAGGTTGAGCTTTAAAGATGTCATTAAAATCGGGTTCCATCTGTAAGATGGGCCAGTGTCTGAGAATGATTTTTTTGTATTTAGCACTCGCAGTTGAGAATTTAGACACAAGTACAATACGGGGCTCGCTGGGAGTGTTGACTTTTTTTTTTTTTTTTTTTTTAAACCTTTATTGTACAGAAAACGCTCACAAATACGGGCCTACAACCCAGCGGGCTGGCCACCACATATCAGAAGCATAATTAGCAGTACAATAGTACTAACAGGATATGACAATACGAACACAGGAGACATAGGCCGAGAGCCATAGAGCAACCAGCATGGACAGGATACGTGAAGGTTGATTTTCTATTATGGGAACGGGAAATACAGGATCATGACGGGCCGAGAGGCGAGCAAAAAAAAGGGGGGGGGCCGTGGTGAGCCGGGAACAGGCGATCGCAGAAAGTACAGGATAAAGCCGACAAGGACTAAACATATTGGTAAAACAATTCCAACGGAAGTACCACTAGGAAAGACAATTGTGCACGCCGCCCAGCGCCCACCCACCACAGCCACAACCTGACTGAACAAACAGACGTAAAAAGAGCCCATCGTATAAAGCAATACATTACACACCCCAATAAAAGGAAAGAGATCCCCCACAAAAGGGGGAGGGAAAGGGAAAAAGAAAAAGGAAGGGACACCTCCCCAGACACGTGCCCCCTGGCGAACTAAGTAGGAGAACATCAACCGGTACGCAGCATCCATGAGAAATCAGTGAAAGGAACACATAGTTAGCCGTAATCACAATAAGACCGGAAGGCCAATGAATCAAATACACCCCAGGGGAACACATGATAAGAGGGAGTCCCGAAAAAGAGGATACTTAAGAGCCATAGAACAAAAAAAGGAGGAAAAAAGGGGGGAAAAAGACCCCCCAAAGTGACAGACGGTCCCCACCCACCCCGCGAGCCCACCCTGCACCCCTGCAGAAGGCTATGGCCTACCCCCCAGCAGCGTGCCTGTCGCCCTAATTAGAACCCGAAATATAGAAGATCAAAGGCGAGACAAAAAAGGGGGGAGGGGAAAAGGGAAAAAAGGGGAAACAAACGTACGGGAGAGGGCCATAGAACAGGATCATCAGCGCCCACCCACCCGCCTGAAAAAGGATAGAGCCCTCGGGAAGTCAAAGAAGTATAAGGATACACTCCAGGAGCACCACGAATTCAAACATAGTCATACCGTTACATGCCAATCATCTAACCATTACGAGACTACCGTACACAGAGGCAAGTTCGTCTCAGCCCTGTCCTTGTTTGTCCAAAGTTGTAGTCGTCCGATTCACCAAGAACCAGACCGCGAGGAACAGAAGGCCAAGAACAGGGAGATCAAACGGCAGTCCAGATAAGATACGTGGAGTAGAGCCCGGATGATCCGGAAAAGTCAAAGAACATCGCAAGCAATGCAGGCACAGTGTCAGGGACAGTTCGAAGAAAGCCGACCCAGCGGGGCCGGCACAGGAGCCATGGTCGGTCATTCGAGGCGAAGAGAGGTAGAAAGAATCATCGAGTCCAGTCCGGTCGGGACCCGGCCCCCGGATCAGTGGCGCCGGATATAGTACAGGACGATGAAGGGCAGCGGAACTCCGCACACCCACCGAAGCGGCAGTCGCCGGGCCCATACTTCCCAGGATAGATCCAGTCGCACCCAGCAACGGCGAAGCCGCACCCAGTTTAGGGGGCCCGAATGGCCCGGAGAGAGGATCCACCTCCAGGGTGACAGCGGGTGCGGCCACAGAAGCTCCCCAGGAGTGTAGGGCGGCAAGGATATCCGCAAGTGTAGGAAAACCTTTACAGTATCCGGCACCCGGGCCATGCGGCGGGCCTCCAGCGCTCGTCCAGGCTCGGCTGCGACATTCAGGGTTGGCCGCCATCTTGGAAGCCCGGCGGGGCCGCGGCGTCCGTCAACCCCCGTCCGGGCAGCAGCGAGGCAAATGAAGACCAGCCGACCGGCAGCAGGGCACCTCCAGAGCAGGAAGGAGGGCCACCAGAAGAAGGGGGATCGCTGGCTCCCCAGTGCTGCCGGCCCCGTTCTCCGAGTCCGGGCGGAGGGAATCAAAATGGCCGGACCGGAGAACAAAGGGGGAGCAAGCCGAATGTACGGTCAGCCCCGACAACGGAAGGCAGCGCCTCCACCCAAGGCCACCGGTCCGCCGGAGCCGGCCAGCAAGTCACAGCCGGCCCATACGCGCAACGGCCCCTACGACCGCGTCCACTGCGCCATCAAGGGCCGACCATCGCGCTCCGCCCCGTCCGGGCGCCGCCGAGAAGATCCAGGCCAGCCCGCTCCGGAGGCCCCGAAGCGAGCGGGAGCGCCGTTCAGGATCCACGGCACCCCAGGACGACCAGAGCAAAAGGTAAGTGCCTGCAAGGTATCTTGAACGTTACAGCATAGCAAAGAGGACTTCCCGGGGCAGGATAACAGCAGGATAAACGATAAAAACAGGCAGGCGAGCGGAGCCGAGCTAAAGCGCGGCCATCTCGGACGCGAGCTTGGCTCCTCCCGTGTTGACTTTTTTCAATGCTTCTCGTCTGCTGATAGTTTCAGTACGTTTGACGGCTTCATTAAGAACAGTTTCAGGGTACCCTCTTTCTGCAAATCGGTCGTACATTTCAGTGATAATTTTATTGAAGGTCTCTTCGTCGGATACTATGCGTTTTACTCTGAGCATTTGTGAATATGGGAGATGTTTTTTTAAAGACCCCTGATGGAAACTTGTATAGTGAAGGGTATTGTTGCGGTCTGTAGGCTTACGGTGTATGTCGGTTAGAAATCCTTGATTGGTGACGGTGATGTTAACGTCCAAAAAGGAGAGTGAGGTTTCACTTACTTGCCAAGTCAGTTTTATGCGTTCATCTTTGGTATTCAATGCACTCAAGGCGTCAAGTAAAGAATTCTTTGTGTCTTTCCAAATTATAAAAAGATCGTCAATATACCTTACATATAATTTGATCCTGTCGGTGAAGTGGCTGTTACCATAAATATGTGTCTCTTCAAAGTTTTCCATATAAATATTTGCGTACGTGGGAGCCGCACAATTCCCCATCGACTTTCCTGATAGTTGAATATACCAGTTATTGTCATGTTTGAAATAGCTGTGATGGAGTGTATATAACATTAGTTCCATGAGGAATTCCTGCATAGGTTTGTTGATGTCGCTGTTAAGGATGGCATTTTCAAAGGCTTGAATTCCTCCTTGATGGGGGATAGACGTGTAGAGGGCACTGACGTCAGCAGTGCATAGCACTATAGGTTCTGTTTCATCAATGTTGACTTCTGATAGTTTCAACAAGAATGCAGTAGTATCCTTAATGTGACTTCTCATTTTGGTGACTTGTGGCTGCAGTTAAAAACATTTGTAATTTTATTTAATACAACACTTGAAGGAATCGCCTGCTGTGCACCCTCTACTCATTATATCAGTCATTGCATTCTTCCGCCCTACTGGAGGGGGCACGCCCACATCATGCAATTTGATGAAATTAGTAAATCAACCGAAGCCAAAGCTAACGTTCTCGCTTATAATGAAGAAGAACGCCAACGTATTTACGCACTGATAGAGGAAGATATCAGTCAAACATCATCGGGACGCACTAAAGAGCAATGCTACAAACAACTCTTATATCTCTCAAAGTGCCACATTAATCAAAAGCTCCATGCGAGCACGTTACTGAAGTACCACCGAGCCCTAAGAATCCCCCGCGGCCTACGGATAGCCCTTAAGCCGTCCTTGTGTAAAAATTCAAAAACATTCAAAGAAAAATGGAACGGTATTCTGAATAAATGCAGTCTTGACCTGATTCTTTTAATAGTCGAAGAACTGTAAGACCTAGACAAGGAGATTAAACATGTTGAAAATGAACTAACTGAATTACTCACATCTGACGAATTAAAAAAAACTTTGGAAGACATCAACCTCATCCTAGATAAACACAGCAAAGAAATAAATGAAAGAAAGGTGAGGAAATTTAGAAGGGACACCCTAGATTAAAAGCTTGACGAAGTTTATACTTGGGCCGAAGTATACGCCCAAAGACGTCGCAACAAACCTTATAACGTGCAAACTGACACATCATCATCAGGGAATGATTCCTCTTATCGTTCGAAAAAAACTCCGACACAGACACCATTGGCTCTCATAACCGATCTACACCCAGACAACCAGGCTACCACCTCCAGTGAAGGTCAACAACCTACCCCGGTCTGTTTTTTAGAATCAGGCCAAGTGGATGCAGAAGTCTCAGGAGGAGTAAAAAGAAAAGAAAAAGAGAAAAGCCCACCAACCACTCGGAGTACCGTAACCAAGAAAGATCCTAAACCCAAGAAAAACACCTAGTCATCAACATATCTGATACCAGCCTTTCCACACATCAAAAGCACCTCCTGCAAAAATGGACGTCATTCATACCTACCACCCGAACTAACTTATTGGAACTGGATGTTAGTACATACAAACTGACAAGAAAATTAAGATTACGTCACTTCTTCGACAATGTTTTACCCCCCAACACCGAAGTAAAACAAGATCAACTCAAAGGCTTGAGACCCTCTAGCAGCTATCAACCACCATGTAGCCACAAATGCATCGATCTATTCGAAAACTTAGTCAAAAAGGACCTTACAAAAATCAATTTCAAGGGAAGAGTGGTACAAAGCAATATCACTCAAAAAGACAAAGACACATTGAAAAGCTTGGCCAACAACCCTGAAATCAGATGCACAAAGGCTGACAAGGGCGGCGCCCTTGTGATACTTAACTCAGAAATGTATGATAGGAAATTAAATGAACATATCAATGACGCCACTATCTACATGAGATTGGATTACAATCCTACGAACGAATTCCAAGCCACATTACAATCTCTGGTGTTAAAAGCTCATGAAGCAGGTACCATTGAAGATCGTACAAAAAATTACCTGTTATGTGAACATCCGAGAAGCCCTTCAATCCAAATTTCTCCAAAGATACACAAAAATCTTCACGATTCACCTTTTAGACCGATAGTGTCCACTAGAGGATCGTTACATGAACCAGTAGGTAAATTCATAGATCGATACTTGCAGCCACTAGTCACCAAAATGAGAAGTCATATTAAGGATACTACTGCATTCTTGTTGAAACTATCAGAAGTCAACATTGATGAAACAGAACCTATAGTGCTATGCACTGCTGACGTCAGTTCCCTCTACACGTCTATCCCACATCAAGGAGGAATTGAAGCCTTTGAAAAGGCCATCCTTAACAGCGACATCAACAAACCTATGCAGGAATTCCTCATGGAACTAATGTTATATACACTCTATCACAGCTATTTCAGACATGACAATAACTGGTATCTTCTACTATCAGGAATGTCGATGGGGAATTGTGCGGCTCCCACGTACGCAAATATTTATATGAAAAACTTTGAAGAGACACATATTTATGGTAACAGCCACTTCACCTACAGGATCAAATTATATGTAAGGTATATTGACAATATTTTTATAATTTGGAAAGACACAAAGAATTCTTTACTTGACGCCTTGAGTGCATTGAATACCAAAGATGAACGCATAAAACTGACTTGGCAAGTAAGTGAAACCTCACTCTCCTTTTTGGATGTTAACATCACCGTCACCAATCAAGGATTTCTAACCGACATACACCATAAGCCTACAGACCGCAACAATACCCTTCACTATACAAGTTTCCATCAGGGGTCTTTAAAAAAACATCTCCCATATTCACAAATGCTCAGAGTAAAATGCATAGTATCTGACGAAGAGACTTTCAATAAAAGAATCACTGAAATGTATGACCGATTTGCAGAAAGAGGGTACCTTGAAACTCTTCTTAATGAAGCCGTCAAACGTACTGAAACTATCATCAGACGAGAAGCATTGAAAAAAGTCAACACTCCCAGCGAGCCCCGTATTGTACTTGTGTCTAAATTCTCAACTGCGAGTGCTAAATACAAAAAAATCATTCTCAGACACTGGCCCATCTTACAGATGGAACCCGATTTTAATGACATCTTTAAAGCTCAACCTTTATTCGCCTACACACATAGCAACAACATCAAAGAGATCCTGGGAGAGAACACAACCACTGTTAAAGATTTCAAAGGAACCTACCCATGTATGAATTGCAGCAATTGCAACTGCATCATCAGAGGGAATAATATCACACACCCCATGAAAGGTCACGTCATCAAACTTAACGTAAACGCCACTTGTGATACCACTAACCTTATCTACGCCATCAAATGTCCCTGCGGGAAACTCTACGTAGGCAAGACGGAAAGAAAAATTAAAGTGCGCATTAATGAGCACAAGTCAAGCATTCGCACCAAAAACGAAAAATCCAATGTAGCTACTCATTTTTTGGAATTCAAACACACCATTGCTCAATTAAAATTCATCTTTTTGGAAACAATCACAAAAATTGAAAGTAGAGACAATCACAAATTCCTTCTACAACGAGAAACAGAATGGATTTACCGCCTTCAAACACTAAAACCGCTCGGACTTAATGATCGCATAGAACTTAGTTGTTACTTGGAAATATTGTAAATATGATATATGCATTGCTCTGTAAAAGTGTTCCTCCGCATTTCACTTTCTTGTTTACATTTTCTTTTTTTACTCCTAGTTTCCACTTTCTACTTTAGTCCTTCACTTATTTTTAATCACGCTTCCCTCAACAGACCCACGTTGTTACTAACATACCCCCTTGCCCACACCCTTATGCGAGTCCTTCATTTATTCCTAGTTCGCTCCACCTTTACGTAATATCACATGACATATATCCCAAAATACACTTCCGTGTTAATTCACTCGAACGGACCACCCGGCAGCACCTCTACGGCTACAGCGTTCACGCTTTCAAGTAAGAATAGTTAAAGCGTACACATTTGATGTTTCAGCTGTTCGTTTACATCACGGCCGGTCACAAGGTCAGTGCTAACGCATTCTTCACTCTCTTCGTTTTTCCAGATCGCAACGTCCTCCGAGGAGGCTTGCGACTGGTAAGTTTAGGTTCCAATCACACCCCCACCTTTCAGCACTAGATAATTATCCCCACACAGTCGTTTTCACGATCCAACGCACCGGTCACTCGTCCCCTTCACGTTTAGGGTTGGTGATATGCGAAGTCTTTTTATCTATGTCTTATCCATCACGTGCACGACTTTCATCACTTTAAACCTTCTTCCCGTCTGATTTCACTGATAGTTTGCCGTATCTTCCTTTATTTTCAGTACTCCTTGACAAAGGGCTAGTATAGCCCGAAATGCATCGGAGTTGTACCTTTTGGAATCGATCACAGTATGATATGTGGATAATATCACGAACTTAAAGAGAATTGAAAAAATAATAAAAGAACCTATAACAAACTTTGGATTTTCTTAAACCCAAGGGTGTGCCTCTAACTCAGGGATGCACATGCATCTTTAGCGTGCACTTTCCTACAGTATTACTTATGCGCCCACCGGACGGAGGCGCTACCTGAGAGAGCACCCAACCAGTTAAAAACATTTGTAATTTTATTTAATACAACACTTGAAGGAATCTCCTGCTGTGCACCCTCTACTCATTATATCAGTCATGTGCTGTTGTGCCCACCCTTGCACCGTTTGTTGCACACAATTCTACGACCACTTACACTTACACCTTACTTGTCAGCCCCCACCTCTGTAGCCCAAGGGGCATGCTGAGATCCCTAGAATTGCTTCCCTAGCCCGCAAGACAATAGACATTCTTTGGGATGATGTTGTGTGTCGAGTAAGCGATAAATGTTCCCTATTTAAGTAAATAGACATCCAGGCATCCAGGTCAAGCCATCACACTGCTCTCATCAGGCGTTTTCTGATAAGAATAATCTTTGCGGTGGAGGTGACTCTTTTCTTAATGCAACTTCTCTAATGTCTGTCACTGCATCTTCTCTCTTATCTCTGTCACTGCATAGCCTTTTGCTTCTCTCCTATCGCCTCCTTTCAATGTTGTTGTCGCCCTTTTTAGATGTCTTACTGTCTCGCTGTTAATGGAATCGCCTAGCCAAATGGCTTGGACTGACCACTGTTTAATTCCATTTTCATTTAGAGTGGCAAGAACCAGCCTGCCCGAGAGTACCTGTTACCTTACAAAGAGAAATTGGAATAAACTGACTGATGAGTTTCGAGGCCCAGTTTGGCTGAATAGCCAGCCATCCTTATCTATAGACCCTAACGTAGATATAATGGCATTAAATTAGTGCATTTCTGGAGCGGTGGAGTCCACCGACCCAACCAGAGTTACTAAATCAATAAGAAAATCCCCTTTGGTCCCTTGGTTGACAGAGACTCTTAGGTAGCACAAAAGCAGGTGCAAGATCAGTGGAGGGCGGATTATGGTGCTGTGGCTAAAGTGGTATATTAGAAATCTCTGAAAGAGCTTCATAAATTGATGAGAGAGGCTAGGAAGGACTATATAGCAACGTGCATCAGTAATGCTGAAAACTCAAGCAAAGACATTTTTAAGGTTGTTAATTCTTTTCTTAAACCGCACAAATTAGTGATTGAAGCACTGCCTTCTCTTTCACTTTGTGAAAGAAACTCTGATTTTTTTGACAGCAAAATTCAAACAGTCTATAATTCTTTCTCAGCAGAGGTAGCGACTGTTAAAACAGATGTGACTGATAGAAATAGACCCAAGCTTCTCTTTTTAGAATTCTCTCCTATCTCCCACCAGGAGGCGCTGGTAGAGATCCAGAGATGCAAATCGGGGTCACCGGAGGACCCTTGTCCCCCTAAACTGTGGAAAGAGTTGGCACCCTCTTCTATCCATGTGTTGGCTCACATTTGGAACACCTATCTTACTTCTGGCATTTTCCCTGACCTGTGGAAGCACGCCATAATCCTGCCTCTTAAAAAAAAAAAATGTCGATTTAGGAGAACTGAACAACTATAGACCTATCTCTTAGCTATCTGCGCCAGCAAAAATGTTAGAAAAAGTGGTTAATTGAGAGTAACAATATTCTGCACGATACCCAATCTGGTTTTCGTTCTGGTTTTAGAACGGAGACAGCTTTTTTAGAGGTGGCGGAGTCAGTGAGGATGGTGGTAGATTCAGGGGCATCAGCCATGCTGGTGCTCCTGGATTTATCAGCTGCATTCGACACTGTGGACCACTTAATATTGGGTCAACAACCCCAGGATATCGGCTTTGGTGAGACAGCGCTTACTTGGCTGTAATCATTCCTTAACAACCGTACACAAAGGGTGGCTCTCCAACCATATCAGTCCAATCGTAAGCATTTATGGTGTGGGTTCCTCAGGGGTCGGCACTGAGCCCGCTTCTTTTCAATATTTATCTGGCCCCACTGTTCTCACTTATAGCCAACTGGGGTGTGAATGCGATCTCTTACGCCGACGATACTCAGCTGGTATTTTCTTTTATTGATCATTCGGATGACACCTTAAGTGCTTCAAGGGCTGTTTGAAAGACATTGCTTGTTGGATGAATAACAACAAACTCAAGCTTAATGCGGAAAAAAACTGAAGTGATGTTCTTTGGTAAGATCCAGCCACCAGCATCGGATTTGTGGTGGCCGGCGGAAATGGGCTTACCGCCCATTCTGGCAGGCACTGTTAAAAATCTGGGAGTAAAGTGGGAGGCAGATCTTTTTTTTGCAGCCCAAATTCAGCCTGTGACACCCTCCTGCTTTAGTAAATTGAGAAATTTGCGAAAGTTTTTACATCTGCTGCCAGAGAAATGCCGACGGGTCATTGTCCATGCCACTGTACCATCCAAGCTGGACAATGCCAATGGCCTTTATTTGGGTCTGCCAGCGTACCTTGTCAGGAAACTACAGATGGTACAGAATGCGGCTGCGAGATTGATTAGACATGTTCCATTTTGTCATCATACCTCTCTCCATATCAAAGAACTGCACTGGTTGCTTTTGAAAAAAAGTATTGAGTTTAAGGCCCTAACTGTAGCCTTCTGGACATTCCCCGGTAACTGTCCTAGTTACCTGAAACAACGGCTTCGTATTTATAAGCAAAACCACCTACTGAGGTCTAATATTCAAAACCTGCTTTGCATTCCTCAAGTTAGGAAAGCTCGGCTTGTTGCAGATCTTTCACGGCGGAGGTAGCCAAATTATGGAACTCTCTGCCGAACCACATGCGTCACATTGATTCTGAACCAGTATTCACAAAAACTGTGAAAAAGTGGCTCTTTAGTCTAAACTAATTCTCGAGGTTTCTGTTGCTGTGCCACCTGTTATTATAGCGCTGGGACACCTCTGTGGGAGGTAGCTGTTCGGGCTTTATAAATGTTAGTGTTATTAATATTTCTCGCAGTTCGAGAAGCAGAAACATAAAATGGTATTTAAAATACCATTTTTATGTTTTAGCTTCTCGCACTGCGAGAAAGCAGTGGGGCGACTCTCCACCGCCCACTTGGAGGAGCCAGCCCTTCATACAAATTATGAAATCGGGATGTTGGCCTTGTGCTCCTTTGGACTACTCCCAAGTTCATGAGCCGAGTTTAGATAAAATGTCAACGTTTATCCTAGCGCCTCGTCTGCCTACCATTTCCCACTGCAACCAGGCCTGACAGCACCCCTCTCTAATGTATATTTCACCAGTTAAAGCAAGAATCATAAACTCCTGCAGCACTTCAAACAAATGTAATCTACAAACATATAGCATAGCCTGCTCATTTTAAGCGGCACTTCTAAGCGCTCTTGATGATGTCAGATAAGGGCAATTTATAATACAAAGAAACAAGATGTTTATAGGACCACAAAGTGTAGTGAACTGGGGGAGCTGGGATTCTAAGTCTGGTATTGTGCGGAGGCGTGACTTTCGTTAGTGCAGCAGACGCAGTAGAACTAAGGCTCATAGGCCTGAGAAACCCACTGAACTTTCATTATTGCTGTATTTTATTTTCCCAGGTGTAGTAAAAATCCCTTGGTTTGCAAACGTAAAGGATGAATGCAGTAGACTGGGAAAACTAAGGGCCAGATGTAGGAGAATCGTATTTACCGATTCATAAATACCGAATTTTACCGATTCGGTATTTATGAATCGGTAAATATGAAGGAGGGAGATTTAGGAAGAATCAGTAATTGAATTACCGATTCTTTAAAATTCGGTATTTACCGATTCGGTAAATACAGAATCGGTATTTCCCATTGATTCCTATGGGCTATTAAGCCCATAGGAATCAATGGGAAATACCGATTCGGTAATTACCGAATCGGTAAATACCGATTCAATCAATCAATCAATCAATCATGCCATTTGTATAGCGCACTACTCACCCGGGAGGGTCTCAAGGCGCTTGGGGGGAGGGGTATGCTACTGCTCGAACAGCCAGGTCTTGAGTTGTTTCCTGAAGGCGAGATGGTCCTGGGTCAGCCGAAGGTGGATGCGGAGGGAGTTCCAAGTCTTGGCAGCCAGGTAAGAGAAGGATCTTCCTCCGGCGGTGGCTCTTAGGATGCGTGGTACGGCTGCGAGGGCGAGGCTGGTGGACCGTAGCTGGCGGGTGGGCGTGTAGAAGGTCAGGCGGTCGTTGAGGTACTTGGGGCCCAGGTCGTGGAGAGACTTGTGTGCGTGGGTGAGGAGCCGGAACGTGATTTTCTTGTCGACGGGGAGCCAGTGCAGGTTCCTCAGGTGGCTGGAGATGTGGCTGCGTCGGGGGACATCCAGGATGAGTCGGGCGGAGGCGTTCTGGATGCGCTGGGGTCTTTTCTGTAGCTTGGCTGTGGTTCCGGCGTAGAGGGCGTTTCCGTAGTCCAGTCGGCTGGTGACGAGTGCCTGGGTGACAGTCTTCCTGGTCTCGGTCGAGATCCAGCGGAAGATCTTGCGAAGCATACGCAGGGTGTTGAAGCACGATGAGGAGACGGCGTTGACTTGTCTGGTCATCGAGAGGGAGGGGTCCAGGATGAAGCCCAGGTTGCGTGCGTGGTCGGTTGGCTTGGGTGCGGTGCCCAGGGCTGGGGGCTACCAGGAGTCGTCCCAGGCGGAGGGCGAAGATCCCAGGATGAGGACTTCCGTCTTGTCCGAGTTCAGTTTCAGGCGGCTGTCCTTCATCCACTCGGCGACGTCTTTCATCCCTTCGTGTAGGCAGGTTCTGGCGGTGTCGGGGTCTCTGGTGAGGGAGAGGATCAGCTGGGTGTCGTCGGCGTAAGAGATGATGTTGAGGTTGTGCTGGCGTATGATGGCTGCGAGAGGTTTCATGTAGATAATGAAGAGGGTGGGGCTGAGTGAAGATCCTTGCGGGACGCCGCAGATGACTTCGGTGGCCTCAGAGCGAAACGGGGGGAGGCGGACTCTTTGTGTTCTTCCGGCGAGGAACGAGATGATCCACTCCAGTGCCTTCTCTTGGATACCGATGTTGCTGAGGCGCTGGACTAGGGTGCGGTGGCAGACCGTGTCGAACGCAGCGGAGAGGTCCAGGAGGATGAGGGCCACTGTTTCCCCCTTGTCGAGCAGAGTCCGGATGTCGTCGGTGGCTGCGATGAGGGCGGTCTCGGTGCTGTGGTTGGCTCTGAAGCCGGACTGCGAGGGGTTGAGGGATCCGTTCGTCTCGAGGAAGGCGGTCAGCTGTCTGTTGACGATCTTCTCGATGACTTTAGCAGGAAAAGGGAGGAGCGAGATGGGGCGGAAGTTTTTGAGATCGGTGGGGTCCGCTGTAGGTTTCTTCAGGAGGGCGCTGATCTCGGCGTGCTTCCAGCTCTCCGGGAAGGTGGCGGTGTTGAAGGAGGCGTTGATGATGTTCCGGAGTTGGGGTGCGACGGTGGAGTCGGCCTTGTTGAAGACGTGGTGTGGGCAGGGGTCGGTCGGTGATCCAGAGTGGATGGTGTTCATCGTGCGGGCTGTGTCTTCGGTGGTCACCATGGTCCAGGTGCGAAGGGTGGCGGTGGGGGGCTTTGGTTCGACGGTTGGGTGCGTGGGTGGGGCGCCGAAGCTGTTGTGGATGTCGGCGATCTTGCGGTGGAAGAACGAGGCGAGGGAGTCGCAGAGGTCTTGTGACGGAGTGATGTCGTTGGTGCCGGTGCTGGGGTTGGAGAACTCCTTGACGATAGTGAAGAGCTCTTTGCTGTCGTGGGCGTTGTTGTCCAGTCGTTCCTTCAGGGATTTCTTCTTGGTGGTGTGGATGAGCTGGTGGTGCTTGCGGGTAGCGTGTTTGAGGGCGGTCATGTTGTCGGTGGTCCGGTTGAGGAGCCAGGCTTTCTCGAGGGTGCGGCAGGTCTTCCTGCAAGGGTGCAGGGGGTGTCACTTTGACACCCTCTAGCACCCCAAATACAGGCATGTGTGCCATGTGGCAGACAGACATGACCTAAGGGCATGTCTGTCTGCCACATGGCATAGGTGTGCATGCACAAATGTGCATGCACACCTGGATTCGGTATTTTACCATCCAATTGGATTGGGTGTTAAAATACCGATTCTGTAAGGCCCTTGGGACTCAGAAGAGTCCCACCTACATCGGGAAGTTACCGATTCGGTAAAAATACCGAATCGGTATTTTACCGATTCGGTAAATTTACCGATTCGGTAATTTTACCGAATTGGTAAAATAGGGCCCCTACATGCCAATTCTTAAATACCGGTCGGTAACGGCCGAAATCGGCCGTTACCGACCGGTATTTAGGCTCCTACATCTGGCCCTAAGTCTCTGGAGTAATCCAGAGGAAGCGTGTCTTACAACTTCTCGATCTGAATTGGTAAAAACCTGGTGAATGAATAAACATGCAGCCATCCAAGGGTGTTCGGCCCTAGGACACTTGACATCCGAATTCCTGACAATTAACGAGGAGTATATAATAGAGCCCATTGTGGATGATATCCAACCAACCCTGGCAACAAAATTATATATCCAGTTTAGATTTGGTACCCTGCCGCTCCGTGCCTTTTCCTGTAAATGGTCAAAAACTGCCTTGCGAGGGAGCCCTACCTGTAATTGTGAGTCAGAGCTCTATGTGTCCTTTTTTTGCCCTGGCTACAAACCAGCCAGGCAGCGCAGGCTTATCCAGCTGTGCAGGAATTTAGAGTTTGTGCACTGTGGGGAGGCATTTAGAGTCCTGAAGTTTGATATTTACAAGCCCATTGTTTTTGCTGTATCCCGATTTTTAATTTCAATGTGGCGCAGGCGCTGGACCTTTTTAAATCTATTTTCACAGTCTTAAATGCACTCACTCCTCCTATCTGCTAATAGATTTACATACATTTTTTAATTCTCTTAACATCTCAAAATGCAAATCTGATGATGAAATACGTTTTTATTCTCTTCATTTGTATATGCAACTATTTATCCTTGAGGTGGCCCTTCTTATAATGGGAAACATTTATGATAGTTGGTTGGGAAGAGGTTTGTGACACGATTTACCCTGATCCACCATTTTATGAGCTCTGCAAAGCACTTTAACGCTGTTAAAACCTAAAACATTTGTGTAGCCACCAATGATTGTCCTCGTTTTATATGGTTTTAGGTGTAAGAAATTTTCTTGCATGCACTTTTATGGTCCTAGTTGACCGAAATAGAGTTCTTTGGAATGGAATGGAATGAAATAGAATAATTCATATAAAAGCCAGAGGGAGTGTGGGCATTTTCTTACTAGTGCACTGGCTCTCTGGCCACCTCTAACTGTGTTTCTAAAACTTAGCACACTTTATAGCGCCTCGGAAATAACCGTCAGCCACTGATATCTGTGGGGAACCTGAGTGAGTGTTTAAAGTAACACACTGTATGGTAATCTGTACTGCAGAACCACCCGCCTCTAGGCGCTACCATCAAGTGTCACGTTCCAATGGCAATTCTATTCCTTCTAGTTGTTTGTCCTCCGGGAAGGATCAGCTTGTGTCAGCGAGTTCTGTGTTACTACTGTGACAAGCTTACATCTGAAAAGAGATCCGCTCCAGGGTTTTACTCTGAGCTCACAAACGTCTTTTAGGATTTGACGAATAGCACAGCAACACCTTGCTTTAGGTAAGACAGAAAGGGTGGCTCTGCCAGAGAAAGCTATCTGGAACTCGTCTGTGGCTCGTGTCTCCTCAGCAGCAGGGCACAAACAACAAGGTGTGGGGTTGGGCAACATCTTTCTATTATCTTGGTTCTTAGGAAAGAAAGATTTCGGCTTGGCCTGAGCTTCGACAGATCCTCGCTAGGGGTCATAAATATTCACTCTTAAAATATGTGGCACTTTCTGGCAGAATTCTGTCGAAGTGACTTGTGGCCATTACGTTTGGGGTCGATCTGAGATTGTAGCCTGCGGCAGTACGTGACTCTAGTCTTGCGATAGAACAGAACATATTGTGTGTACTCCCTGTTCCAAACATTATTCTTCTCACGTTTATTATAACATAGCATGAGTACACCAACAAGAAGCTCTCTCCTGGGAGCCGTGTATCTTTATCAAAAAAAATGATGATGGGCACTGCTTCAAACTGGAACTTTTTCACTGCTTGCTAAAAGAGTGTTCAGCGCCATTGTGAAAGGTATAAAGGGATTTATATGGTTTGCGCATTTTCAAGTGTACATTAGGAGGCCATCCAACGTTCTTTGTTTCTTTTCTTTTGATCTTTTTTTTCTGGAGCTTTAGAGAGCACTAACTAATATCTGACCTTTGGGGACACTTTATGGTGCTAAGCTGCTGCAGAAGCTGTGCCGGTTGTGGTTGAGTAACTGTGTTTTCCAGTATTTTTAATCCTGCCCTCAAGGAGGAGGGCATTGATCTCAGTGTGTGCACGCTTTATTGGTCTTAATAACTAGAAGTGCTTATGGACATGCTGAGCTGCCGGCTTGAAGCGCTAAAAGAAAAAAAGCCATTTTCTAGCAATGTGAAACCCCTTCCAGGCATGTGCTGGTCCATGTTTCTTGGTTCCAGCCCAATCAGCTCACTGCGGTTTCCCATGACGGGCGAGAGGAGTGCCGGAGCAAGGTGCTAGCTGTGCCCGCCAATAATCACTCCCTTGCTCAGTCTTAGCCCTTAGTCTTGTAGTGTAGTTCCTATTATCCCAATAGGCTCTGCGCATTGGAATAATACCTTCAATAGTATAGGCCTAGACCAGACGTTAACTAGGTCTACTACTGTCGATATTAGACTTAAAGTTTTGGGTTTGCCAGCTAGCTCAGAGTTCACTAGAAACTTTCTCGAATAGGCAAGGAGGAGTTGAACCTCCCTGGATAGACAAGAAGGGATTTAGTTTCTGACAACCATAGAACATGACAACTTTGCTCTCCCCTAATCAAGAGTGTATCTCGAGAGTCGTGTGAAAACAAAAGGCAATTTATTTTACTCAGTCAGTACGTGCATTCTTAGTCTCATCAGATTGTAGAGAAAAGGAAGAGACGGGCGTGTTCAATAAAAGATGTTATTTATTGATCAGTCTCTTTTCTCGTACAAGAGAAATGGATCGATATTATTGCAATACTTATGATTAAGTAAAGTGCATACATTAAAAGCAGAAGTATAAAATAATACTGTAAAAACATTGATATGGTTTCTAAGCCATATGAAGGTTTAAAATGAATAAAATATAGTACATACACATATACATTTGACTAATCGTACTCAACTGGTGTTTCTAGCTAAGCCTACCCCGTGTACCTGACCTAAGTCTAATACGTGGGCGGGAATAGAAAGTTACAGTTTAAGTTAAGTTTGTTTTTGCCAAGTGACTGACTAAAGAATTCTCTGTGAGGGGTTATTCAGTTCTGTACCTGGAATCTAGGATGGATGAGGGATGGTATCTCTCGTCTCTGGTCTCGATATTCCAGGCTGCCTGCGAGGGCTACCCGGAAGCGCCGGAGCTGGATTTCTCGGCAGGAGAAAAACGGCTTCTCGTTCTCAGCGCGTCAGGAAGGCGGGGCTGCGCCAGCGGGGTCTGCTCTGCTCTGGGCTTCGGCAAGTCTGGCTGCTCCGTCCTCGTCACCACCGCGTGTGTTTGCATAGGGCAATATCGGTAATATTTATACCTTTAAGGTGCCGAGATTGACGTAAGAATGGACATAGATACGTCAATAAGGATGTCATACGACCAGGTCGTTAGCACATTCTTTTGCTGAAGTTCTCGGTGAAATCAAAACAATGGCCGCAGGGTTTTTCCCAAGGTGTCATAGGTTTGATTTGTTATGAGAACTCCGTATGCCTTATCAGGGGCTGGAGGAATATCGCTTGTCTAATTAGATGGCAAGCGTTATGACCTAATCAGATAACACGCTCCTGTGCCGTAGTGTGGCTTTATCAGATAACGGTTCCTGCATCATGGGGGTTTTCTGCCTCATGGGATGGCTGCTAGTTAACTTGTTAGTTTGTTAACCAGAATAGGGTCAGGAATAGGGGGATCGATACAGAACCTATAGGAATACATCACACCCACTCCACGCTAACTATGGACATATTTACTAATCTATGCATAGTAAAACATACTGTAGAGTATCGTGTATACCTTACCACCCCAAAATACATAAATGCATTTTGAATTTATCAAATATACGGGAAAAAAAGCATTTACATGTATTGTATGCACTCAAGCTGTGAAATAATGCTAAAGTAATCACGCATATGTATACATTATTGCTAAATGGTATATGAGAATTTACACATGAAATGGCTCTTAATACAGAAAAAAGTTTCGAGACCATTCCATCACAGAATACAATAATTACGAACATACCAGCGGGCAGCTAATGTCTATAAGCTATCTAAAAGTAGAAATCTTAGTTCTCTAAGAATAGTCCTTACTTTAAGCAGAAGAAAGTGTCCCGAAAAATATGCGAAAATATTTTGGGGCTGCTGAAAAAATTTGCTGTCCGTGAACTGGAGGGAAAATTGTTCATGGTATTTTGCTATTCTAGTTGAAGGTCAAATTCAGGGAACGCCGTGTATGAGCTTGCTCAAAAGTCTCTATTTCTGCTCTGGTGAGAACATCATATCATTTAGACTCTCGAAAAAGTTGTCAACAGCTTCCTGGGAGAGTTCCACTAACTCGGAAATAGGTGTAACCATGCATTCGTGCGCATGATTGTCTCCATTGACATTTTGATTTGGATTGCTGACAGAAGGTCGTACCTGATCGATGCTGCTTTCATTTTGAACCTCACTACCCCTTAATCGTAGTGGTGAAGCTTCCACGAATGCCGTCATCAGGATTTGTAGCCGTTGAGGGCAGCACAAAGCATGAGCCTTTGTTGGACTCAATAATGTTTCTGCATCCATTGGCGCATCCGATTGTAGCGTCAGACAGGTGTCTAACACGCATTCTTCTCCGCATAGCAGGCACCTTAATACAGGTAAAACACATCGTTGCCACATTGGTCGAAATGATAGAAACCAAGTCATGTTCAGGTCTCTAAGCCGGGATAGTCCCAGGATTTTTGATATCCGGTCCCGGTATCCAATGGCTAGGATTGTTTCTTCCCTTGTCGCAGGTGTTTTGTCTGTGACATGGTTTGCCATAACGAAATATGAGGACTAAGAATAGGATTCCTGCAATTAGTCCCAAAATGAGGGGAAGTCCGCCAAAAATCGAGTGGACGAAATCTGGAAAAATACCCAGTATGGCTTTGAATGGTGTTAATGCCATCGAAAATACTGTCTTAAATACTTTTGAGACTCCACTGGTATCAGAAATATTTAAGATTTCATTCAGGATTTCTGCGAAATGTATGGGGGAATTAGTCGATAACAATGAATGTATCTCTGCAGTCGTCCTTGCGACTAGGAGATCATACGTTTCTTTTGATGACGTGAGTCTGGTCGGCGTCTGAAGAAGCACTGTTTTCATTCTGCTTAAAGTATCTATTCGAATAGAAGTAATTTTCAAGTTGGGCCATGCCCTTGCCTCCCTGTCTGGAAAGAAGCTGGGGAACAAAAGGCGTCCACAGCACTTGACCTTCGCAGTCGTAGTTACGAGATAAGGAGTCCCGGGCATAAGACTACAGCATCTGCGGTCCACAATTAGAATGTAACTCCCATTGTAGAGTCTTTGAAAGAATGGTTCTATCTCTGTAGCAGGTGTGCCTAGCTGGTGACATGAAAGGTTATTTGAGTTCCCTTCACAGGCTCCATGCAAACTAATTCCGTTACACAGAAGTGTACCGCTTAGTGACATCGCACAATTATTGCCACTAAGAAACACTTTCTGTCCTTTATAACTGACACATGCATGTGAATAGGGCAGGTTCCATGTTGTTTTAATGTACCCTTTTCCCAATTTTTCGTACATGCCAGCCTGTATATATTTTTGGCAGTATTGAAACCTGAAGGTTGAGATTGGAATATTAATTATCCCATGTATTATCCATTCACTGACAGGTCGTTCTGACATTGTCACTGGTAATCTTTCGAGTTTTTCAATGCTCAGGATTGTATAATCAGCACCCTTCTGGGCCATACTGATTTGTTTATCAGTAAGGTTAAAGATATTGAAAAGTGACGTTGTGTTGATTAAACGCCAAGGCACATAGCCTGAACGCAGATTTTGTAACGTCCAGCCAAGCTGTACAATAGAACGCAATTGAGACTGACCGTGTTGTAACAACAGTAAGTCTTGCGATATTATGTCGATTGCTGAAGACACAATGCTGTCCAAAGAAAAAATTCTGGAGGACAGAGTCATTAACCCATTGTCCACTACAGAAAGTGATTTTTCCAAATTAATACGGTCAATTTCCCGTATTCTTTCTGCTGTCTCAATTTGAGTAACCTTCCAGGCCTCGTTATATGCTGCATATACAGAGGCTGCTATGAAACGTTTCTGACGCTGTTTGCGCGGTCCCATAATGAAATCACGCAAGTCAGCACCATCAGTAAGTTAAGTTAGGTGTTGCTTAATTTCTGCCAGTGTGGAAGTCTGTAGCCACTGAAGGCATAATTTGCCCACACTGTAGGTGGTTATTATTCCTGGGTGTTGTCTTTGGGAATATCTAGGGTCTGGCCTGGTCATTTTGAACCCCTGTGTTTTGTTTGACAATTTGAAATAAAATGTTTCAGCATTACTTATGTTAAAACCTGAAAAGTATGAATATTTGTCATAAACGGTTCTTGAGCTTCCTTTTGGAGGGGTTGCACAATGTTCCCATTGATTATAATTAAAAACATTTCTAGGTTGTGCAGATCTATGTAGAAAATGGTTACCATAGTGGTTATAACAGTACATACTATCATAATTTGTCGAACCCTGCAAATAATCATGTTTGGTAAATTTAGCAGACATCACTAAGTCAGACATCATATTGTTTATACTTTCAAAGTCCCAATCATCAGCAAATGTGCTTGGTTTTACGAAGTCACTCAATGAGATTTTAATTTGGTGTGGATATTTCAGGATTTCAACCGGACCATAGATTTCGTAGTCAGTGTTGTCCCATACTACCCCACCCGGTATAGGATTGGCTGTGAAGTTGACTGAAGAAAGTTCTCTTTTCTCGACGTGTGAAGATGTGTGTGGTTTGAGGATCAAGTTGATTTTCTGACTTGCTGTGTCCATTTTAGCATATTTTCCCTCAATGAAGCGTCCCAAAGTTAGTATCATGAAGAGCCAAAGTATGAGGATAAATGCACCAAAACCCACCCAAAATTCAATCCATGGAGAAATCAGATATGTTTCTTTCAATTGTTTCAAAAGTTCTTTAACTTTATCTTTAAAGGTTTTTGTTGATGGCTGTGTCTTTGATTCAGTGAAGCCTTCAGAGGAATCATCGAAGTTTATGAAGTAGCCGGATGCAGTTCTGTCTATTGTTCCAATTGTTTCAGGATTACTGTTTCTTGCATAGTCGTTTGTTACTTCATTATAGATTGGTGTGTCTCTGCTAAATGTTTTTATTTGGGTTTTCAGAGGTCTAAGTTCCATTGCATTGTTGCATAGTCCTTGTTGTTCTTCTGTAGGCGTTTCGAATGTGATTAGCCTCTTTGTTAGGACCTCTGTACTGGTAGCAAACCTTGGTGTTCTGCTACTCATGGGGAGTCCACTTGGCCTACTGTTTGTTATCGGCCACATGATTGTGGTTTTACCAGGTCGATGGATACAACTCGGTTCTCCTTTTTACCAGCAAGCGGCGGTAGTACAACTGATCTTGTCCCGTTGATAGACAAGACAGGAACTGCTTTTCTGTAAGAAGGCCCAAATTCCTTCTTTACCGCGATCTTTTCTCTGACTAGATCCCCGACTTTTGGAATCCAGACAGGTCTTGCTGGGACAGGTGGTGGTTCTTCAGTGGTTGTTGGCTGCTGTTTCAACTTTATGTTGCTCAGGTCTTTTCTTGTTTCATTTAAGTCCTGTAAAATAGCCAAACGATCTTTGATATCAAAGCTTTTTTCCTTTACCACTGAAGTCTGACTGTCAAGGTCAGAGATTAACATCCTAGTTGCAAATAATAATTCGTACGGACTGAATCCCTTCAGAGAATTTCTTGGCAGGTTATTTAGACTACGTTGGACACTTATTAGATGTTTGACCCACCCAGCTCCCGAACCTAATACCTTTGCCGTTATAGATTGCTTTATGTCACGGTTTTTTCTTTCAACAATTCCGTTCCCCTCAGGGTGAAATGGACAAGAGTACCGCAATGTCACGCCCATGCTGACCATGGCCTCCTTATAAGCTCTAGAGCTAAAAGCAGGACCGTGGTCCGAATGCAGCATGCCAATTGCGTATGTGCCGATAAAGACTCGCAAATCTTTTATAACAGTTCTGGCGTCAGCCGTTCGCTGGGGCCACATCCATATGAATCTCGTGCATGAGCCCACTGCAACCAAGATATATTTATAGTTACCATCCCTTTGTAAGGGACCACAGTGGTCTAGGTAAACACAGGCTAATGGTTTATCCGAGATTAGAAGGGGCGTCTGTGCTGGACGTCTCACCGTTGATACTTTCATTTTTTGACATATTTCACATTCTAAAACATAGTTCCTTGTTTGTCTTCTCATTTGTGGCCACCAGTATCTCTGTTTTAATAATGATACTGTGGCTGAGACGCCAGCATGTATAGAAGCAAGCCCTTTGTGTGCCGCTATTATTAGTCCTAACCTATGTTCCATGTTTGGAATTGCCCTATCCCCCACTCCAGGGATTCGAGCAAAAGGAACATTGTTTGCATCAGTTATGTATGAGTATTTTACTGGAAAGCCTTTCGGGAGTGTTTCTATCGAATCCTTTTCTGTAGCGCTGACAGCCTGTAATATTTCGCTGTCTATTTTTGTTTTTGACCGTGTGATGGCAGCTACGGAAGCCGTTTGCACAGCTGCTTTCGCGGCCTCATCAGCCAATGAATGCCCTGCAACGTGAACGCCATCACGTTGATGACTCAGTGTATGTATCACGTGAGTCTTTGGTAGTTCTTTCTGTAAAAGAACTACTTGTTCCCAGAGCATTTTATGCTTGATTGTGCCACCTTTCGCATCCTTGAAACCATTCTGAAGCCAGATCTGCAAGTATTCATTGTAAGATTGAACGCAATAATACGAATCGCACACTATGAGTGTGAGGAATTCTCGATCGGTATTTTCAAGCGCCATCTTGAACGCCAGTAATTCAGCTCGCTGAGCTGTACAATCTCCTAGAGATTGTGTTTTAGTGATAGCTGGTTTAAATTTCCCTTCGTGCCAGCGACCTTTAACGATCGCGCACGCAGCACTGTAGGCTTGTTTACCCCCTACTGCGGGTTGTGCTGATCCGTCTGTGTATATTATACAGCCGTAATGGTCTAGAGGCAGAATTTCGGTCGGCGGAGGACATTCAAATTCATATTGGAGAAATTCTTGTGTTTTTAAGTTAGGATCAAATTCGTATGCCACGTCTGTTGCAGCAAGAGAATTAGCCCATTGTATCCATCTCGGATGGAGCGCTTTAGCATTTGGAATGCTTGCCTTTGTTACCGCCTCCAGGGCTGGTATCGGTGTCACGATTATTATTTGTTTACCTTGTGCCAGGGCTCGTTCTTTTGCTATAGCTGTCTGTGTTGCAGTTAGAATTTTTTCCGTTGGGCTGAATTTCATTTCAGCCTTAGTGTACAAGTGTGATTTGAATGCAATTGGTACCTTTTCTCCCTCATTAGAGGTCAGGTATGTGAATCCGCATCTTCCTGGGATGACTCGAATCACAAGATTGCGTGTGTTGTCACGTGTTTCTAATTTAGTTTTAATTAGCATGTCTGTTTGTAAGGATCTCAGAATTTCTGTGTGTATTTGAGTCCAATTGGTTCTTTTAAAATCTGGTTTTATTAGATCATAAAGGGGTTTGACCCTTTCTGCGTAATTTGCAATGTATGTTCTTCCGAAATTTAGGAAGCCTAGAATTGACTGTAGGTTTTTTAGTGTTCTAGGTGCTTGGAGTACGGCACATTTCTCTAGGAAATTGTCAGCCAGGCTTTTGCCTTCACTTGATAATTCGTATCCTAAGAACAGGACTGTTAGATGGGCAATTCTGGATTTTTTAAAGTTGAATTTGTAACCCTCTGCTGCGAACCCAAGTATTATGGTGTTCACTCTCTTCAAGTGAGTCTCCAAGTCATCATCTGTTAAGTATATGTCGTCGACATACGATAATGCTTCGTCGTCATATGTTTGTAGTAATTCTGTTACTCTCGCTGAGAATACCCCTGGGATATTCTTGTACCCCTGGGCTAACCGACAGAATTGTTTCTGAGTGCCATTTATTGAGAATGCAGACAAATATCTGCTCTCTGGTGCTATGTTTTGACAAAAGAATCCATTAGAGATGTCTAATGTTGTTTTGTATTTTTTGCGCACTATGTTATTCATTAGTGCAGCACTATGCAAGTTTTGTACTGCAAAAGTTTTGCAACATGAGTTAAGGTGTCGGTAATCCAAAACAAGACGATATGAATTGTCTGGTTTGGAGACCGGAAACAAAGGGTTGTTCATTTGTGAGGTGCAAGTTTCAATCACCCCCTGGTATTCTAATTGATCTAGGATTTCTTTTACCTGTTTTTTAGCTTCTTGCTTAATTGGGTACTGCCTTTGTGCAGTAGGTTGAGATTTTAACTGGATTTTGTGAGGAGGAGAGTCCTCATCCCATCCTACGTGATTTTTATATAAAGCAGGAGCTAGGGCTACTGCCCACTTTCTAGCAAGTGTGTATTTTTTATGAATTGGGATGTGATTTGAGAAGGCAGGCATCATTATTTCTTCGCCATGAGGGCACTCCCTGACAAACTCTGGTGGCCAGTCTTTTTCAGCTAGAAGGATGTCATAACCCTTGGAGAGATTATCCCAAAATAGTCCCCTTATTTTTCTAGTCTTATCCCCCTCTATACGTAAAGTTATTTCATATATTTTGTGAGGTTTGCTAACTCTGGTGTCTGCAGTTTCCACTTGAAGATATTCATTCGTGTCCACTGTCTCCAGATGATTCATAAGGACTTTGCGAGCTATGCTCACTTCTGCTGCGCTGTCTAGCATTGTCTGAGCCCATTCTCCGTTTTTCAGTTGTGTCCTCAGTATTCTCGGCATTGTTAACTACCGTGATACTGGCTACCTTCTTTTTTGGAAATTGTAATTTCTTTTTTAGATGAGCAGGTTCCTTGTCTTTGGACTTGGCGTGCTCTTCTCTTTGTTCTGATCGTCCTCTTCTTTCCGATTTCTGCGAGGAAGTCTGAAAAGATTGAGAGGGACGTGTATCAATGTCTTGATATCTATCAGGCTTCTTAATATTATCCCTATTTCTAAGGTTATATCTTTTCCCAGAGGGGTCACTTTGGGGTGACCTGTGTCTCTGGTTCGGAGATTTTTCTCTCCGCCGAGGAGACCTTCCTCTGGACTGGAATTTCTTTTCTTTAGGATTGGATTGTTTGTTTCCATCCCAGCTCTTTTTTTGTGATGTTGAATTATTATTAAAAAATATTTTTTCAGGACTTTCAATCAGTTGTGGTTTTACTGGTATTCCACCTAAACTATCTCTACCTAGTTCCTCATAGGATTTTTCTATGATTCTGGCTATTTCAGCTGGTTGGTCTGCTATATCTGTCTCTTTTAACCTCTGGCGAATCGCCACGTTTGCTGCTTCTCCCTTTATGTTGGCTAATAATATAGCCGAGGCCTGCTTGAAGTCTTTTAGTAATTTCATACCAAGAGTTAAAGCGGGCTCTGGACCATATTCGTCTTGAATTTGTTTTAGCACATCTGGTATTACCGAAATGGATGGAACACCGTGCGTTTTTGTGTAGATGGAAGCAAAGACTGTACCCCAAGTGTCACAGTCCTCAATGTGTGGTGCGATTCCCATTGGAAGACAGATAGTCAGAATCCTGTGTTTTTCTAACGGGGTGGTGTCTGGAAACACAGCCTCTATTTGGGTGATTTTTTGTGCTAACCAGAATGGTATTTGTTCCCGTTTAGCTGGTACTTTACCTAGGCAGGATTGTATGTTCTGTGGTGTAATTTTATTTGTGTTCCCCTGGTGAGAGGTCAGTTGTGGAATTTTAATTGCTGGTTGAATTGTTGAAGTCCGCATCACATATTGGACTAATTGTCTATGTAGTTTTATTAATTGTTTTAGCTGTGTTAAAAGCTCTGCTTGAGACATCCCATTGAGGTCTGGATGTGGTGTGTATCCGGCTAGGACCGGCCACGTTGCTCCTGGTCTACCTAAAGGACCGAGCCTGGTGATGTGATTATTGTGTTTTAGGGCGCCATTAAATAAGAGCAAATGCTCTTGAAATTTAAGTGGTACTTCCACCTCCTCGAAAGGAGTGTACTCTCCAGGAGGTTCCTCTGTTTTGTAATAGTGGAAGTACTTTGTTACAGCATTTGCTGCTGGAAAATGTATCCATGAATAGTATACCTCTGTCTGCCGATATTCGTGTGCCTCAATTACGAATATGACTGTACCACCTCTAGGTGTCAGTCCATTTTCTATAAGTTTTAAGGTTATAGATTTCCTTTTAATGACCGGGATGAGTATTATATCCTGGTCTGCGTCTAGCAGTGCAGCATCAGCTGCTGCGAGTTCAGTTGCTAATCTAATTTAATTTAATTTAATTGTGGGTTTATATAGCGCTAGAATCAACTCCCGGAGGAGTATCTCCGCGCTTCGACCGCTGGGGAACCCGTCCTGGCTCACCCTGAGAGATGGTCCCTAATGGGTATCTCTAAGGTGCGACCAGGCATCCCCGACGGTCTGGGGGGCCGTTGTGAAGATGAGGCAAGCTAATGCCCAGAGTTGCCGAGTGTGGTCCCTGACTGGAGTAGGCACCGAGGCGAGAATTATCGAGCCCGCTGACCCTGGTCCACGACCCTGCCGCGTCGGGAATCGAACCCTGGTCCCAGGCCGTCCTCTGCTTACGGGTCTGCCGCCTCTAACCAGTGAGCCACACCACACCACATCTAACTGCCTCTCTTTCATCATCACTGTCTACCATTTTACCGACAGGATGGTTACTTTGTTTGTTTGCAGATCAGGTTTCTTATGGAAATAAAGATTAGATGCACAATATTTTGGAACGGTGTATCCTTCAACGTTGACTAAACCAAGTACCATACATAGGAGTTTCCTCCTGCGAGGTTTGGCGGATATTACCTTTTACCCACTCCAGACGTCTTTGGAGTATTATGGGAGAAAGGGGTCTGAGTGAGAAAGCACGACTGAGTTACTCTAAATGTCTTACGTTAGTTTTATCGCCCTTCCAAACGCGTTGGGCGCCATGTAGTGTAGTTCCTATTATCCCAATAGGCTCTGCGCATTGGAATAATACCTTCAATAGTATAGGCCTAGACCAGACGTTAACTAGGTCTACTACTGTCGATATTAGACTTAAAGTTTTGGGTTTGCCAGCTAGCTCAGAGTTCACTAGAAACTTTCTCGAATAGGCAAGGAGGAGTTGAACCTCCCTGGATAGTCAAGAAGGGATTTAGTTTCTGACAACCATAGAACATGACAACTTTGCTCTCCCCTAATCAAGAGTGTATCTCGAGAGTCGTGTGAAAACAAAAGGCAATTTATTTTACTCAGTCAGTACGTGCATTCTTAGTCTCATCAGATTGTAGAGAAAAGGAAGAGACGGGCGTGTTCAATAAAAGATGTTATTTATTGATCAGTCTCTTTTCTCGTACAAGAGAAATGGATCGATATTATTGCAATACTTATGATTAAGTAAAGTGCATACATTAAAAGCAGAAGTATAAAATAATACTGTAAAAACATTGATATGGTTTCTAAGCCATATGAAGGTTTAAAATGAATAAAATATATTACATACACATATACATTTGACTAATCGTACTCAACTGGTGTTTCTAGCTAAGCCTACCCCGTGTACCTGACCTAAGTCTAATACGTGGGCGGGAATAGAAAGTTACAGTTTAAGTTAAGTTTGTTTTTGCCAAGTGACTGACTAAAGAATTCTCTGTGAGGGGTTATTCAGTTCTGTACCTGGAATCTAGGATGGATGAGGGATGGTATCTCTCGTCTCTGGTCTCGATATTCCAGGCTGCCTGCGAGGGCTACCCGGAAGCGCCGGAGCTGGATTTCTCGGCAGGAGAAAAACGGCTTCTCGTTCTCAGCGCGTCAGGAAGGCGGGGCTGCGCCAGCGGGGTCTGCTCTGCTCTGGGCTTCGGCAAGTCTGGCTGCTCCGTCCTCGTCACCACCGCGTGTGTTTGCATAGGGCAATATCGGTAATATTTATACCTTTAAGGTGCCGAGATTGACGTAAGGATGGACATAGATACGTCAATAAGGATGTCATACGACCAGGTCGTTAGCACATTCTTTTGCTGAAGTTCTCGGTGAAATCAAAACAATGGCCGCAGGGTTTTTCCCAAGGTGTCATAGGTTTGATTTGTTATGAGAACTCCGTATGCCTTATCAGGGGCTGGAGGAATATCGCTTGTCTAATTAGATGGCAAGCGTTATGACCTAATCAGATAACACGCTCCTGTGCCGTAGTGTGGCTTTATCAGATAACGGTTCCTGCATCATGGGGGTTTTCTGCCTCATGGGATGGCTGCTAGTTAACTTGTTAGTTTGTTAACCAGAATAGGGTCAGGAATAGGGGGATCGATACAGAACCTATAGGAATACATCACAGTCTTAGCCCTCAGACATCGTATTGCCTTGAAAACACGTGCTGCAGACAGGTGTGTGACGCAAACTTTTTCATAAGGTTGCCCTGACAAATTATATATGTCTTTAATTGATTAGTTATTGGTGGGAAATTCACAACAATCTTTTGAATGTTTCACAATGTTGGCTTCTATAAACTGCTACCTTCCTATACCTTCTCTGGCTACGTACTGGTCCACCTCTCTACCCCCACACCGTCTAGGTGCCCCTCCCACTCGTCCTCCTCTCTCTCGTACCATCTCTATCCCTCCCTCTCACACATTCTTCCTGCCTCTCTCATGTTAACTTCAGGTCCTCCAGTACAGTGTCTTTCCTGTGCATTTTCAAGGTTTCCCTCCCTCAAACCCACCCACTCCTCCTCTTCTTGGGGTGTCTGCTGCGTGCGTACACAGGCACATCCTCTTTATGCGTCTGTTGCCTGCTCTCCCCTCCTTCTCCCTTTCTCACACACTCTTTCTGCTCCTCTATTTGGCGTTCATTCACCAATTCATGAACAAACTACCTATCCCTCTCTAGCTTACTTTTTAACTATTCTGTGCAGTTCTCACCTCTATCTACACCACTCCACTGCAAACTAAAACACATGGGTAAAGGACATTGTAATTTACAATTCCAATAGTTCTAACCCTCACAGATGCAAGCCCGATTGCATTGCAAATGCTTGTTTCACTCACCCCCGCAGCTAGAAGGGGCTGATCTGTGCAGTGATTGGAAGTGCTGAGGCCTTTCTTAGTCTGTCCCCTATAGTCACAATTTGGTCTTGTGCTTAGACTCGGCTATACTTTGCCCTGGTGTTGAGGCATTTGGATGGTACTGCACGGGAGCTCAACTTAGTCGTCCCCATCCAGGGAGGTGTTTTTTGTTCAAACTTGTTTCACCGCCCCCGTGAGATTGCCCCTACCCCACACCACCATTCGCATGCGACGCCAGGACAAAGAGGTAAGGAGCAACTGAGCGGGGTAATTGTGGTCACATTGGCATATTTGTGCTAGTGCTTGTTGTTTTAATTTCATTCTCGTGTTTGCTTTCGTGGGTAGTCCAGTGATTAGCATGCCTCCTAAGGCCCCCAAACGGGCCGCAGACAGTGGGGATGAGAGGGGTATGGAGACAGCAAGAGAATGGATGTGATGGACGAGCTTTTGGCGCTACTGTGCCCTGCACTATTAGGTGGGAAGGGATAGAAGCAGCGGCTGCACCACCCCCTGTGGCACCTGCAGAAAGGCCTAGGAGGCCTGTGGTTCGCCCACAGGCTGCATTCCCCCTGACCCAAAGAGGGCAAGGAAAGGCCAGCGGTGTAATGCATGTCTGTCTACTGTACCTGCAGCCGGAGTTACAGTGACTGATGGCATGTCACCACAGGTTCAGGTGGTTGGTGTGGCGGGTGACACCAGCATTGTGCAAAGTGGGGACGGGTGTGTAACAGTTGGGGGGCAGCTAGTATCTGGGGTCCCAGCGCGGCTAGCGTCCCAAGCCCCAGCGCAGGTGTGGAGAGGGGCAAACGCCTGCTTCGGACGCTGCGCACCCAGACCTAGAAGCCAATCTTACTAGTGTGGGCTTACCACTTCAATGTTCGATGGGCTGCAACAGCGGTCCCAAGCGGGGACAACTTAGAGAAGGCAAGGAGGCTGGTGACCCGTTCTGGGATGGGTTATTAATGGCACTGCAGCCAGTTCAGGAGACAACTCAGATAGGGAGTGCAGTGCCTTCCCAGCCACCTGTGGGGGAGGGGTCCTGCATTTGAGAAAGGCCAAGGGAGCAGTGGTTCCCAAGCGTCCTGTGCGGCGTCCCACATGTGAGAAAGGCTGAGGGCCTACAGCAGGGGCTGCGCCTCCATATCAGCGCAACCGGACAGGGCCAAGGAGATGGCAATCTCAAGTCATTTTGCCGCTGCTTTGCTGACTATGGGTCTGGGTTAGGTGAGATCTGAGCCGGATCAGTTGTGGAGGTCATTTCCCCACAGAGGTGAAAGAAAAGATCTGGAATGGTGCATTTGTGGAGATATTTGATCTGTTTATTGAGACTCCAGTGAGGGAGGATGCTAAATGTTGTAAGGAGTGTTCACATTCCAGAGATTGTTCTCATGCCCGTAAGCTGAGGGTAGAGGAATCATTATTGAATTGGGTGAATGGTTTCACTATCTTTCATTCAGTCTGGGTGGAGAAGTTCCCTGAACTGTGGTCTCAGCTCTCTTGTTACCAAGATAAACTGTTCTGTGCACATGATGAATTTGGGGGCACCTCATTGAAGGATTATGACATGGCTTTTAGAAGAAAGAAGGTAACCTGCAAAACATTGTATTAGGATCACACTGATGTCAACACTTGGTTGAGCCATATGATGGTCAGGAAGTCTGAGTCCAACATACCTCAGCCCATTCTGGTGGGGTACAGCCAAGGATCGGGGAAAAGAGGGGAGCTTGCTGGGCTTATAACAGGAAAACCTGCACAGGACCACCTGGGACCTATAAGTTCAGACACAATTGCTCCTTTTGCAGCATGCCAGCACACCCAGAATTCAGGTGCTTCAAAAAAGGAAACGAAAAGGGTCAGCAGAAGTAGTGATTCATTGACCTTTACCTGAAGGACCAATCTCTGGTTAACATTCAGGTTTTGACCCTGTAGTGTAGCTCCTATCTTCCCAATAGGCTCTGCGCATTGGAATAGTACCTACAGCAGTAAAGGCCTAGGCCAGACGTTAACTAGGTCTACTACTGTCGATGCTAGACTTAATTTTTGGGTTTGCCAGCTAAGCTCAGAGTTCGCTAGAAACTTTCTCGAATGTTCAAGGAAGGATTAACTTCCCTGATTAGACAAGAAGGGATTTAGTTTCTGACAACCATAGAACATGACAACTTTGCTCTCCCCTAATCAAGAGTCAATCTCGAGAGTCGTGTGAGCACAAGGCAATTATTTTACTCAGTCAGTACGTGCATTCTTAGTCTCATCAGAATGTAGAGAAAAGGAAGAGACGGGCGTGTTCAATAAAAGATGTTATTTATTGATTAGTCTCTTTTCTCATACATGAGAAATGGATCGATATTATTGCAATACTTATAGTTAAGTAAAGTGCATACATTAAAAGCAATAGTATAAAATAATACTGTAAAAACATTGATATGGTTTCTGAGCCATATGATGTTTAAAATGATTAAAATATATTTACATACACATATACATTTGACTAAACGTACTCAACTGGTGTTTCTAAATACGCCTACCCCGTGTACCTGACCTAAGTCTAATGCGTGGGCGGGAATAGAAAGTTACAGTTTAAGTTAAGTTTGTTTTTGCCAAGTGAATAACTAAAGAATTCTCTGTGAGGGGTTATTCAGTTCTGTACCTGGAATTTAGGATGGATGAGGAATGGTATCTCTTTCTCTGCTCTCGATATTCCAGGCTGCCTGCGAGGGCTGCCCAGAAACGCCGGTGCTGGGTCTCTCGGCTTGAGATAGCAGCGCGTCTCTCAGCGCGTCAGGAAGGCGGGGCTGCTGCCAGCGGGGTCTGCTTCTGCTCTCGGCTTCGGCAAGTATGGCTGCTCCGTCTTGTCACCACGCGTGTGTTTGCATAGGGCAAGGTCGGCAATATTTATACCTTAAAGGTGCCGAGATTGACGTAAGGATGGACATAGGTACGTCAATAAAGATGTCATACGACTTGCTCGTTAGCACATTCTTTACTAAAGTTCTCTGTGAAATCAAAACAATGGCCGCACGGATTATCCAGGTTGTCATAGGTTTGATTTGTTATGAGAACGTCGTATGCCTTATCAGGGGCTGGAGGAATGTCGCTTGTCTAATTAGATCTCAAGCGTTATGACCTAATCAGATAACACGTTCCTGTGCCGTAGTGTGACTGCGTCAGATAACGGTATCTGCATCATGGGGGATTTCTTGCCTCATGGGCTGACTGTTAGTTAACTTGATAGTTAGTTTAACCAGAATAGGGTCAGGAATAGGGGGACTGATTCAGAACCTATAGAAATACACGACACCCACTCCACGCTAACTATGGTCATATCTACTAATCTATGCATAGTATAACATAGTACAACATACTATAGAGTATAGTGTATACCTTACCACCCCAAAATACATAAATGCATTTCGAAATTTTCAAATATACTGAAAAATTGCAGTCATATATATTGTATGCACTTAAGCTATGTTTTAAATGCAAAAGTAAACACGCATTGTTATGCATTATTGCTTTTTGGTATATGAGAAATACACATGAAATGGCTCTTAATATGGCTATACAGAAAGGAAGTCCGAGACCATTTCATCACATAATAAAATATTTGTGAACCTACCAGCGGGCAGCTAAAGTCTATATAAAGTATCTAAAAATAGAAATCTTATTTCTCTAGGAATAGTTTCTTACTTTAAGCAGAAGATCAGTGTCCCGGGAAAAAAATATGTAGAAAAATATTTTAAGGGGCATGCTGAAAAAATTGCTGTCCGTGAACTGGAGTGAAATTGTTCATGTGACTTTATTTTTAAAGTTGAAGGCCGAATTCAGGGAACGCCGTGTGCGAGTTTACTCAAAAGTCTCTATTTCTGTTCCGGAGAGAACATCATATCATTCAGGCTTTCGAAAAAACTGTCAACAGCTTCATGGGAAAGTTCCACTAAGTCGGAAATAGGGGTAACCATGCATTCGTGCGCATGATTGTCTCCATTGACATTCTGATTTGCATTGCTGACAGAAGGTCGTACCTGTTCGATGTTGCTTTCATCTTGAACTTCACTACTCTTCAATCGTAGTGGTGAAGATTCCAGGAATGCCGTCATCAGGATTGGCAGCCTTTGAGGGCAGCACAAAGCGTGAACCTTGGTAGGAACCAACAGTGTATCTGCATCCACTGGCGCATCCGATTGTAGCGTCAGACAGGTGTCTAACACGCATTCTTCTCCGCATAGCAGACACCTTAGTACAGGTAAAACACACCTTTGCCACATTGGTCGAAATGATAGAAACCAAGTCATGTTTAGGTCTCTAAGCCGGGAAAGTCCCAGGATTTTTGATATCCGGTCCCGGTATCCAATGGCTAGGATCGTATCTTCCATTGTCGCGAGAGTTTGATCTGTGACATGGGTTGCCATAACGAAAAATAAGGACTAGGAATAGGATTCCTGCAATTAGTCCCAGGATCAGGGGAAGTCCGCCAAAAATCGAATGGACGAAATCTGGAAAAATACCCAGTATGGCTTTGAATGGTGTTAATGCCATCGAAAATACTGTCTTAAATACCTTTGAGACCCCAGTGGTATCAGAAATATTTAAGATTTCGCTCAGGATTTCCGCGAAATGTACGGGGGAATTAGTTGATAATAATGTATGTATCTCTGCAGTCGTCCTTGCGACTTGTAGATCATACGTTTCTTTTGATGACGTGAGCCTTGTAGGCGTCTGAAGAAGCACTGTTTTCATTCTGCTTAAAGTGTCTATTCGAATAGAAGTAATTTTCAAACTGGGCCATGCCCTTGCCTCCCTGTCTGGAAAGGAGCTGGGGAACAAAGAACGTCCACAGCACTTGACCTTCGCTGTTGTAGTTACTAGATAAGGAGTCCCGGGCATAAGACTGCAACATCTGCGGTCTACAATAAGAATGTAACTCCCATTATAGAGTCTTTGAAAGAATGGTTCTATTTCAGTTGCAGGTGCGCCTTGCTGGTGACATGAAAGGTTGTATGAATTCCCTTCACAGGCTCCGTGCAAACTAGTTCCGTTACACAGAAGCGTGCCGCTTAGTGACATAGCACAATTGTTGCCACTAAGAAACACTTTCTGTCCTTTATTACTGACACATGCATGTGAATAGGGCAGGTTCCAAGTTGTTTTAAGGTACCCCTTTCCCAATTTCTCGTACATGCCAGCCTGTATATATTTTTGGCAGTATTGAAACCTGAAGGTTGAGATTGGAATATTTATGATTCCGTGGATTATCCATTCACTGACAGGTCGTTCTGACATTGTCAACGGTAATCTTTCTAGTTTTTCAATGCTCAAAATTGTATAATCAGCACCCTTTTGCGCCATACCGATTTGTCTATCAGTAAGGTTAAAGATTTGGAATAGTGACGTTGTGTTGATTAAACGCCAAGGCACATAGCCTGAACGCAGATTTTGTAACGTCCAGCCAAGCTGTACAATGGAACGCAATTGTGACTGACCATGTTGTAATAACAGTAAGTCTTGCGATAATATATCGATTGCTGAAGACACAATGCTGTCCAATGAAAAAATTCTGGAGGACAGAGTCATTAACCCATTGTCCACTACAGAAAGTGATTTTTCCAAATTGATACGGTCAATTTCCCGTATTCTTTCTGCTGTCTCAATTTGAGTAACCTTCCAGGCCTCATTGTATGCTGCATATACAGAGGCTGCTATGAAACGCTTATGACGCTGTTTGCGTGGTCCCAATATGAAGTCACGCAAGTCAGCACCATCAGTAAGTAAAGTTAGGTGTTGCTTAATTTCAGGCAGTGTGGAAGTCTGTAGCCATTGAAGGCATAATTTGCCCACACTGTAGGTTGTTATTATCCCTGGGTGATGTCTTTGGGGATATCTAGGGTCTGGCCTGGTCATTTTGAAACCCTGTGTTTTATTCAGGAATCTATCTTGACAGTTATTTGTATCTGTGGGCCAGATCAACCATTGTTTCCAATCAGGATGTGTTCTGTTTTGGTTAAGTATATGGTTTATGTCTATTCCTTCATCTGTATCAGAGTTATTGCTAAACATTGTTGGCTTTGGAATAGACGGGTTATTTAAATCTTTGATTTTGGCTAAGCCAAGACAGGTGGTTTGTTGAACAGTGTCATTTAAAAATATCATTTGTTCTGGGATCATGCAGGCTCTAAACAAAGCTTCTAAACCCTGTACTTGCCATTCTTTTGTACCCCAAACACTTTTCAAATCAACATTTTTGTCCCAATAATCAAATCCAAAAGTATTCATTTTTTCAAAGAATGAATCTGAATATATCAATTTTGTGTTGGTTATCATGGTTTTCATCCCTGTCTTGTTTGACAATTTGTAATAAAATGTTTCAGCATTAGTTATGTTAAAACCTGAAAAATATGAATATTTGTCATAAACGGTTCTAGAGCTCCCTTTTGGAGGTGTAGCACAATGTTCCCATTGATTATAATTTAAAACATTTCTAGGTTGTGCATATTTATGCAAGAAATGGTTACCATAATGGTTATAGCAATACATACTATCATAATTTGTAGAACCTTGCAAATAATCATGTTTTGTAAATTTAGCAGACATTACTAAGTCAGACATCATATTGTTAATACTTTCAAAGTCCCAATCATCAGCAAATGAGTTTGGTTTTGCAAAGTCACTCAAGGAGATCTTGATTTGGTGTGGATATTTCAGGATCTCGACCGGACCATAAATTTCATAGTCAGTGTTGTCCCAGGCTACCCCACCAGGTATCGGATTGGCTGTGAAGTTGGCTGAAGAAAGTTCTGGAGAAAGTTCTCTTTTCTCGACGTGTGAAGATGTGTGTGGTTTGAGGACCAAGTTGATGTTCTGACTTGCTGTGTCCATTTTAGCATATTTTCCCTCAATGAAGCGTCCCAAAGTAAATACCATGATGAGCCAAAGTATGAGGATAAATGCACCAAAACCCACCCAAAAATCAATCCATGGAGAAACCAGATATGTTTCTTTCAGTTGTTTCAAAAGTTCCTTAGCTTTGTCTTTAAAGGATTTTGATGATGGCTGTGTCTTTGGTTCACTGAAGCCTTCAGAGGAATCATCGAAGTTGATGAAGTAACCAGATGCAGTTCTGTCAATTGTTCCAATTGGTTCAGGATTTTTGTTTTTTGCATTGTCACTTGGTACTTCAGTATAGATTGGTGTGTCTCTGCTAAATGTTTTTATTTGGGTTTTCAGAGGTCTTAGTTCTATTGCATTGTTGCATAGTCCTTGTTGTTCTTCTGTAGGCGTTTCGAATGTGATGAGCCTCTTTGATAGGACCTCTGTACTGGTAGCAAACCTTGGTGTTCTGCTACTTATTGGGAGTCCACTTGGCCTACTGTTTGTTATCGGCCACATGTTGTGGTTTTACCAGGTCGATGGATACAACTCGGTTCTCCTTTTTTCCAGCAAGTGGCGGTAGTACAACCGATCTTGTCCCGTTGACAGACAAGACAGGAACTGCTTTTCTGTAAGAAGGCCCAAATTCCTTCTTTACCGCGATCTTCTCCCTGACTAGATCCCCGACTTTTGGAATCCAGACAGGTCTTGCTGGGACAGGTGGTGATTCTTCAGTGGTTGTTGGCTGTTGTTTCAACTGTATGTTGCTCAGGTCTTTTCTTGTTTTGTTTAAGTCCTGCAAAATAGCCAAACGGTCTTTGACATCAAAGGTTTTTTCTATTACCACTGAAGTCTGACTATCAAGGTCAGAGATCAACATCCTAGTTCCGAATAATAATTCGTACGGACTGAATCCCTTCAGAGAATTTCTTGGCAAGTTATTTAGACTACGTTGGACACTTATTAGATGTTTGACCCACCCAGCTCCCGAACCTAATATCCTTTCTATTATAGATTGCTTTCTGCCTTGGTTTTTTCTTTACACCATCCCATACCCTCAGGAAGGAAGTGAGAAGATTCCCGCTGGGCTGTGCTCATTTGGCCATGTTTCCCCCCCAGGCTGGTTTGCCTGAGTGAAAGAAATGGTCGAACGTAGCATGCTCTTAGCGTATATGCCATTTAGACTCGCAAATCTTGTATAACAGTCCGGACGTCAGCCGAGTGCTGGTGATCTACATTATAAGTGGAAACTAGCCTGTATATGTTAATCGCAAGCCATTCTTTTTGCTGGTAATATTATCTGCCTTGATTCGACGAGGTATTAAACTGCTTCTCTCCCCTCTGCGATCTCTGTTGCAGTTTGGGCAGTTTTTTACAAACATGGTGTAGTGCAGGCTCATGCCTGGCCACCAGTACCGTGATTGTAATTCTTCCAGAGAATCTTTTAATTTAAGGTGTCTGTGACCCTCGCCCATGTGGGGTCTGCGATTAACAAGTTTCTCCTGTCCATGTTTGGAATCACTCTATCCCCCACTCCAGGGATTCGAGCAAAGGGGACGGAGTTTGCATCGATTATGTATGTATAATTGAGTGGATAGTTGATCGGTAGTGCTGAGCAGTCGCCGTTTGATGACGTTTTCACTGCCAGCAATGTTTCACCGTCAATGTATTTTAATGTACGCTTTTTTCGATCTACGGGAGCCGATTTAGTGGCTGCCGCTGCGGCTGCTTCAGCCAATAAATTCCCCACAACGTGAACGCCATCACGCTGATGACTCAGTGAGTGTGTCACGTGAGTCTTTGGTAGTTCTTTTTTCAAAAGAGCTACTTGTTCCCAGAGTAGTCTCTGCTTTATTGGTGCATCTGTGTCATCTTTGTAACCGTTCTGAATCCATGTCTGCAAATCCTTGTTATATGCTTTGACGCAGTAATATGAATCTGACACTATAAGTGTCGGGAATTCGCGATCCGCATTATCTAGCGCCATTTTCAAAGCTATTATTTCAGTTTGTAGTTCTGAATTAGTTTCTACTGAGTGTGATTTTGTTAATAGAGGTTTTAGTTTACCTCCGCGCCACACTTCTTTTGTAATCTCACATGTGGGATTGTATGCATGTTCTCCCCAAACGGAGGGTTGAGCATGTCCGTCTGTATAGATTACACAGGCGTAATGTCGTAGAGGCAGAATGTCGATTGGCAGAGGATACGTCTTTTCATATTTTAGATTTTTCAATTCTTCTAGTTCTGGATCAAAGTAGTAGTATACTTTGTCCGTTGTGATTGAATTCACCCATTGTATCCATTCCGGATTCAATGTTGTTGTTGGTAAATTACACGGTGTTGTTAGTGCCTCAAAGGCTGATTCTGCTGTTCCGACTGTGATATGTCTACCGTCAGCTATGTCTTTTTCTCTAGCTATTGCGGTTTGAACTGCACGAATGATTTTTTCTGTATTACTGAATTTCTGTTCAGCTTCTGTGTACATGTGTGATTTGAATGCAATTGGTACCTTATCTCCCTCATTAGAGGTTAGGTATGTGAATCCGCATCTCCCTGGGATGACTCGGATCACAAGGTTGCGTGTATTATCACGGGTTTCTAATTTTGTTTTAATTAGCATGTCTGTTTGTAAGGATCTCAAAATTTCTGTGTGTGTTTGAGTCCAACTGGATCTTTTAAAGTCTGGTTTAATTAGATCGTAAAGGGGTTTGACCCTTTCTGCGTAATTTGCAATGTATGTTCTTCCGAAATTTAGGAAGCCTAGAATTGACTGTAGGTTTTTTAGTGTTTTAGGAGCTTGGATTACGGCACATTTCTCTAGGAAATTGTCTGCCAGCCTTTTACCTTCACTTGATAACTCATATCCTAAGAATAGGACCGTCAGATGGGCAATTCTGGACTTTTTGAAGTTGAATTTGTAACCCTCTGCAGCGAACCCAAGTATTATGGTGTTCACCCTTTTCAAGTGAGTCTCCAAGTCATCATCTGTTAAGTAAATGTCATTGACATAAGATAATGCTTCATCATCATATAGTTGTAGTAATTCTGTTACTCTCGCTGAGAATACCCCCGGGCTGTTCTTGTACCCCTGGGCTAACCGACAGAATTGTTTTTGAGTGCCATTTACTGAGAATGCAGTTAAAGATCTGCTCTCTGGTGCTATGTTTTGACAAAAGAATCCATTGGAGATGTCCAAGGTTGTTTTGTATTTTTTGCGCACTATGTTATTCATTAGTGCAGCACTGTGTGAGTTTTGCACTGCCAAGGTTTTGCAACATGTGTTAAGGTGTCGGTAATCCAAAACTAGACGGTACGAATTGTCTGGTTTGGAGACCGGAAACAAAGGATTGTTCATTTGTGAGGTGCAAGTTTCAATCACCCCCTGGTATTCTAGCTGATCTAGTATTTCATTTACTTGTTTTTTAGCTTCTTGCTTAATTGGGTACTGCCTTTGTGCAGTTGGTTGTGATTTTAACTGGATTTTGTGAGGAGGAGAATCCTCATCCCATCCTACATGATTTTTATATAAAGCAGGTGCTAAGGCCACTGCCCACTTTCTAGCAAGTGTGTATTTTTTATGAATCGGGATTTGATTCGAGAAGGCAGGCATAATTACTTCTTCGCCATGAGGGCACTCCCTGACAAACTCTGGTGGCCAGTCTTTTTCAGCTAGAAGGATGTCATAGCCTTTGGAGAGGTTATCACAAAATAGTCCCCTTATTTTCCTAGTCTTATCTCCCTCTATACGTAATGTTATCTCGTATATCTTGTGGGGCTTGCTAACTCTGGTGTCTGCAGTTTCCACTTGAAGGTATTTATTCGTGTCCACTGTCTCCAGATGATTCATAAGGACTTTGGGAGCTATGCTCACCTCTGCTGCGCTGTCTAGCATTGTCTGAGCCCATTCTCCGTTTTTCAGTTGTGTCCTCAGTATTCTCGGCATTTTTAACTACCTTGATACTGGCTACCTTCTTTTTTGGAAATTGTAATTTCTTTTTAAGTTGAGCAGGTTCCTTGTCTTTGGACTTGGCATGCTCTTCTGATCGTCCTCTTCTTTCCGATTTCTGCGAGGAATTCTGAAAAGATTGAGAGGGACGTGTATCAATGTCTTGATATCTATCAGGTTTTTTAATATTATCCCTATTTCTAAGGTTATATCTATTCCCAGAGGGGTCACTCTGCGGTGACCTCTGTCTTTGGTTTGGAGATTTCTCTCTTCGCCTCGGAGACCTTCCTCTGGACTGGAATTTCTTTTCTTTAGGATTGGATTGTTTGTTTCCATCCCAGTTCTTTTTTGGTGAATTATTATTATTAAAAAATATTTTGTCTGGACTTGTAGTCAGTTGCGGTTTTACTGGTATTCCACCTAGACTATCTCTGCCTAGTTCTTCATAGGATTTTTCTATGATTCTGGCTATTTCAGCTGGTTGGTCTGCTATATCTGTCTCTTTTAACCTCTGGCGGATCGCCACGTTTGCTGCTTCACCTTTTATGTTGGCTAGTAATATAGCTGAAACCTGCTTGAAGTCTTTTAGTAATTTCATACCAAGAGTTAAAGCAGGTTCTGGACCGTATTCATCTTGAATTTGTTTTAGCACATCTGGTATCACCGAAATGGATGGGACACCGTGCGTTTTTGTGTAGATGGAAGCAAAGACTGTACCCCAAGTGTCGCAGTCCTCAATGTGTGGTGCGATTCCCATTGGGAGACATATAGTCAGAATCCTGTGTTTTTCCAGCGGGGTGGTGTCAGGAAACACCGCCTCTATTTGGGTGATTTTCTGTGCCAACCAGAATGGTATTTGTTCCCGTTTAGCTGGAACTTTACCTAGGCAGGATTGGATGTTCTGTGGTGTAATTTTATTTGTGTTCCCCTGGTGAGGGGTCAGCTGTGGAAGTTTAATCGCTGGCTGAATTGTTGAAGTCCGCATTACATACTGAACTAATTGTCTATGAATTTTTAGTAGTTGTTTTAGCTGTATTAATAGCTCTGCTGCAGGCATTCTTTCGATGTCTGGATGTGGTGTGTATCCGGCTAAGACCGGCCACGTTGCTCCTGGTCTTCCTAAAGGACCGAGCCTTGTAATGTGATTGTTATGTATTAGGGCGCCATCAAATAAAAGCAAATGCTCTTGGAATTTGAGTGGTACTTCCACCTCCTCGAAAGGAGTGTAAATGTCGGGTGGAACCTCTATTTTGTAATAGTGGAAGTACTTTGTTACAGCATTTGCTGCTGGAAAATGTATCTATGTATAGTATACCTCTGTCTGCCGATATTCATGTGCCTCGATTACGAATATGACTGTGCCACCTCTAGGTGTCAGTCCATTTTCTATAAGTTTTAAAGTTATAGATCTTCTTTTGCTGACCGGAATGAGTATTATATCCGCGTCTGCATCCTTTAGTGCAGTATCTGCTGCTGCTATTTCAGCTGCTAATCTAACTGCCTCTCTTTCTTCATCACTGTCTCCCATTTTACAGACAGGATGATATTATGTCTATTTGCAGATCAGGTTTCTTTATGGAAACAGAGATTAGATGCACAATATTTTGGAACTGTTTATCCTTCAACGTTGACTTGACCAAAAACCATACATCGGAGTTCCCTCCTGCGAGGTTTTGGAGGATATAACCTTTCACCCACTCCAGACGTCTTTGGAGTATTTGGGAAAAGGGGTCTGAGTGAGAGAGCACGACTGAGTTACTCTAAATGTCTTACGTTAGTTTTATCGCCCTTTCCAAACACGTTGGGCGCCATGTAGTGTAGCTCCTATCTTCCCAATAGGCTCTGCGCATTGGAATAGTACCTACAGCAGTAAAGGCCTAGGCCAGACGTTAACTAGGTCTACTACTGTCGATGCTAGACTTAATTTTTGGGTTTGCCAGCTAAGCTCAGAGTTCGCTAGAAACTTTCTCGAATGTTCAAGGAAGGATTAACTTCCCTGATTAGACAAGAAGGGATTTAGTTTCTGACAACCATAGAACATGACAACTTTGCTCTCCCCTAATCAAGAGTCAATCTCGAGAGTCGTGTGAGCACAAGGCAATTATTTTACTCAGTCAGTACGTGCATTCTTAGTCTCATCAGAATGTAGAGAAAAGGAAGAGACGGGCGTGTTCAATAAAAGATGTTATTTATTGATTAGTCTCTTTTCTCATACATGAGAAATGGATCGATATTATTGCAATACTTATAGTTAAGTAAAGTGCATACATTAAAAGCAATAGTATAAAATAATACTGTAAAAACATTGATATGGTTTCTGAGCCATATGATGTTTAAAATGATTAAAATATATTTACATACACATATACATTTGACTAAACGTACTCAACTGGTGTTTCTAAATACGCCTACCCCGTGTACCTGACCTAAGTCTAATGAGTGGGCGGGAATAGAAAGTTACAGTTTAAGTTAAGTTTGTTTTTGCCAAGTGAATAACTAAAGAATTCTCTGTGAGGGGTTATTCAGTTCTGTACCTGGAATTTAGGATGGATGAGGAATGGTATCTCTTTCTCTGCTCTCGATATTCCAGGCTGCCTGCGAGGGCTGCCCAGAAACGCCGGTGCTGGGTCTCTCGGCTTGAGATAGCAGCGCGTCTCTCAGCGCGTCAGGAAGGCGGGGCTGCTGCCAGCGGGGTCTGCTTCTGCTCTCGGCTTCGGCAAGTATGGCTGCTCCGTCTTGTCACCACGCGTGTGTTTGCATAGGGCAAGGTCGGCAATATTTATACCTTAAAGGTGCCGAGATTGACGTAAGGATGGACATAGGTACGTCAATAAAGATGTCATACGACTTGCTCGTTAGCACATTCTTTACTAAAGTTCTCTGTGAAATCAAAACAATGGCCGCACGGATTATCCAGGTTGTCATAGGTTTGATTTGTTATGAGAACGTCGTATGCCTTATCAGGGGCTGGAGGAATGTCGCTTGTCTAATTAGATCTCAAGCGTTATGACCTAATCAGATAACACGTTCCTGTGCCGTAGTGTGACTGCGTCAGATAACGGTATCTGCATCATGGGGGATTTCTTGCCTCATGGGCTGACTGTTAGTTAACTTGATAGTTAGTTTAACCAGAATAGGGTCAGGAATAGGGGGACTGATTCAGAACCTATAGAAATACACGACAACCCTTCAACTGAAAGTTACACTAACCTGAGAGCGGCAGAAACAGTCTTGGGTGGCTTCACTTATGGTTTCAGGATCCCTGCTTGGCCATACATTCTACTAGGGTTGTAGCCAGTCAGAATATTGACAAAGGAATGTTCCCTGGGCAGAGTAGCTGGTCCCTTTGATTGCCCCCCCCCTTTGCTGGTTTTGTTTGTTCTCCTTTGGGGGTGTGCCCAAAAAAGGACTGGACCAGTTCTACTTGATACATAATCTCTCTGACCCAAAAGAGAGTTCAATCCCGGTCTAATCAGCTCAGCAGTGGCTCAGTAGTTTTTTGGTCAGACAACATGGTGGTGGTGGAGGTGCAAACAGAAAGTGAGCTGCTGCAAGGTCTCAAGAGTTCTCAAAGTGCTCACCCAGTTGGGTCTGCTGAATAACATTAATTTAAGGGTGACGCATGTCCCGGGGCACTCAATAATGGTGCTGATGCATTGTCTTGCCTAAAGTTGCAGGAGTTTAAATGTAACCATTCAGAGTCAGCAGGGCCCCCTACACTGTTCCCAGATCATCTTTGGAGGCTTGGTGCCCCATTCTACCTGACCTTGTGGCAGCCAACTTCGGTGCTAAGTCAAGGAGAGCCTATGAGGGGACATTCCAGTGGGTGCACAGACATAATATCGACTCCACAATATCGAATGGACAAAATATCGAGTTAAAAATATCGAATATGATAAAATATCGATAACAAAAATATCGTTGTTAAAAATATCGATTACAATAATTATAATAAAATATCGAGTACAAAAATGTCGACTCAAAAATATCGACATGACAAAATATCGATTAATAGTCAAAGGAAAAAATATCGATATTATGTTGAAAAAAGGTAAAAAATATAAATACATTTTAATAGTAATATAAATTGTAGTTAATGTTTAGGAGCGGGATGTTGGGTTAATAGGGGATAAGGGTGGGGAGTGATTTAAAATAAATATTTAATTTATATATGTTTGTAAATATTTTTATATTTTAATTAATTGGGAAATAATTAATAATAATTAGTTAATTAATTTATATAAATTTCTATAAATTTTTAATTAGTAATTAATTGGTAATTAAATAATATTAATTAGTTAATTGGAAAATAAATAATATTAATTAGTTAATTAATTAATATAATTGGAAATAAAAATTTAAGTAGTAATTAATTGGTAAGTAATTATTATTAATTAGTTAATTGGAAATAGAATATTAATAATAACTTAATTAATTAATATAATTGGTAATAAAATTTTAATTAGTCATTAATTGGTAATTAATTATTATTAATTAGTTAATTGGAAATTGAAGATTATTATTTAGTTATTTATTTAATATAATTGGTAATACAATTTTAAGTTTTAATTAATTGGTAATTAATTATTATTAATTCGTTAATTGGAAAATAAATATTCTTAATTAGTTAATTAATTATTATAATTTTGTTTAGATTTTGTATTACTAATTAATTGGTAAATAATTAATATTATTTAGTTAATTACATTATAGACATAGAGTATTATTTATATATAGAAAAGTTGTTATAGTTTGTTACATAATTGGTGAAAAATTCATTAATAATAATCCACATTTGTAAAGCGCACAATCACCCGTAAGGGTCTCTAGGCGCTGGGGGCCGTCGGGAAGATTAAGCAAGCTATTGCCCAGAGTCACATGATGCTGGGCTAACCTGCCGCCGGAGCCGGGATCAAACCCTGATCCCCAGATTCCAGCGTCAGTCGCCCTGGCCGCGGCGCCACACCTCTCCCAGTTAATAATTAAATGAAATTAATTACAGTTAATGTGCAAAAATATTTTCATCGTTGTTATTGGTATAAATTGTACTTAATGTTTAGGAGCGGGATGTTGGGTTAATAGGGGATAAGGGTGGGAAGTAATTTAAATGAAATAATTAATTATGATATGTTTCTTATAAATTTAAATTATCAATTAATTGGTAACTAATAAATATTATTATTTTAATAAATTCAAATATTTTATTTAATTATTTGTTATCATTAAATATTTGTTTGGGAATAAATATTATAAATAATTACATTCAAATAATTACAGCTACTTTGCTAATATATTAACTTATTATTTATAGTTAATAATTCATTAATAGTTAATTAAATAATATTATTTACATTTGGGTACACGTGGAATTTTTGTTTTCAGGGTCAGTTTTCTCTATTTAGGTAAAGGGGTATTTTTATGTTTCAGGGTCAGTTTTCAGTTTTAGGGTAAAGGGGTATTTTAAGAGTTCTGGGTCAGTTTTGAGTTTGTGGGTAAAGGGGTATATTTAAGGTTCAGGGTCAGTTTTCAGTATTTGGGTAAAAGGGTATATTTAGGGTTCAGGGTTAGTTTTCAGTTTGTGGGTAAAGGGGTATATGTAAGGTTCAGGGTCAGTTTTCAGTTTTTGGGGAAAGGGGTATAATTAATGTTCATGGTCAGTTTTCAGTTTTTGGGTAAAGGGGTATTTTTAGTGTTTAGGGTAAGTTTTCAGTTTGTGGGTAAAGGGGTATATTTAAGGTTCTGGGTCAGTTTTGAGTTTGTGGGTAAAGGGGTATATTTAAGGTTCAGGGTCAGTTTTCAGTTTTTGGGTAAAAGGGTATTTTTAGGGTTCAGGGTCAGTTTTCAGTTTGTGGGTAAAGGGGTATATGTAAGGTTCAGGGTCAGTTTTCAGTTTTTGGGGAAAGGGGTATAATTAATGTTCAGGGTCAGTTTTCAGTTTTTGGGTAAAGGGGTATTTTTAGTGTTCAGGGTAAGTTTTCAGTTTGTGGGTAAAGGGGTATATTTAAGGTTCTGGGTTAGTTTTCAGCTTTTGGGTAAAGGGGTTTATTTAAGCTTCAGGGTCAGTTTTAAGTTTGTGGGTAAAGGGGTATATTTTTAGGTTCAGGGTCAGTTTTCAGTTTTTGGGTAAAGGGGTATATTTAATGGGTCAGGGTCAGTTTTCAGTTTTTGGGTAAAGGGGTATATTTTTGGGTTCAGGGTCAGTTTTCAGTTCTTGGGTAAAGGGGTATTTTTGGGGTTCAGGGTCAGTTTTTAGTTTTTGGCTAAAGGGGAATATTTAGGGTTCAGGGTCAGTTTTCAGTTTTTGGGTAAAGGTGTATTTTTTAGGGGTCAGGGTCAGTTTTCAGTTTTTGGATAAAGGAGAATTTTTTGGGTTCTGGGTCAGTTTTTAGTTTTTGGCTAAAGGGGTATTTTTAGGGTTCAGGGTCAGTTTCCAGTTCTTGGGTAAAGGAGTATATTTTGAGTTCATGGACACTTTTTAGTTTTAGGGTAAAGGGGTATTTTTAGGGTTCAGTGTCTGTTTGGGTATATAAAGTGTGAGAATTGTTTTATAAATATTACAAATATTTGAAATTTTTGAGTGACAAATACTTGCTATATTTTATGCTAATAATAATTTTTTGAACTACTCACCAAAAAATATATAAAAAAATATGTTTATAATATTTATACAATATATATAAATATTTGACAATTTTTACTCAACATTATACTAAAGTAGCTATTCTAATTTATACATGGTCAGTCTTCAGCACCTTTCCAGATATTATTTTCACTTGAGTAGGAATAGTAAATAATAATTGGTCAGTGTCCAGCAACTTCTCTGATAATACTTTGAGTGGAGTAGGAATAGCAATTATTAATTGGTCAGTGTCCAGCACATTTGCATATACATTTATTTAGTGTGTTATTATATTACAAGACAATGCAAAATGGATGTTTTTTCAAAACTTTATTACAATTTTTTTATTTTTTCATGTGTAATACAATACAATCACTATCAAATATAACATAAAGATTTTTAGAAATGTTGTATTTGCAGAATAACACATTATCATTTATGTACATGTTTTAATTTGTGACACAAAAATTTTACAGAACAATTTTTTATGTCAAAACAAATTCTTATTATCAATCACTTTCTGTTACAAGTATTTATATTGAAATAATAAATATACCAGTTATTTTTCTGTTTCTTCCATTTATATTTAATAATGTTAATATTATATATTAATATCATTAAATATTTAATTTTTATTTTTACATTTGTATAAAGTAACATGACAATTATTATATTTGCTCAAGATATGGAAATACTAATTAAGACATTTTTTTACACATTTTTCTGACAATGTTGTTTTTAAATTATACATATAAATATATTATGTTGTTAACTTTATAACTGTAAAGGGGAATAATATGTATAATAATAATATCTGGTATTGGTAAAAGATTATTTATGCAATTATATACTTTTATAATACTTAGAAATTATTATTAAAAATTTATAATTAATTAATAAAAATAATAACAAATATAATTATTATTATTATTATTAATTAATTAACTTAAACATTTATCTTTTCTTTTCACAAATACATACATTCAGAGAAATAAAAATACATTATTTAAGGCAATTATTTATATAGTAAATGGTTATACATTTTATATTAATAATAATAAATAAGTTATATTATTTATTATTATTAATTATTAACAAAACAATTATTCATGTTTAGTTATAAAGAAGCACACAATTTTTCTTATAAATCTACACAAAAATAAATTTTTTACATATATTAGTTCAAGTGTTACATACTTATTTAATATTATTAATATATATTAATTACTATATATTAATTAATATTAAATTAATTATTTTTTTTTAAACAGTTTAAATTATAATGAGTCTACTGTATTAATTTGTTACAATAACAATGTGTATGTATTATATTTTTAGACTATAACATTGTATTTTCTATGATACCTTCTCAAAATTGGTTTAAGGGGACTACTTTTTTACCGCGTAAGGTTATTGTGCTTATTCAGGACTGGAGAAGCTCGCGGTTGGGTGTTGCTTCGTGTGGAGAGAGGTAAGGTAAATTTTATATACTATTTATGACTGAGTGGTAATGTGTGAGGGTATATTCGAACTGTGTAGTGTTTTTGAGTGTATGTATGGTTTGTTTATGTAGCGTTTAGGTGTAATGTCGTCGTTATAGATGCGTCGTGTATGTTTTAGTTCTAGTGTTATTTGAATTGTTAGGAAATGTCTTCTTACATGCTTAATGTTAATTGTGAGTGTATTTACAAATGTTATAGGCTATTTGTGGGTGGGTTTCGTTATGTATGTTTTTTTACAGGTTCCGGTTCCTCGCATGAAAACTACATGGAAGGAAGCGTGGTTTTTTTTGGGATACTAATGTATGACTTATTATGGTTATATTTTTACGTGTATCTCCTATTTTTCGTGTTTGCCAGGAGCGGATTTTTATATTTTTTACTTTTTTTCGGGTTTTTTGAGGGTTTCGTATTGGATTGATACATTGGTATGCGTCAAGGTTTTTTTTAAGTTGTGTGTATATCACTTTAAATAATAAAGTGTCCACACTACTGTTTTCGGGATTTCCTGGATCGTTTATTTTATTTTAACATTATTTTCGGGTTTTTGGTGGTTTTCCATATTGGATTTCTCTTACTTTGTCATGGATTGTATGGATTGTATTTTGCTTCATTACGTCTCTGTCATCTACAAAAATTGTAAGTAATTTTATATTTCTATTTATTGGGTGGGAAATGTCGATCTTTATGTAATGTGTATGTGTGATGTAATTATAAATATTGCATATTTGTTCAGACATAATGTCCAACATTTTGATAAGTTAGTAAAACAAATATGTATTATTTATAATTGTTTTGAAATGTTTATGATTGTTATATGTACCATTATTGTAAGAAGATATTAGTATATTTTGTAGACATTTTTATAGTAGGGTTTTAGCTATTATTGACAGATATTCTAATCCTCTAGTTGTAGGGTATAGTGTGACTTGACTTTGCAGTAGTCGGAACATTTGTTTAGTTTGTTTACTTAGTTTTGGACCAATTTGGGTCACTGATTGTTCCATTCTTAGTTCTTGATAGCTTTGTTCTTTTATCAAAGCTTGTAGTAGGTTATGGAATGTGGGTCTGGTTCTGCTTGTCGTAGCTTGGAAAGCATTATGCCACCCTTCTACACTGTTGTTAGTTTTTGCCTCTTGGTTTAAAGTACTAAGATAGACATTCCACCAAGGGATTTGGAATTTGGGTTGGCGTCGATGTCCAGATCTGTGCAACCTTCCCACCCAAGTATCTTCGAAATAATCCAGTAATGGGGTTAGTTTATCTTCATTTCTCTTGTAATATGTGCTGTCAATTAATAAATTATAGTGTTCCGCTACATCGGTAACAGGAACGTAGGCCAGTGCTATCAATTTTTTAATTTGATAGGCAAAGGTGCTATCTGTTGAGTACAAAATACTTAATGTTGATTTTTGGAGATGTCTCCATATGCTCTGATTGAAATGATAGTAACAACCCTGGATTGCTGTGTGGGGAAATATTTTCAAAATGCTATTAATCATAGCTAATTCGAAATCAATAATTATTTTTTCTGGAAAATAATTATTCATTTCATTTTTGAGAACATTTAATATTTCTGTGTAAGTGTTTTGCTGTTTGTTTGGTAGCAAACAGTAAATGAAAGGGATGTTATAGTTATGATATAACCCGTGGATGGAATATAGTTGATAAAAAGGTTTTGGGCATGGTTTAAATGTTCCATCCATCATCCATTGGGGACACTGTTGGATTTTTCTTAAATTACTTGCAGTTGCAAACATTATGATTCTGTTTGTACTGCTTTCATTGTCAAAAAGGATACATTTGTCTTTATTGTGTGTGATGGACATTTCTGGTGAAATAATAATTTCCTCAAAAGTAGTAGGGTTGGGTGGAGTTGTGGAAGTGCGTCTTTTAGTGTATGCAATTGTGCGTTTTAGTGAGTCAATAGAGGGTAGTTGACCTGAAGCATGGGCTGGGACTTTTAACAGTTCCTCTTTAAGGATTTGTGTTGTTGGTTTATCACTTTGTGTGCTAGCAGTCTTTATACTTTCTAAAGCATCTCTTATTTCAATTTCTGTGACATTGGGGGGATGATTGTGTTCCCTGGTAAATAGCACATTAGTTTCCTCTGTAGTAGCCCTTCCATAACATTTGTTGGAGTAATATTTTGTACATTTCCAGAAAACTTTTCTACCACTTTGTCTTTCCTGACTATAAACATAACCCATATAACATAACAGTAATTTATTTTTCTGTGACATTACAAATTCTGCACCTTCTGTCATTTTGTTTTACTTGTTCTAGGAAAGAGTACAAAGAAACAAAATCAAATAACATATATTTCACTTAGTGGTGCAAACATAATTAATGTAGTATTTATACTTACGTTTACTAAAAGTAGTAATCACAAATGCAGAATTGTATTTTGAAAGACTTTCTTGTATGTATTTCTTTATTTTCTGTTGGTATGAAAATATAGAAATGCTAAGTTAATGTTTATACATAACACACGTTTTTCCTAGGAGAAAGTAGTTTTTTAATTTGCTTAGTACTACATTTGATGTGAACATTACATATACTTACTTGTTTAAATAGTTGAGTTGTAGTATTTGGTGGAGTACATCAAGGTAGTCAAGTTTAGATCTGTAGAGAAGATAGAATAAATACATGTCACATATTATAAAATTTATTTTTTACCGTTGGGAAATTGGAAATATTTAAAAGTATACTAACTTCTAAATATGTACTTTTCTTTGCTGTAGGTAGAATAGATGTATGATGTATTCACAATATCTGTAGAGGAAATATAAAATACATAACATGGTGTTAAGAACATAGTTCTTGTTTTTTTCTGAAGTTTTAGACTAATTGATGTATACTTACATTTTTTACAAGGGTAGTCTTGTCTTTTGGTATAGTTGATGTAGGATGTTTTTATTGGATCTGTAGGGAAGATGTAATATGCCAGATATGTTGTTTAGAAACTAGCATTTTTAAATTTGGTTGTTTAATAACAAAAACATATATACTTACATGTTTAATAAGTGTAGTTCTATACATTTGTAGTGTTGAAATCGGAAAATCGCTGAATATCTGTAAATAAAATGTTTTAAGTAAAGTATGAATCTTGTGAAATAGTGTTTAAAAACAGCTGTTGTTGTAGAACAGAGCATTAATATATACTTACTATCTTATTTTGCAGGGGAAGAAATAGGAGCAGGTATTAGGATTTTGTTTTTAGTAGTTTCTATCAGAAAAGTAGGAGGAGATAAAAATGACATAAGTGGAAGAGTTAGGAGATATAAGTAAAATAGTAGACTACTAATTTAGATTTTTAAATAATGCAATGTAACTTACTTGAATGATTAGCTAGTGAGCTGGATATTTAAAGATGTTTGTTCAGGAACAAAATCTTCATAGTGTTGGCATCTTCTTTCTGTAGAGTTAGCAGCAGCAAATGGTAGAATGGATTTATCCCTTTTATAGTATGTGTATTTTGTGTGCTTGAATTTGATTGGTTGTAGGATGAAAGCAAGAATTGTATAGGCTAGTTTGAATTTTTTTTAAGTTAATTGGTGTGTTTGGTGATGTGAGAATGGTGGTATGTGGTGGTTTCCGCATTAAAGCAGGTTAGTTGTTAAATAAAATAGATGTGTAAGTATAAAAATATTATGAAAATTTGAGTTACATGTAAAGATTCTTTTTCAAATTATATAACAAATTTAATATAATGTATAGGAAATGATGATAAATAGTAATGTTATAAAAGTAACAGGTATTATATGTAAAATGTTTTTTGTATAGAGCAATGACTTTTATAGACGAGTAATATGGTATTTTAGACATGAAAGGGTACAAAAAATAACTCGATATTTGTTTAGAAACGATATTTTTGTACTCTATATTTTAGTAGTCGATATTTTGGTAGTGTTAGGTGTAATTTCATGAACAACGATATATTAGTAGTCGATATTTAATAAGACGATATTTATGTACTCGATATTCTAAGTACTCGATATTTTGTAGTCGATATTTTTGTATTTTGTGTAATAAGTATACAAAGTCGATATTTTTGTAGTTGATAATTAATCAACGATATTATTGCTAGTCGATAATGTGACCGTCGATAATATTTCAGTGATCCATTCCAGTGATATCTGAGTTTCTAAGCCAGAAGGGCGAGAGGCTCATCTTTGAGCAAGCCTCCTGAGTAGTGATCCTGGCTAAACTAAAAGGACAAGACGGTCATCGACCTATGCAAGGATGCATTGGGTAGCCCTCTATTTCTTTGAAAAGTTGGATGGACACAGGGACTGGTCCTCTTCATTTCCCATCAAAAAAGCCATAATGGGCTGGCAGAGGAAGAAGGGAAGACGGAAGGACATGAGAAGGCCAATTGACGTGCAGAGAATGGTTTCGAAGTTGCCTGAGGTCTGCCAATCACAGTTTGAGGCCAAGCTGTTTAAGGTGGCCGTTTGCCTAGCCTTTTATGGAGCTTTCAGTGTAGGGTAACTGGTGATGCAGTCGAAGAAGGACATTCACAGGGCCATTTAGCTGGACCAGCAAGTTGGCCTGGGAAGTTTATTCACAGTAACCTTGCTGTCTTCCAAAACCGGCCATTTGCGCAGGGGGAGCTCATAGTCCCTGGGCTCCCACTGTTGCCTGGTCCATTCTCTGGTAGATTATCTTGAGTTGTGTCCATGGGTTACAGCCACAGTGCTGTTCCATGGGTCCACTCTCTCCAGATGTCATTTTTTTTTATGGTTTTGAAGATTGCAATATCAGGAACCGGGAGCAACCCATCTCTTTTCAACTCGCACTCATTCCACATAGGGGCGGATACTTACACGGTAGGGGTAGGTCTGGACAGACAGAAAGAGCAAAGGATTGGGAGATGGCATTTTGAGTGCTATAGGTAATATGTTTGATTGCATTTGCAATGACTTCTAATATTGCTTCTCTTCCTCCCTCTGTACATACAAGTGCTACGCTCACTAGAGAAGTGCGGGTGTTCGTCTGCTCTTTCATCCGGAGGGCTCGAGAGGCATACTAGTCTGGTGATTTCGCGGAACGTACTAAGGATGCTGGTTGCAGAATGAGGTGGTTTGGACAAAGGGGACTCAAGGTAAAGGGCCTAAGGAGAGCGGTGGAGAACCTAGTTCCAAGGGTGCTTCTGCCTCCGGTTCGGGTGAATTTGCATCTGAGAGGCAAGGATTTAGCGCAAATGGGACATAGAGTCTTGTTTGAGAAAATCGTTGTGGAAGTTATGTGGCTCACCAAACGTTTTTCAGAAGCCTTCATTGTGTGGTCTCATATAATTCCCAGGCGGTCCTGGCGCTGAGGGCATTCTGTCCGTGGGCTGAATGAGTCTGCCAAGCACTTGAACAGACGACTCTCTAAGTTGCTGAAATCGTCTAGTTTCGATCATATCCCCCATGGCTGCTTTGGGGGAGATAGGTTTTTCTCCCAGATGGTGTGCATTTATCTCCTGAGGGCAATGTCATGTTAGTGGGTAACCTTTTCGCTTTCTAGTGTCAATTTGTCTCTCAGGTGGTGGGGGTCCAGATGGTCGGTCAACCATGCTGGCCTGTGGCAGGGTGAGTTCGTGGTTTGCAGGAATTTTCAGTGCACCCTTTCAAGTCACTAATTAATACACTTATGACAACTTTGTCTGTGGGACCTCAAAGGGGTGTGCTTGCAGCATTCGGTAGAGAAGTTGGCAGTGGAGGAGTTGGGATGGTTGATTCCACAGCTCTGCTTATGCTTAGCTCAACACATGCACAGTGGTGCCTTGGGGCACTGGCCCTTTGGGGGTTGGTGAGTACAGTCAATATTAAATCGAAGTAGCCTTCTGTGACCCGGCCTTTTTGATGGCCAGTTCAGTTGTACTTGAAGTACTTTAGTACTGATGCTAATTTTTCTTTATTGTTTTCAAAGTATTCACTTTAAATAATTGCTGTAAAATGTTCATCAACATGCACTGGGGGTGCAAAGACTACTGTAGAAAGTTTTTAAATTTAAATTTCAGTTTACTATTAGGCATGTATTATTCACAAAGCGTCCCTCAGTTTGTGAATTTGGGTAAGTTCTTTTAGTGACTGTTATCATTAACAGTTCAAAATCAGTTAGAGACTAACCACAATGTCGGTCGGAAGCTTTCCGACCAACATTGTAGTTTTAAAGTCCGACTGCCGTGTTAAAATGACGGCAGTAAAAGTTTAAACCAGCCGGGGAATCAAACGAGCCCGTCGGCCAGTCGAAAGGCCTCATAATCCATAAGTATGGCATTTCTGCCGTCGGGATTATGATGGCACTTTCCGACAGCAGTTCCATGTCGGCCTTTTTGACATGGCACTGCTGTTGGAAAGTGACTTTGGGGGCACCTAGCAGGGCCACCATCCCTTCGTGGCCTCTGCATACATCCCTGGGAAGCACTTATGGTGCCCCCCTCAACATCCCTGCACCGTGTGGCAGGCACCATGAGGTGCCTGCTGCACGGTGCAGGGATGTTTGGACACATCTATTTCTCTATGGGAGCTTATGCTGCGTGCATTTTTGCGCCCGCCGCACAAGCTCCCATAGAAAAATTGATTTTTCCGACCATACTGTCATCCCGACATCGTAATCAAGTCTTTAGTATTTATTATGGGCAGGTTTTATTTTTTCCTGCCACTACTGTTAAAGCTCTTATGATTTCAGTCGAAGTTGTTGAATTCTTGTCTTTTAGCAAACGTGACAAGAGAGGTATTTTATTCTCGTCAACTTTTCTATGTATGGCGTATATTTGGGTAAATCGATGGGGTCGTGTTTGAAAAGTATCACCCATCATCCATACTTTGCTTCTCTTGAGTGTTAGTAGGTTTATGGTAGTTGAAAACATTAAGAAGCGTTTCGTTTAGTATTTTTCATTGCAGGTATATTATTATTATCATTATTGGTGTTAGTATTATTATTATAATAGTAATATTATTAATTTAGACAGTTGTTTTCAGATTAGCTTTTCTGATATTTAGACTTTATCTTGTGATGCAAATCAAGATTTTATTCAGTCGTACGCCTTTTATGCTAGATTTTTCACTCATTTTTCCTGTTCCCCTGCCTTTCAAGTTATTGTAACATGTTAATGAAAGAATGCTGTTTGTGAAAATCTATTTTCCTTAATATTGTCCCTATTAAAAAAAAGAGTAATTTTGCAAGTACTTTAAAGGACTTTTTTAATCGTTTACTTTATTAACGGTTGCTATTTCTGAAAGAGATCATTTTTCTAACAATATATTTTAATTTTATTTATGTTATTTATATGCTTGAAACTGGTAAAAAAAATAGCATCCTTTGGTTTTGAACAATTTTTTGTGTTTTTCTGTGTTTTACCTTGTATCTTGAATAATACTGCTCAGTTAGTAGTTGGTTTCTTTTGTTCCAGAGGTAGATTATCACCACTAAGCAGTGGTATGCCAAGTAATGTCTGACAACCGGTAAGAATGGCTGCCATTAATTAAAAGTATAAACAACAGAGGAAGATGCCAATACTGATACAATATTTGAAGCAAAAATGGTGACAATGTATAGACAACAGTTCAATACATTTGTGTGCTATTTAATAGCCGTTTATTCAAAAATATTTCACAAAAATTTAGAAATTTGGAGAATAAGTCATACAAATTTTTATGACAATAATGAAAATGAAGACACAGGAATGAACTAAAACATCATGCATACCATCATTCATAAATCCTCAGTCATATCACAATCAATCAAACTCACATTCATTCAAACATGTACTCAAAACGAACTGATGAATAAATGCACCAATAAGTGGAGTACTTGGTCTGCCACAAGATCAAATTACAACATTTAAGGGACGGGACTAATCCAGGTGGCCTTCAAATCAGGAATATCCCGGTGATTTTCACCGAAGACCCCCTCTTCAAAAAAGGATTTAGTTTCATTGAAACCAAGTGCAATAGGGACCTGATGGTCCTTACTGTAGAAACAGCTGCTAGAATTTCACAAAAAGAACTAGAGGAGATTGCCCGCTTGGAATCTGAGATAAAAGACAACCAAACCATAACCGACTCTAAAGCTTTGTTGGACAAAGTGGACAAGGAAATCCAGGAATTTAAGGACTATACCATCACGCAAAAAACAAATCAATTTGAAAAGGATAAAAAGAATTTCTCTTTAGAAAACGTTTACCCTTTCTTACAGGCGGATTTCTACACTAAATCAGATTCACGAAGATACTTATCGAATAATCGCGGTAGATCGTGTAACCAATTCATCACCTTTTTGGATACGTCATCCTCCTCGGGGGTGAAAGTGATAACAGCAATAGTGTACCTAACCGAAATCGCAAATGGAATCAACAACAACAACCCCAGGGCTCAACACCAAGCTCTTTTTTAGGGAGAGGCCAGCCCAGATCAAGGGCAAGAGTAAGATACACAAAACAAAACGATCGGGGGGTCCAAGGGCAAGTTTAACGACCTCCACAAAGTACATGCCCCAATCGTTTCATTTCAAAAACTTTATTCGATTCAGAAAAAGAATCATAAAAGTCAAACAATTGCATTTACAAACATAATTTGAAATTCATTTAAAAAACAATTTTAAAATTATAACACTAAACCAAACTAATAAAGTACATTAATTAAATATAATCACAGTTGTAACCCATAACTTTTTCAATCAAATTAGGTTAATTCATAAGTTCTTCATACCAGGGTACATTAAAGGACAGGGAAAGAAAATCATGAAACAACAATATACATGGGCAAAGAGACAAGTTCTAGGAGCCGGAATTAACCATACCGTTTTCTAATCAAGAGTGACACTCGTATGAAATTTAACATTGCACAACAGACACCAGATGAAGACAAAGATAACAGATGGTCATAACCCTCTTTATAGTGACATGGTTGCTTTTCCTTAAGGATCGGCTTTATGAACCTAATTCTCGGATCCTTATATAGGGAACAGAAAAGAACAACATGCATCGTGTTTTGGCTATCTTTGTTGTTACAGGGACAGGGGAGCAGTCTCTCACACCAGCCCCCCTGTTTAGGAAACGCAAAAAGAAAATGCAAGATGTGTAACCTAAACCTTGTCAAATAGAATGGCCATTGCACATGATTTGTAAAGGTTAAATAAAACTGGTGCTGTAAAGTAACCTTAGGAACGTGAGGGCTGACCGAAGAGTGCACAAGTGAGGATTTCCAATAACTTGATTTAATAACAGCTTTAATATCTCCCTGAATATTTTCGGGGTTGTCAAAAATGTCACCCAGACCTATTTTATGGAGTATTTCGTTAACATAAGATAGCCATGGGATCTGTTTCATGTTTGCCAGTTTTAAACAGTCCCGGAGGATATCTCTAGAAAGCTGTAAATCCTCTGATAACCATATTTTACCCCATAATAATAAGGGGGAGAGGCGAATGGTGTCACTCACGTAACTCAGACCTATCTCATTGTGGGCAAATCTATTTGCGGAACTTGATGGAATAGCCAATACACGCTTTAAAAATTTGTTCTCCATGGTTTGTATTGTGTCAGGGCTTTCAGTCCCCCAAACCCCTGCCCCATAGGTAGCTACCGACAAACATTTTGCTTTGTACAGGGTTTTTAGATGTGTAACAGGTTTTTGACCTAGTTTGCCACAGAAACGAAACAGACCTTCAATAGAACGACTGGCACTCTGGACTCAAGTCTTCATTAACGGGGCCCAGCTTAATTTGTTATTGAAAAGGTTTCCCAGATAGTTAACATTTTCAACCTTTTCAATGGTGGAGTTATTTACTACAAACTTTCTGGTTTTGATACCCTTTGGGCCACAGACCATAGCAAAGGATTTGGTGAAATTTACCTTCAGGTCTAGGTCCAACATGAAGTTGTGGAAGGCATCAAGACAATGCTGCATACTGTTTCCTGTAAGTGTCATTAGTACCGTATCATGCCCCAATCAATGTAACTTATACCACCAAAAGTACCTGAAGGTCAAAATCTATCTGTCGTGAATCACGTGCTTCATGTCACATGACTCTGGAATCACGTGACTAATGAGAGCCTGGAGTTAAGAATGGCATCCGTCTGCCGTCCGGTGCCCCCCCCAGACAGTTCGGATGACTGCCAGGAGACACCGACGGATAGGTGAGTGGCGCCAAGTATTGTGGTATTGCTCTTGTATGTTTAGGTGGCTCTGTCCGCGTCATGCTTCTGAACGGCACTGAGACAGATCGTGTGTGTGACATACAATCCGTCAACACACCCTGTATTTTTAGAACGGAATCGGGGCTCTGACCTTGTAATAACCATGACGGCTATCTTAATGATGACATGCACCCAAAGAACATATAAGATGATTGCAGCGAAGGCTATGCACTATGAGATTAGACTCTTACAAGCGCACCTTGATAATAATTGCGATTCTTTGACACTTTGCTATTATCATTGGGCAGTACTGAGGGTCGCATTGAGACTGCACTTAACTTATGATGCGGGCTCGCGGTGTACTTTTTTGCTGACATTAGAATCGTCAATGATTGTCTTCTTCTTTCCACTTCTGATTTAGAGCGTTGCTCCTCCTAAACCTGAGCTGCAGCCAGGTGGGGTGAGGGGCAATAACCACAACTAATGGGTGAGTGGTTATAACCAATATACTCTTATTAGTATTTTGATTTACATACTAAGGATGTTTATGCATTAATAGAGACACCTTAGATTTGGAAATGACATAATATTGTCAATTTGTTACTTATTTTTACATGTCACTCCTGTGGGCGTTCCAACATGGTGCGGTGGTAGTGTGTGGTTGAGCGAACAACCTGAACCTTGCAGGTGATATCTTTTAATTCTCACATTGAAAAGCAGTAGTTAAATAACAACAGGTCCTGAAGAATGCATTGAAAATATTTCGCCGATATGCTGAAACATGTTGACCACTACTAACCACAGATATTTTGTTAAATCTGTGTCTTTCACTTTGTTTTTACACTTGGGAAACTGGGAGATAATAATAAATTACTGATATCTACTCAGTTTATTCAATTTTAGATTTTCACTTCTCATATATCTTTACACTGCTTTTTCAGTAGGCACACCTATTTTATGATAACCTTCTTTTCTACTGTACCTTGTGCACATTTACATCTGGTCGTAGTGATACTGCTAAGACCATTTTTTCTGCCTCCTGAGCATAGGGGCACCCAAATGATGCGAAAGAGGGCGGTACAGTGTGGCCTCTGATGGGAATATTTCTCTCTGCTCTTGAGCTCCCCCCCTTTTTTTCACCTAGGTATATTATTTCGTTTGTTTCCACTACACTATCACATGTAGGGTGTTGGTGTTGGGCTAACAGTTGAGTGACAGATAGATTTTGACCTTCAGGTACTTTTGGTGGTACAAGAGTAAGATACACCCAGCCATGGGAGATGACCACCCGCAGGCAGCACTACAAATACTAGCGGTGTCCCCCATCTTTAATTTGTCAAAAAGAACATTAACTGAAGCAGAGGAAAGTATTCTTGCCAAAGGATTATCATTTGTGCCATCCAAAAAAACTGATTTTGTAAAAATGAAAACAGAATTTATTAAATTCTGCCGCAAATTAAGATTAACCATGTTTTTTGCCAATAATCCTGCCATAACATCGTCTGAAGTTACAGGGATACGTAAAAAATCTACTTTTTGCCCCCCAGGCAGTAAAATACCGAAATAAATCATTTTATTTGAAAAGACGGTTCTGTCTGCCATTTCAGACATGGAAAAACAAAAAAAGTTTATAAAATTCAACACCTCTAAAGAACAAAGGAATGCCTTGATATCCCTAAGAAATGATCCATCAGTTACGATAAAGCAGGTGGATAAAGGGGGAGCTATAGTAGTTTGGGATAACCTAGAGTATACCACCGAGGTCATGAGACAGCTTAATGACCCTGCCTGCTACCGCAAAATTCCTAAAGACCCCACTGCTGAACTCCAGAATCAACTTTTTTCAATCACTTTAATTAGTCTTTATTCGATATATTTCAATCATAAAAGACATTTTTCAAAAATAAAAAGCGTTGTTTTTTGTCCCACCCCACCCCCCCACCCTACAGAAATACAGAATCCACACAAGTTAATACAATAAATAAGCAGAAAAAAGCAAAATAATAAAAAATCTTCCTATCTCATACTATTTACACTACTACTATGTATTCTACTTACATCTTTACACAATCTTACAATATCCTATTTACATTTTTACATAATCTTAAAATATCCAGCTAAGTTCATTAGAATCCAATCAAATAAGGATAAAAGAACAACAACTATAAGTTGAAAATTACATATTTTATCACGTAAAATGTAACTTAAAAAAGTTTAAAGAAATGCAAACTGTACGGCATTGAATAGCAATCCTAACTTATTCCAGACAGGTTTTGCGTGCCCGAATTATCCACATCCAGTGAAGGAACTTTGCCATAGCTATAACAACAGGCTGGGAGGAATCTGTTCTTAAAATCCTGACAGCCTCATTTGACGTCTTTATACCTAACTGGATGCAAATTGGTTTGAGCCATGATTGTCTCGGTATTCTATATTCAGGGCAGGCAAATAACACATGACCAATGTTTTCATTATGGTCCGGACAGAAAGGGCACCTTGGAGTTTGTGCTTTATACCATTTCACTGTTAGGGCATTCAACGGGAGTGTCCCCACCCTCATCTCAATCATAAAGGAAGGTTTCGAACTGGGCTTCCTAGGTCCCAAAGAATTTGACTTTCTACAAAATAAACACCCCAAGATCCCAATGTTTTACATCTTGCCCAAAATTCATAAAAATCAAACAAACCCGCCCGGAAGACCTATTGTGGCGGGCTGTGAATCACTGCTCGAACCAATTGCAAAATATGAAGATTGCTTCTTGAAAGAATTTATGAATATGGTGGTCTCTTACCTTCAAGATACGACCGACTTTATTAATAAGTTGGATGATGTCCTTTTTAATAAAGGGAAGGATCTGTTAGTCACACTGGACGTGACTTCCCTTCATACCCAAATTCCCCAAGACGAGGCAGTGGCAGTGCTCTCTCTTTTCCTAGACAAAAGAGCTTGACCAGTACAGGTGCCAACCCAATTTCTGGTTGATTTGGCATCTTTTGCCCTAAAAAAGAATAACTTTTGTTTTGGAAAGGAGTTCTTTTTCCAAATCAAAGGAGTGGCGTGGGGTGCCCTTTTGCCCCAGAGCTAGCTGTACTTTTTATGTCACTTTATGAAGACACCTATGTCCACAATAATAATCCATTTGCAGAATTTATTGGAACGTGGCTACGTTTCATTGATGACGTGTTTTTGGTCTGGATAGGTAAAGAAGAAAATCTTAAACTCTTCCACAATTGGTTGAACTCTAGAACAGCGGACATTCAGTTTAGCATCTCATATTCAGCCAACAAAATATCTTTTCTGGATGTTGAGGTATACCCTGCTGAAGGCAAGTTGGTGACTACACTTTATACTAAACCAACAGACAGAAATAAGGCCTTACTATTTTCTAGTAATCACCCTAGAAGTTTAAAAGAAAATTTTCCGTATGGCCAATTTTTGCGCATTCGCAGGAATTGTTCCTTTAATGAAGAGTATAACTTACATGCTGGAAATTTGGTAACTAAACTGTGCGAACGAGGTTACCCCAAAAAAGTAATCAAAAACGCCATGAAAGAGCAAGATGGATACCACGGGAATGCTTACTAGAACGCAAAAGTAAAACACAGTCAAAAAGACAAGTTTGTGTTACGACATTCTGTCCCAATTCTAATAAGTTGAAAAAAGTCATTGGACAAAATTGGCATTTAGTGAAGAACTTGGATACCAGCTTACAGTCACCACCCTTGTTTGCATTAAAAAAAGAAAGCAGTATTTCCAACTACGTTGTAAGGGCAGCAGCCCCCAAAGAGCTACAACCAACCTTAAGACATCTAGGGCCAGATGTAGGTAATTCTATTTTATCGACTCATAAATACCGAATTTTACCGATTCGGTATTTATGAATCGGTAAAATAGAAGTACCGAGATTTAGGTAAATCCAGATGTTCATTTACCGAATCGGTAAAAGTCGGTATTTACCGATTCGGTAAATACCGACCGGTTATGTCCATTCATTCCTATGGGCTTTGAAGCCCATAGGAATGAATGGGCATTACCGAATTGGTATTTACCGAATCGGTAAATACCGATTTTCACAAGGGTGCAGGGGGTGTCACTTTGACACCCTCTAGCACCCCCAAAACAGGTTCGGGTGCCATGTGGCAGGCATACCTGCCCTAAGGGCAGGTCTGCCTGTCATATGGCACAGGTGTGCATGCACACATGTGCATGCACACCGGAATCGGTATTTTACCATCAAATAGAATTTGATGGTAAAATACCGATTTTGTAATGCTTGTGGGACTCAGAAGAGTCCCACCTACATATCAATTTTACCGAATCGGTAAAAATACCGATTCGGTATGTTACAGAATCGGTAAATTTACTGATCGGTAAATTTACCGATTCTGTAAAATACAGGGCCCTACATCTCAAATTGCATTTACCGGTCGGTAACGGCCGAATTCGGCCGTTACCGACCGGTAAATGCCTACCTACATCTGGCCCCTAATGGCTTGACCCCCATTGTCGGCCACCACAAATGCGGGACTTGTGTTTGCTGTGATCTCACCATGGAAGGTTCACTTTTTCAACACAGGGGAATCTCGTGGAAACACAATTCCTTTAGTAACTGCAAATCTAAATATGTCATCTACGGAGTAGTATGCCAGTGTGGACACCTTTATATCGGCAAAACCAACCAAGAAATACGCCAGAGAATCACTCAACACAAATCGCGAATTAAGAATAAAGTTGAGACTGCACCCCTGGTCAACCACTGGATAAGACATAATCACCTAGTCAATGATCTCAAATGGACAGTCATCTCTAAAGTTGAAAGAGACCCCCGTGGAGGGGATTTAGAGTTGAAATTATCTCGAAGAGAGGCCCTTTTGATCGTTAAATTTGACAAGAACACAACTGTAGAGGTCTTTTCGTACTCCAGAGTAATATGGCGCACACCTAGGTGGCCGCTGATGGGTATAGATGGCAAAGTGAAAAGTGTAGGCAATGGGGCGAGTGGTAACACCTCCCAACCACTCAAATTAGGCCAGAAAACTGGTCTGTGTCAATTCAAACTGCAGTGCCCCTGCGCTAAACACAAAATTTGTATGATATGATAGTACTGTATAGTAACAAGCAATAGTCAAACTAAATCTAAACACATAGTAAATATTCAAAATTCAGTGATCATGAGCATAAGTAGAGGTTGTAATAAGATCTCTAGTCCGTTCATCAAATGTTCATATTCTGTTTAATGTTCCAAACTCATATGCCAACACGTGTTTCATCGCAGGGAACAACTGCGAATCTTCAGGGCTAAACAAAAATATAAAAAGGGATTTGTATAAGATCACATTCCGTTAATGCCACAACTGTAGCAAAGGACTTCATGGTGTGCACCAAGGTGACAGGAAGCATGCCTATAGGGTGACTTCGATGTGTATGTGTTGGGAAAGAAAAACATATTTCAGGTGACATCTGTGAGTAAAACACGATGTACATCAGATCTAAACAAGATACGTTTCCTTGAGAATATGAAAATGCACTGGCCGGTTAGAAAAGTGAGTGAAGTGTAAAAATGTGTCCAGTAGGAAGGACGATATCCCATGTGACTCCTGGGTAATTACACTCATAGCTAGCTAGCAGGAAAAACAAAACAAAATTAGCACACACACTGAATTAACACTCTTAGTGATCTGATGGGTATAGTTCAATTAAACATGAATATTCGGTGATACTCTCGTTATGGGTTGATTAAGTAAGTATATGGGGCCATAGTTGTGTAAGAGAGAAATAAGAAGGAAACTGGTAGATGGTGAAAAAAAAACTAATAATTAATGAAAAATAACAAGAATGGCAAAGGCTGGATGCATATTGTATAGTCCGTCTCCAAGGTAATTCTAAAAAAACTTTTTTTGTAAAAGTGTTAGGGGGTAGTGACGGAGCAAAGTAGAATCAACAAAAACGAAAATAGGTAATTGATACTACTCTGGGGGTAAGCATGTTACATTCCGTGGTAAATGTTCACATAGATAAGTTTGTGTCGGTATTGCCATAATAATTTTCATTAATTATTAGTTTTTTTTTCACCATCTACCAGTTTCCTTCTTATTTCTCTCTTGTTGGTTTTTGCGTGTGTTATTTTGGTTTGGTGCAATATTTATCTGACTGCACAATATCCATACCTCTTTCTGTAGACAAGAACCAGAGTCTACACACTGACCGGCTCTTTTTCGCTTCTCCAACTCAAGTGTTTTCGACTTGAAACACTTACCACACAGCCATCCTTTCCAGGTAGGACAGTGACTTCAGCTATCCACTTATATGCGTCTCTCTATATTTTACTTAACTTACACAACTATGGCCCCACATTCTTACTTAATCAACCCATAACGAGAGTATCACCGAATATTCATGTTTAATTGAACTATACCCATCAGATCACTAAGAGTGTTAATTCAGTGTGTGTGCTAATTTTGTTTTGTTTTTCCTGCTAGCTAGCTATGAGTGTAATTACCCAGGAGTCACATGGGATATCGTCCTTCCTACTGGACACATTTTTACACTTCACTCACTTTTCTAACCGGCCAGTGCATTTTCATATTCTCAAGGAAACGTATCTTGTTTAGATCTGATGTACATCGTGTTTTACTCACAGATGTCACCTGATATATGTTTTTCTTTCCCAACACATACACATCGAAGTCACCCTATAGGCATGCTTCCTGTCACCTTGGTGCACACCATAAAGTCCTTTGCTACAGTTGTGGCATTAACGGAATGTGATCTTATACAAATCCCTTTTTATATTTTTGTTTAGCCCTGAAGATTCGCAGTTGTTCCCTGCGATGAAACACGTGTTGGCATATGAGTTTGGAACATTAAACAGAATATGAACATTTGATGAACGGACTAGAGATCTTATTACAACCTCTACTTATGCTCATGATCACTGAATTTTGAATATTTACTATGTGTTTAGATTTAGTTTGACTATTGCTTGTTACTATACGGTTAAATTTGACAAGGCTGTGTCAGGTCTCAACGAGTTATCTGAAATTTATAAATTGTAGTTAGTCGTGCCTGTTTATTTGTCCGTTCTAACAAGCCCGGCATCAGTAGTTGTTTAACGTTGCTCCTAGTACCCTAGCATTGGATGCCTGCTTGTAATACACTTCCCATTCGAGCACCATTAACCACGACTGCTCATTGTCTTCCCACATTCAGGAGCGATTGAGCCACACGGATTCGTGCTAAGCGGAGTGCCGGTTTTTTCACACTCCCCATTTGAGCACCATTACCTGCAATTTCTTATGGTCCTTTTCAACCCAAGAGTCTTCCAGCCACACTGACTTGCGCTTACAGGAGTGTAATGTCCCTGATCTTTTCCCATTTACGAATGAATCCCTTGTACCCCACACCTAAATGGGTGATCATTACACTATATATTTTTTTGCTTGCAATATATTTTCCTGCTTGCACCTAGACTCTGAGCACTCTTGTGCACATGCACTTAGTTGGACTACATCTCCCAGAATTCTAATGGTGTTTATTCAAACGATCTGAAAGGATTATATATATTTTATGTATTCAGTATTTATGGACCTTTATGAGCCGCTAACTGGTTCTTTATGTTGACCCCCAAACCATGGCTGTTTAAACAATTATGGATTCAGAGATGTAGCCGATCATTTGGAGTGCTCCACGCATGCGCCTTGCCCGGACTACATTACCCAGCATCCTAAGCGTGTGCGCACGCACATTGCCTGTAGCGTCCCCCGGTCTGGATTCATTACGAGACACAGCTTCCCACCTTTGCGCTGGATCGAGAATTATACGGTAGATGCATCCGCTCATCTAGATAATGTAAACCGGACCCGTGGCTGTGCTTTTAAGCTCACTCTTATTGCCCGTTTGTGCTCTTTCTAGCCTGACGAATTGATCCCCACCCATCCGGCTCCAGATTCAATAGTATCACCAAGGCCTGACTCTCCACTTGGCGATCTGTGGTAAGAGACTTCCTAGTTTCACTACCTGACTCTCTGTTGATCGTATATAAGGCTTGTTGTTGTGGCTACAGATATTTTCTAGCATTGTGCGTAAATTGCCCCTTTATGTTTTTTGTTAGGTCACCTTTACGCTCAGGGTACCAGTGCATTTTTATTGAATATCTTTTCAACCTCTGAATACACGGTGGACTTTACTGAGATAAGCCGCCAGTGATTCCCAATGCATCCTATATATAGAAGGCAATTTTATGGGTACACTCACAATTTCTTTTTCCTTTTTTTCTCTTCTATTTTCTTCATTTTGCTTGTAGGAGCTCCTAATCATGAACGTCTCTTACTTGCCAAGTTTACTGGTAAGGTGAAGTGTTACCTTTATGGTGTAGTAGTGCTTTTTTGGTTTTTGATTATAGGTGCTAGATACATGGTTTCTTGTTTCTCTTTACAGAGTTGATTGGCCCTGAAGAGAATCCCAGGATCCATAGGGATTCGAAACACCTAGCTAATTTGTTTCTGCTTTTGCATTGGCAATAATACACCTAAATTGTGTTATATATGGCTAGATTTTGTTATTCAACTGAATGAGATATGGTGTATTTTCATGAATAAAATGTATTGCTTTTGATCTTCTGGCAGACCAAGTACTCCACTTATTGGTGCATTTATTCATCAGTTCGTTTTGAGTACATGTTTGAATGAATTAATGTGAGTTTGGTTGATTGTGATATGACTGAGGATTTATGAATGATGGTATGCGTGATGTTTTAGTTCATTCCCGTGTCTTCATTTTCATTATTGTCATAAAAAATTGTATGATTTGTTCTCCAAATTTCTAAATTTTTGTGAAATATTTTTGAATAAACGGCTATTAAATAGCACACAAATGTATTGAACTGTTGTCTATACATTGTCACCATTTTTGCTTCAAATATTGTATCAGTATTGGCATCTTCCTCTGTTGTTTATGATTCTAGGCTCAGCCTTACTGATTACAGCCAGCCCTCCTTTTGTTAATAGTAATTAAAAGTAGGCACGCATTAAGCAGAGCTAGGCATGAAAAGTAGAATGTTATGAGGAGGTAGGTAGGTATGCTGACGAGGCATGAATGAAGAGGAAGCAGACATGAACAGGATACCTATGTGGAAGAGAGAGGTATGAAAAGAAGGACGATTTAATTCCAATTTAGTTCAATGTCAATTAATCTTTATTATGGTTTAGACAAAGGTCTATAACCCCCCCCCCCTCAAATCCGATGCACAGTTTTTAATACATCCTACAAACCAGACACCACGCCAACCCCCCATTAAACATCGAGGAGTATTATCACATATTGTGGAAATTGCCACTTCTGACACTCTTCCTACAAAGTCTAACAGAGGTGGCCTACATTATCTCTTGGATATTTTTAGCCCAGAGGTATTTTTAGGAATTTTGCTGTCGCACAAGCAGCGTCTAAAAACTCCATGTTCATGAGAAGTGCAAGGAATTCATTACGATGACAAATATTATATTTTAAAAGTAGCGGTTTAAAATCTGACATCGATTTCTGAAAGTGCAAACAATCTAATAAAAGATGAACATTAACATTTATGGACATCAGTCCACAGGAACAGTTATTATTCAGATACTAAAGTGCAACACATTTCTCAAACTTTTAAAATCAAGGGTTCAAAAGCACACGGAAATGTTAATGACAGCATTCGTAACTGGGGCTTTGGGAGTGTAGATATGTAGGGATACATATTTAGTTCATCCAAGGACTCCAGGGTATAGCTTTCTGAAGGTTTCCTTGAAACATAACATAAATAGGCTACCCTAGATTCTCTCCTACCGGCCTCTTTGATAGGTAGGAGGCCACCAAGACTTTAAAATTCCCAACCTTCAAGTCGCCGCAATTTTCACTAATCTATTTCTGACCTGCGCTGCCCATTTTAGTTCACTTCTTGTTATTTCAATGGCATAGAGGGTTCATACCTTTTATACCTCCAAGGACCAGAGTTTATCCATGACTGTAAGTTCCCTCCCAGTCTTATCGCTGGCCACATTGTGCTTTTAGGTAACCCTCACAGTTTTTCAAGTATTTACCCTCACACTTATCCCAGCTTGCCTCTACTCTTAGGGTCAGCATTTCTGTCCCAAATAAGCATTGCGTCGGCTTTATAGTATTATAAGCAGAGAATACTGAAATCGAAGATGATCCTCCAAACGTATTTTTAGATTTTACTAGTCCTCCTTTAGTGGATAGTGCTCAGGCTTCCACGGTTTCTTTATGCAAGGCCCAATTTAGCTTATATGTAAACATCATTCCTAAGTATTTATATGAGGCTATCTCCTTCACCATCTTATTGCCTAAAAAGGTTTAATGTATTGGTAGGGCTGGGGTGGGTTTGATACTGAGGTTGGTTTAGTTGTGGGGAAGATATGAATGGTATTAGAATTTGGGTTTCTGGTTGGAAGCGGTATGCACCCTGTCCAAGCAGGACCACAATCTTAGGCAGGGTAAATGTAGTACACACTAAAAGTTTACCTGTGCTCACCGTCTGGTAGCTTAGTACAGAGCAGTCAGGCTAAACTAAAGAGTCAATGTGAAAAGTATTCGCGCACAAACACACACACACACATACACAGTAGCACAGTGAAAACACCACAAAAGTACTCCACACCAGTTTAGAAACATAGCCAATATTTATCTAAATAAAATAAGACCAAAACGATAAAATCTAACATACACAAGTCAAGATATGAATTTTGCAAGGTTAAATCAAAATGCATTGAGCAGAAATCAATAGCTCCAAATGGGGCTATCTGGTCACACTAGACCTGGGCAAGTCCAACAGTTCAATCTGACCGTGGTGGAGCGTGGACTGGATAAAGAACTCACGCATACCCGCTGACAGTATCTTGGATATTTCAAAGCTCAGGGATGATGTGTTGAACAAAGAATGGAATGCATCGCTGTCGAAGGCCATGTATTTTTAAGAGGTCGGGCAATGTTGTTGTTGTGTTGTTGTCAAGAGCGCTGTATGTTGGGCCAAGATGTCGATGTTGAACCCCTGGGCTTTACTTGATGCCAAGCCATGCAGGGCCAGAAATGTGTTGGGGATGGTGCATTTCAAATATTGGTGATGCGGTGTCCGAGGCTCACACAGCAGGGGTGACTCAGAGGCGCTGTGTTGGCAAAGTCGGGGCTGCGTTGAAAGTTAAGGTAATTCGTTGCACAGTTGGTGAGTGGTGTCCAAGGCTTTGGTGCAGGCAGCGGTGATTTATCAAAATCACAGAGAAATGCGCCTGTTCCGAATGACACTTCAATGTCAATACGTTGGTTTCTTGGGTTGCAGCACCAAACACTCACTTCCAAGTGCCCCGGACTGTATTTGGCACCACTTGCCGGAGCAGGACTCACAGCAGAGGATCCCAGTTGATGGTAGCAAGATGCAGGTGGCGTTTTGATATCCGTGAGACTTCAGAAACAGGAGGCAAGCACAACAAGCCCTTTGAGAACCTTTAGAGATGTAGAATGTAGAGAGAAAAGTTCAGTCCTTTCACTCCCAGGCAAGAAGCAGCAGGCAGCAGGCCAACACAACAGTGCAAGCAGGAAAGTGGCAGTCCCTCTTGGCAGCACAGTAGCTCTTCTTCCTGGTAGAATATCCTTAATTCCAGAAGTGTTCTGAGTATATGTCAGAGGTCCAGTATTTATACCTATTTTCACCTTTGAAATAGGGAGACTTCAAAGAAATGTAATTTAGTGCACAAGACCCTGTACTGTTCTGCCCCTGGCTCCAGATACACTACATGGGTGTATGCAATTATTTGTGTGGGGACAGGCAACACCCTATTCAGGTGAAAGTCCGTGAAGTTACAAAAAACTCTGCGGAGGTCAGCAAGTGGCAGAGTGCAGTGCGAACTGTGGTTCGGGCTGGTCTTCCTGCCGCTCTGGTAGAAATTCTACCCGAGCGGCAGCTCGCGCTCGCGAACTTACCATTCGCGATCGCAATCAGGATAATAAAAACTCTGCTGCACTACGCAAAGTGGAGTTTTCTGCACTCCGCGGAGCGCAGAGTCCAGACAACTACGCAAACTCCTCTAACAGAGCTGAGTTCACCGCCCAGACCTAGTTTCAGCAGTGGAAAAATGCAAAGAGACCTAAAGCCAGCAAAAGCGAAGTTTAGCACACAATCAAAAACAGTGTGTCAGAAGGCAAACAGTAAAGAGAAACCACACCAAAAGGTGCCAGGTCTAACAAATGGGAACTGGATTTAATGGTGAGGCGGGTATGAAGAGGCTTTGAAGGGGCAGGAGGTTTGATGGGTCAGGAAGTTTGATGGGGAAGTTATTTCATGAGGATGAGGTTTTGATGGCAGAGAAGATAGAAAGGCGAGGTGGGTTTATTGAGGATGAAGGCACTTAGGATGCAAGTTTTATGGGGATGAAAGGTTGATGGGGACATGGGGTTGGTGCGGAGGGAGATTTGATAGCAAGCAAGATGTGAGGGGGTGGATGGGAAATAGGTGTGAAGTGGTGGTCCAGTTGGTGAGGAGGTAGGCTTGATTGGGACAAAACCAGGCACAAGGGGCACTTGACAGGGCCCCGGGTCTGATATGTTTTTCTTGGTTCTGACTGTGATTGATGCATGGTGTGTATCTGATAGAGTTTAGGTTTGGCCGGTTTCCTACAATTAATAATGGTACGCTGTATAGGCGGAAAGTTATAACATACGTGATGGCATGGACAGATTCTAAATATGTACCATTCAGTAGCATTACATTTGTATTTTTAGGCGCATACGTAATCCCCTCCCCCCCTCCCTCAATCTATTTGTACAAGATGGTACCCAGGGCAGGCGTAGGCCTGGACAGTGTTGGCAGCTGCCCAGGGCCTCGCGCTCAGCTTAAAAACATGGGGCCCGCTTCACTGAGAAATGACACTTTCACCGTAAGCCCACTTGCTCCACCAGGCCCCACTGCCCCACATAATCGCACTACAAACGCGAGATGTCTTGACCATGTTTGTCAGGGCGTGGTGGCATTCCTGGGGGTGCAGGGGTGGGGAGGAAGAGACAGATTGGGGAAGGCACAGCAGCCGAGCCAGCAAGTATATTGGCTCATGGTGTCAGAGGCGAAACGACACCTCTGTTAAGTACCAGCCATTCCCTTTCTGCATTTTGTTACTAGGCGACACAATGCCCCTATGTTTTCATGATCAGCCACAGCCAGACACAGGTAAGGAGAGGTGGGTGAGGGGAGGAGGGAGCAGCCAGATCAACTGGCTTTTGTTAACTTTTGCATCACCGTTTTTTTATGGGAATGTGCATTTAAAATGTATGTAGAATTGCTGTGGTAGGGCAGTGTTTTACAAAATGCCTCATTACAGCTTCGAGGCCCAGGGGAGGGGGGCCCTTTTCCCTGGGCCTCTGGATGTACTGTAATACCTGCTTATGTCTTTTTATACCATACTGCTTACGTTTTTAAGGATATAAGCAATGGGCATTGAAATGGGTCCCTTCTGGCCCTGTAGTCATGTCCTTAACTTTTCATGCAAAAGCATTAATTGATTACTGAATAAAAAGTGCAGAAGCGTTAAGATAAGCAATTTGTTTTGTCTTACATTTCACATGCTTTACTTAATCTTGCATTCCCTATGAGAGTTTGCTTTTTCCTGGATGTTGTCACTTTTTTTTAAGCAGCATATTACTGTAGTCTAGTGTGTAATTTGAATAAGGTAAGGTAAGGTAATTTTTATTATGCATAGTTAATTAAAACCAGTGCAAACATTTTACAGAACAGGTTAAATATCATAAAAGAAGTTGTATCTTTAAAACGTCATTAAAAAAGCAAACAGTAAAAGCCCAATACAAAGTTCCAGATGCATTCCTTTTGGGTAAGAGCAGGTGTCAATAAGTTCAAATTGGCGTCTATATGTTTTACTGTGTAATGTTTTTTAGCAGTTTCTGCTCAATTAGCGCTAGGAACTTTACATACCTGCAGTTTAGTTTTGTGTTTGCAGGGTTAAGACAAGCCAGTACTGCTTGCCTTCTAGTGCGAGTTCCTAACTGTTTAAGCTGGTCCTTTAAGAACAGCTGGCGTGCTGGCCTGAACTCTTGGCAGAGGCAAGTCATATGAAGTATGTCGCCCTTCTCTGTATTGCAGAAGATGCAGGCATCGTGGCCATTGATCCTGAGCCATGGTGGAAAGTGCTCTCTAGTAGGCAAGACCCCTAGTCTGTATTTCAGAAACTTCAGTTTTATTGTCTTGGGATAACCCTGGCTGAAGTATGGTTGAGGTGTCAGGGATTTATATGTGTTTATGGTCATCCATGCATGGTTTCTTTTAGCAAATGACTCTTTATCCTCTAGTAGTGAAAGAGTTTTGACAGTTTTCCAAACCAGTTTTTTGAATGCTTTGTGTCCGAGTTGCATATCCCAGATCTCCGTTAGTTTGGTGGCCCCCAAGGCTGTCTTCAGGTAAGATCTTGCCTGAGATGCGTCCCTGCTTTGAATGTCTTGCCATAACAGCTCATTTAAAGTGTTAGTAGTAGCAGAACGAAGTTTATGGCAGCAAATGATGTAAGCTCCCTGTCTTGCAAGAGCTTGTTTTTGTAGTCCAAATTCCAGCCTGAGTTGGGCGGGCGATGTATAGTGCGGGAGCGAAAACATTGTTCGGTAAGCTTTTGTCTGGATTAAATCCAGATTCTTGGCATCTCTCCCACGTAGAGCCTCACTGCCATAGCAGATGGATGGTAGTAGCTTAGCCTGGATGATTTTCAGATAAGGAGTCAAAATTGGTCCTATTAGTTGGTTAGCTATGCTTTTTAATGTGGCGGCAATACAAGATGCTCTCCTTTTCGCTTCCAGCTTTTGCTGTGAGAATGAACCGTCTTGGTCGAAGATGACTCCCAGATATTTATAGTCCGAGGCTGGCTCAATTTTTTGGCCGCCCAGAGTCCATATCTTCTGCGGTTTTTTGTGTATGTTTATTGACATAGTGCGAGTTTTGCTCAAGTTTATTTTTAGTTTGTTTTCCATGGCATAACTATGCATTTGAATTAATAGTTGCTTGAGGCCGATATAGGTATGGCTCAGTAGCACGACATCGTCTGCGTACAGAAGGTTGCTCAGAGTGTGTAATTTGAATTAAGTCGCATCCAGGTCTTTATAACGGGCGCAATTGGGTTGTAGTTTAAGGCAGTGCGTCTTTCTCTCAGTGGGGCAGTATGGTGTTCAGTGGGAGGAAGATGTGGCACTATGACCAGAGCTGCCAACTGGGGAACCAGGTTCCGCCTTCAAGACCAGTCCACCAGACCACTCTCCTGAGGGAGCACATTCCCATGCTAGACCTTAGAAGGCCCTGCTAGACTTTAGAAGCCCTGGTGTCTTAGCACCCTAGCAGTGGCAAGTGTGGGTTAACCTTGAAAGCCTGTCCACCACAACCCCCATTGAAGCTCATCTCCAGTCTTTTGGGCAGGCCTATGAAGCAGCACATCCTACAGCAACAGTGACACTGTGACTGATGTTGCAGGACCCTTGAGCAAGGAGGCTCTAGGGGAGTGCGACCGGTGAGATTGCACTGAGCACTGATTTTGGGTGTGGGCGTCATGTTTGCCAGTATATTATGTTTTTAAAAACTCTGCTTCCTTCTTCCTGGCCTCCAGCAATTTTCGGCAACAATAAAAATGTCATACCAACTCCGGTGATTAATGTTCTTCCTAGAGAGAGATGGAGATTTGTCAAGTGGAAGTTTTGACTTATGGAAAGGTAGCGCAGAGGGTTAATGTGCTTGCTACATAGAACATGCACCATGCAGATCACAAAGTGCACATAATGTAAATAGGTCATTGGGTTTCTACTTTTGTCATTGAGATCTTTTTGTTACTTACAATTTATAAATCATAACATTGAACAATGAGCAATTAACTATCATCTAAGAGCTGCATGCAAATTGCAAGGTATAAATTAGAGCGTCATGTTTTTTTTCCTCAGTCTTTGATTTTCCTAATGTTGCAGAAAGGGTTTGTATGATGGACAGAGCACTGAAACTTTTCAGACACTCACCCCCAGTCACAGATCTGGGTTGAATCCAACATCATTATTTGGCTCACTTTGCCACCTCAGTTCAGACCCAGCTATATGCAAATCAGTCTTGACCCTGTGACTCATGGGAACAGTCCAGCCTGAACTGCCAAGCCAGGTCTTCCCTGAACCAGAAACAAGCATCCTGGGACCGGTTTCGGGGTAACACCTCTCATCAGTTAGGTTAGCTTGAATCCTGTGGCAAAGTAAGAAGGGAACCCATGTCTGAGAATACCCCGCCAACTTAGGGTGAACAAAGCAAACACAAGGAGATGATGGACGGAGCGCTGAAACTTTTTAGACACTAACCCCCAGTCACTGCTCTGGGTTGAATCCATCATCGTTCTTTAGCTCACTTTGCCACCTCAGTTCAGAACCAGCTATATGCAAATCAGTCTTGTCCCTGTGCCTCCTGGGAACAGTGCAGCCCGAACTGCTATGCCAGGTCACCCCGATCCGGAAACATGCATCCTGGGACCGGTTTCAGGGTAACAGCCCTCATCAGCCAGGATAGCTTGAATCCAGTTGTAGAGTAAAAAAAATTGATACTTGTATAGCTCACTACTCACCCGCAAGGGTCTCAAGGCGCTTGTACGAATACCGCTGTGGAACCCATCCTGGCTTTCCCTGTGAGGTGTCCACTCCTGGGCACCCCCAAGGTGGAGGCCAGGGATCCTTAGCGTTGTGGGGGCCGTTGTGGAGATTAAGCAAGCTATTGCCCAGAGTTGCAGAGTGGGACTCCATGATTGGAATAGGCACCGAGGCGAGAATTATCAGGTCCATGGAATTTTTGAGCCCAGAATTGAACCCTGGTCCCGGGCTAGACCTCTGCATCAGGGTCTGCCGCTCTAACCATTGAGCCACACTTCTGAGCAAGCGACCCACGTCTGAGCTAAAGAATGATGATGGATTCAACACAGATCTGTGACTGGGAGTGAGTGTCTGAAAAGTGTCAGCGCTCTGTCCATCATCTCCTTGTGTTTGCTTTATTAAAGAGAACCCCCAACCATGGTATTACATTCTAAATTAAGAGTTTGTGTTTCTCCAGACCAATCATTATTAAACTATACTGCCTACTAGTATTATTGTCATGTGACTCCTAAACTTTGTAGTCCATTGTATTAAGTCACAGTTCCTATACAGTGATTTACACACACATGGTTGATTGTCTCTGTGTAATGTGAGTGATCTAAAGTTCTCTGACACCCTACACCGGTATCAGTGGTGCTCTGAATCAAATTAAATGCATCTGAGCGAGAATGTGGTTATGGAGACTCGAGGGGCACTGGTAAAGGGTGGTAGTGAAGGAATCCTTGGCAGAGGGAGTCTTTGAGGGCACCAACAAACATTGTTGCACAGGGTTCCACCAGCGCTAAAGCCGGCCACTTCCATTTCCTAAAATTCTAACACCAAATCAAAAACGTTGATTTGAAAACACCATCAATCTGCAGCATACCTTTAAGTAAATGTATGATTTAACAGTGGTCTCGGTTTTTCTAGGTCTTTTTTTTTGTTTATGTACAATCTTCATTTCTTTTCAACAATTTTGTATTATATGTGTTGTGTATTTGCACTTAACATAATTCTGGCGAGTAAAGAGCCCACAGTCAAAAAAGATTATCCTACGAGTCTTAACATGCGCGTGTGGGATACTGGTGAGAAGATTTATGTTAAAACAAATTACTAAGTATTAATGTCATCCACAGGTGACAAAATAAATGCACTGAATGATAAGGGAGCCTTTTGAAATTTGTGATTATATCCATGGTGTGAGAGATTTTCTCTTGTGTAATTTTATATTTTGAATGATCCCGCTCCTCTTCACCTCAACAGCATCTCTCCCCTTTATGAGACAGAACTGGAATTGTTATCATGCACTTATCTGGAAACAATCAGTTTTCATGGAGTAAAAAAAAATCCATCTTTTTGAGACCTGCAACTACCTTTTCCATCCAATGTGGCAAATGTGATACATTTAATCAGTTTTAAAATATATGAACTTACTTAATGTGTATATTTATCGTTTTGTTCTTGTTACTTATATCCACATTAGGTCTCTTCAGTGATGCCAAATAAGATATATAGGCCCAGATGCATGAAAGGAGAATCTGCCCCTTTGCGACCGGTATTTTTGCATTTGGGATGCATCATCCCAAATGCAAAAATCGCAATTTAAGGAATCTCTAAATTGAGATTCCTTAAATTGCGATTGCATTTAAGGAATCCCAAATTGAGATTCCTTAAATGCAATGCAACAAAGTAAAAAAAATTGCGATTTCGCTAATAGGGGGAGCAAATTACCATGAAGTTGAACTTCATAGTAATTTGCAAAAACTTTGGAAAATGCACTTTTGTGCATTTTTCAAAGTTTCATGTTGCGCACACACATGCCCTTAGGGCATGTGTGTGCACAACATATGTGCACAGATTAATTTCAGGGGTGCAACAGGGTGTCCTTTGGACACCCCTGCACCCTTGAAATTACATTCTCAATTTGCGATTCGCTAATTGCGAATCGCAAATTGAGAATGTCTTCCCATTCATTCGCATGGGCCTCTAGGCCCATAGGAATGAATGAGGAGGTATTCCTTAATTGCGACTCGCAATTTGCGAGTCGCAATTAAGGAATATTAAGAAATCGCAATTTTTTTTAGCGATTTCTTCATGCATAGCATTTTGCTATTCCTTATTAGCGAATCCTTATTTTTCGCTACTAAGGAATCGCAAAATGGATGCTTGATGCATCTGGGGGATAGTCGTGCGATGTCACTTTCTGTGATGTAACTTCTTGTGATATTACATGCAAATTAGTGGGGCCTCACATCTTCCTTTTCACCCGGGGCCCCAGAAGTTCTAGTACCTGCCCTGATGGTACCTAAGTACGTCTACTACTGGATGCAAATTTATGGCTGCATTTTGTCCGTATCCTTGGTTCGGATAAATACACACTGCAGCAGTTAGTGCAATTCTGCGTGTACGGAATCTTCTCTGTGGGGACTAACTGTGGCTTCACTGACGTGGGTAATCGAGCGCGCTGTTGACTCGCGCGCCTCTGTCATTCATTGACGCGCAGCAGACTGCCACGTGTCTAATTCCACGCAGCATAACTCAATTAATGACTCCTCAATTAGCTCCCTCTCCGCCTGCGAGCAATTCATTGGAGTCCTGGCCCCCGTCTCTCGCAGAGCTTCTCGCGGAGGAGAAACCCTACACGAGGCTGTGAGTGAGTGCCCGGCCTTATAAAAGTCCTCTACCCTCGCCGAGGGCACGCGCACATCCGCATTAATGTCTCCGGCGCCTCGGATGCCTGGGAATTAGCGCCCACGGTCTTGCTCGTAAGAGTCGCTCTAATAAGTCTGGTAATGCAATTAAAATTTAATAACAAGCTATTAACCACAGTGAAAGGACACGGGCACATTAAAATGGTTACAGGCTGTCTGCCCACATCCTCTCTTTTCCGATTGTTTAATGTGAAGTCTGCTAAGTGCTACGCACTACGACCTAAATTACAATAAATAGCATAGCATCCAAAAATAACAGTCTCGCATCAAATAACACAGACTCGCATCAAATAACACGACATAGCTGCTTACAATCAAATAACACAGCCTAGCATCAGATAACACGACATAGCAGCATACAATCAAATACCAGGGCCTAGCATCAAATAACACACCTAGCATCAAATAACACAGCATAATATGAAATAACATGACATAGCATCAAACAACACCCCCTAGCGTAAAATAACACAGCCTAGCATCAAATACAAAGCATAGCATCGAATAACACAGCATAGCATTGAAGAACACATCATAGCCTCAAATAACAGCACATCATAGTGTAGCAACATACACTAATACAACAGACTCCAAAATAACATAACACAACTTATCACACCATAACATAATTAATATAGCACAAAATAGTAAAATACATTTGAGCGATAAACGAATCACAACATCACTTAAGCCAAAACATGTCACGCGCTACATGCAGCTCTTCCTTCCCTTCCCCCAGTACACACACACCCTTGTTTGTCAGTGGCCCTTCCTTCCACCTCCTCCCACAGGTCTGTGCTAAGTAAAGTCCTTTTACAGATTAATACTGTCACTGAGTCTCAGGGCGGCTGGGACAAGCCGGGAACACATTCTAATCCTGAGCCAAATATAGAACGGGATGTTACTGTCCAAGGTGCTGACGTTTACACTGAGCGCACGCTGCAGCCTGACAATGAGATTATGCAGGGAGTGGGAGGGGCGCGGTTTAAGAGAAGAAAAGCGGGCGATTGTGGAACGGCATGTCACCCCTGAAAGGCGGACTGGCAAAATCACCTGTTATGTAAATATCTGATATGTGACTGACTCTGAACTAACGCACCAGCACAACAATTTCAGAAATTAGCTTTAGATGAATGTATCTGCTCTGCCACAGCCATATCCGCCTTCGAGCATGAATTTACCTGCGACTCGAATCTGCAACAGCCTCACTGACGTTCGGAGAGGGACTTGAGATTTACAAAGTTGCCACGAACGGCAAATCCGCCACTGTCTGGAGGGAAATGCGAAATACAGAAAAGAATCCACCAGCTACATTTCGTCCTCCATATATAGCAATGACATCTCTAGAGGGGGCCAGATGGGGCTCGCATTCGAGCTCTATTTGCCCCACCTGGGCCCCCCACAGCAGATGTTAAATGCACCAGAGGAGAAACAGAAAATCAAACACTGCATCTTGCCACACACATTAATGTGTCAACTACATTCCATTGCAAAGCAGTTTGGTTTGCATAACATGTTTAAATCTGATTCTGCAATATATGTTTGTATGCATCTATATCGAGATATATAGGCATACACACAAAGTCTGATTTAAATATTTTAACCATGTTTATATAAATGTATATTACACAGTGGCGGTGGCCACTGGGTAGTTATAGTTAGGACCTGATTGCCTTAGGAAATGGATGTTTTAGTTTGCTAATAACTTTGCCACTGTTTGGGGTGAGGGAGGGGGGTAGGGTGAGCCCAAGCAAGATGGCGGCTTAACCCGACTGCTCCACGCTTGCCCCTGCAGTTTCTAGTGCTTCGGAGCTCAATCTTCACAGCAGACGCCCGATGCAATTCCACGGAGGCAAACTAAACACTGGGGGTTGAGATGTGACAAAAATCGAGGCATTAGACCTACGGGTTAGACCAGATTGGACTTCTCACTCTTGTGCAAGGAAAACAAATATGGCGGCTCCCAGCGCTCTGTGCCTTATGGATTGCCCCTTGGTCACACATATAAGTGACTGTAAGGTAGAAGGCACCATGCGCTGACCCCAACGGGGGACTCTCTCGATGAACACATACTACCCTGCATAGCTGCATGGAGAACGGCTTGTGCCCATGATCCAAAGGCACTGCTTGATCCATAACCGCATACCCAATACCTTCCGCGGCTGGTCCCTACAGGCTACGACTCATGTCACTGTAATAGAGCAGAGAGCCATCCCAAAGAGACCACTGACCTGTACCCCGCCACCATTTATCACAAGCCTACAACCAGTCCACAGCTGACTGGGCACATGTGAAACGCTTCCGATACACGGACAGGCCTGACGCAGGAATAGAAAATGGCAGCTCTCACTAACTCTGCACTCTGTGAAGCGCCTCACTATCGCACACAGCCATGGGCATCCGCAGAAATTTTTCCAGGGGGGGGGCTAACCTGGCAAATGAAGGGGAGTGGCTAATGTTAATCAATAGGGGCGGGGCTAAAATGGCAGACAATCAGGATCGGGTAATGCTCAGGCCAAGCTGAGAAAAAAAAGTGGTGAATTCTGCATTTGAAACCGGACAACAATTAGAGCACACATATGAACCCTAATATTATCCCCTGGCCCCTTAAAACTCATACATTCCCTAATCCCTGAAATTAGCCCCCTGGCACCCCAAAACCCATAACCCATACCCGCCCTGAACCCTAAAATGTCCCCCCTTGCAACCCAAAACCCATACCCACCCTAAACCCTAAAATTACCCCATGGTACCACAAAACCCATAACCAACCTGAACCCTAAAATTACCCATGCCCCCAAAACTCATACCTGCCCTGAACCCTAACATTACCCCTGGCACCCCAAAACCCATATCCACCCTGAACCCTAACATTTCCCCTAGCAACCCAAACCCCATACTCGCCCTGAACTCTCAAATTACCCCTGGCACCACAAAACTCATACCCACCTTGAACCCTAAAATTATCCCTGCCACCCCAAAACCCATACCCACCCTAAACCCTAAAATTAGCCCACTGGCATGCCAAAAGCTGAACGCTATGGGGCAGATTTACAAGCCCCTGCGCCACTTTTGCGTCACTATTAACATGGGAAAAGTGTCGCAAAAGTGGCCCAAGGGGCTTGTAAATCTACCCCTACAAGCTTACACTACATTCGCATATTCGGAGGGGACTGTCCTCCTTGAGGTCTCCATGCATGTAAGTCTAAAACACTGTAACCTAGATATGCAGCCAGTAGGTAATGCTGGTGATGCTGCAGAATGCATTAAAGTTACTGGAACTTACTTAAAAACTGCTGCCTGCTCTTCTGATACTATTCAGTGGAGTCGGGCTGATCAGCAGCACTGTCATCCTGGCATCCAGCCCCTCCCAAGGTCTCACTTTCTAGATAGGTGTCGGTCAAATGTCTCCTGGAATCTCCTTGCCTGGGCCTCCTCTGCTTCTTCATCTGTGCCCTTGGATGCAAAAAGAGACAGATCCATGGCCCTGTTCACCATTTATCTGGTGAGCAGCGCCATGGATGTGTATTCCATACAAGTGCACAGACAGCAGGGTGAAAGGGATGGCAGTGCAGGTGACGCTTTTCCTTTGTAAAGTCATTCCTGCTGGCGTCATAGCCCAGGGTTTGCTGTCTGTGCACTTGTATGGATACACACCTATACAAGTGCACAGACAGCAAACCCGGGGCTATGATGCCAGCAGAAATTCCTATACAAAAGAAAAGCGTCACCATCCCTTTCCTCCTGCTGTGCACATCTTCCCACTCTCACGCCGTGACCAGGCAGCTCGAAGTGGTGATTTGTCATTCTGAGGGGTGTGAATGTTATAAGAATGTGTGTGCCCGGCTGAGACAGCTTCCCGGCACACCACACACACACAGCCGCACCCGAGTACTTCACACAGGTCTTTAAAAGACCATTTACTTGGTAATGAGGCTTTGTTGTGTTTTTACCCCTACTTAGAGCCCCTGCATCTCCACTCTGCACATGGCTTTGGCTGGATGAATTAGCCCCCCCTCCCGAAATTTGAGGGAGAGGAGTTGACGTGAGGTTTAAAAGAGGGGTGAACAAGGGATTGAAGACACTGAGTGGTGACCGTGATGGGGCACACATTTAATGCAGCTTCCTTTACAAATAGGTTTATTGTACAAATCTAATTTGACATACTCGCAGACAGCAAATGCTTCTGCCTTTCCATGGTGTCTGAAAGTTTTTTTCAGGAAGTTGGGTCGACGAGCTGATCGGGTTCTCTTCTTCCTTCATGTGGTGGTGATGAGTGGGTTGCAGGGCGCCTGCACTTGTCGCCTTTGTCATTGGTAGCCCCCTCCATCTGAACGCCAAGGATCACCGCCCCCCAACCACCGGCACCTGGAGGGGTCGCTGTGATGCCTAGAGTGACCAACTGGCATGGGTGCAAATTCAGGAGAGTGAGTGTAAAAATTCAGGACAAAGGGTTAAAATTCAGGACAAATTCAAGACAGGAGGTCAAAATTCAGGACAAAAGGTAAGGTTTAAAGACACATCAGAGAAGGTTGGGCAATAGTATATAAGTAAGTAAATAGACAACCACTAAAATACAAGTGAAAATAAGTTTATATTAGGTTGAGACAATTATGCACTTCATGGTTTGTCAGTATACGCACAGCTTTAAGCAAATGTGCAGGTCTTTTTATGGTAACAAAACCGCCCCCACCTTTCCAGCTCCCAGAGAAAACGCCTGATGCCCGTTCCGGCCAGTCTGGCCTTGATACCACCCTCCAATGGCGCCCCTCATCTTCACATAGACCCTCTCTCATGTGTGTTTAATTTCTTGTATAGTGCTACTCATCCCAAATATGTGGGGCAGAGTTTTGGAGTGCGTTACAACACACACATATTATATAGAGACAATCACTCATATAAATGAGAAAGTCAATATATAGGAAATGTTGCTTAAGATAATGGGGCTTACAATGTGTAATCATACTTTCATCCATCATTCAGTCTTTCACGATTCATTCTGTCCTTCCATCTGTGTGCCGATCCATGTCCATATTCATCCATTTACAAACCTATCCATCACGTTTTCTTCCATCCATCTGTACACTTATCCATCCACTCTTCCACACATCCATCCATTAACTCATCCATCCAGCCATTCACCTGTTCAGTCATCCATTTACACACCGCCTTCCTCTTTCGATTCCCCTTTCACTTAGCCATCCATCCTTCCATCCACCCACCCATCCATCTACTCATCCACTCATGAATCCATCCATTGAACCTATCATTCATCTATCCTTTCTCTCATTCATCCACCCTTTCACTCCTTCACTCATCTATCCATCCTTTCGTCTATCTACCCGCCCTTTCACTCACTCATCCAGCCTTACATCCACCCTTTCACTCATCCGTCCATCCATTCACCCTTTCAATTATCAATTCATTAATCCACCTTTTCACTTATCAATTCATCAATCCATCCATCATTTCACTCATCAATCCACCCATTCACTCGCCCATCATCCACCCTTTCACTCATCCATCCTTCCATCATTTCACTCATCTATCCAGCCATCCATCCATCCACTCATCCCTTAACTTACTTACTCCCTCACCTTTTCACATTAATGATGAGACCCATCAAGGACTCCACCCTCGCTGTAGTTCCTAAAGCAAGGGGTGGGGTGGAGCAGGGTTCACTATGCCCCTGCACATAGGCAATCTTAAAAAGTGGAAGGCATGAGTCATGCATGATGCGCAGGGCCTTGACGTGGGGCGACTGTGACATGGTGTTGTTTCCAGAGCTTTAAGTGGGATGAGAAAACTAGGGGGTCTCTTCAAAGGGGTGTTTGATGTAACAAAATGTGTGCCTTAAAACACATAAGCTAAAATTCTGTGCTTAATATAATGTGCCGCCTGACCAGGGCCGTTTCTACCATTAGGCAACACTAGGCGGCTGCCTAGGGCGGCAAAATGGCTAGGGCGGCAAAAGGGGGGAAATATGTACTTAATAAGTATTTACTTTCTTTGTCCTGAAGCTGCCCCTGTGCGCGAGCCCGTGCTTAGCGCAGGTCTTCTGCTCACAGGCCCTTGAGCGTGTGTCTGTGTCCCCCACTTTTGTACCACATTATGCTTCTAGAAACCCATTTCACTGGTCGGATTACCGTGTAACCCGACGGTCTTGGGTACGGCTTGTTTTGTTGCTACATCCGAGGGCCCGCACATACAAGTGTCCTGCCCAGCAGGGACACTCCTCTCCACAAATAATCTGCCAAAGCCCGAGTGCGGAAATCATAGTCCACACACCGGGCTACTTCCCCGACTCAGCAGCTACTCTCGGTGACAAAGCTTCCTGCGTCATTTACTTGGTTGAGTACTTCACAGATCCGGTGACCATAGAGTGCAGGCACACCTTCTGCCTCTCATGCCTCACCATTACATGAAGCAGCAGGATTTAACCATCTCGTGCCCGATGTGCCAGCACAGGTTCAGCCAGAGGAGCAGGCTCAACAAGAAGCTCCTAGCCGTTGCGCAGGCCTTTCGGCAGATCAAGATGGAGGCCTCGGCAAGGCCGCAGATGAGTTTTTGTGAAGGCCACTGTCAAATAAAGAAGACAAGTGTGTGTCCAATGTGCTGGGAACCCCAAAATCATAACCGCTACACTGGGGACTCTAAAGAGGAAGGTGGCAAACAATACAACGTACAGTAAAGAATGTCATCACTTAGTCAAAACGTGTTGAAGTATTCAATACAAGCAAGATAATAGTACAAGTATACAGTCTTGGGTTGAGGAATTCTTCCCTATGTGCCCAGGTAATGAGGAGCCCTCTGCCAACAGGCCCCCGTAGAGCCTTCCGCATAGGACATCCAGGTGCCACAACCCACTAACTGTGCCCTGACGCTGCCCCTGTGTGTATGCTTGTGCCCTCTGTCACCAGGCCCATGGAGAGCCCTCGTCGTGCCATGCACCATACTACCTTCCAAATGGAGACTTCTGTAAAGCAGAAATTATTAAGTGCCAATCCCCGTGAGAAAGATTGTAATGAAAAATGTAGTGCTCTCATCAAAGCGACGGATAATTCTGCTTTCTGTGACCTCGACCCTGCGGTGTTGGTGCAGGGGAGTGAGCGGGGGAAGGGACTGCGATGCACAGAATTTTAAGTGCAGTGAAAAGACTTGTTTCCTTTTACGCACAAAGAAAATCAGCGCCTCTTTTTGAAGTACTTCAAAAATTGCTCCATCAGTAATACGTGTGCGCCCACACGTGCATCACGTGCAGTGAAGCATAGCAATGATTATGTCATTATAAAGCACCTACAGCCAAGGACCTGCAGCTTAGAAGCGCACTGGCTCATGGGTTTTTATTTTGATTACCACAGCTACGTGTTACATATGTTAGCTGCCCAGAATGGCTTATAGTCTGAATACGCCCTAAATGATCCATTGCTAGTACATTCTAGTTGTGCAAGTGCCCTAGCAGCAGGCGTTGAACCCACTGGACTATCCTTAGCTGGTGGGTTGGTAGAAGGGTAGAACTATTAAGGTTCTCTTATTTTGTCCTTTTTTACACATAGCAAACGATTTGTATTTTGGCAAGCGTTACTTTGCGCTTGAGGCCACACTAATGGAACAATATGCATTATGTAAATGACTTCTAGCATAAATAAATGGGAGGCGGGGAATCCTTTTATATTTGCCCTTTCATCTAAACAAGCATTTTCAAAGCCAATAGGTTTCACCTGCGCGAGAGCTATTGGCTTTGCCCGTGTCTTTAAGCCAAGTTGTGCAGCAGCGTGGAATGGAAAGTAGGGGCATAGAGTGGTGTGGCGTGGAGTTGAGTAGAGTGGAATGACGTGGAGTAGAGTGATGTAGAATGGCGTGGCATAGAGCAGAGTTGCGTGGTGTGGCGTGGCATAGAGTTGAGTGAAATGCAGTAGACTAGAGTGGCGTGGAGTGGAGCAGAACATAGTGAGTGGAGTGGCGAGGCGTAGAGTATAGTGGAGTGTCATAGAGTACTGTGGTGTAGAGTATGGCGGTGTAGTGTGGCTCCGAGTAAACTAGAGTGGCACTGACGTAGAGTGCAGTGTTGTGGCATAGAGTGCAATGGCCTTAGAAAACACTATTGAAGTTGGATGTATGACGTTACAACGCATACTTTTACATCGCATGCCTTTACAACGCGGTTTTTACATCGCATACCATTACAACGCATAATGCTTTTAGGCGCTGGATAGTGATTTATTTTATTTACTATTCCAACTCCAGTCCCCGTGGATAGTAGGGAAGGTGTTGGATAGTATATTAAATACATTCCCTATCCTAGAGCGCCCCCCCAGCGCTATGCGTTGTAATGGTTTGCGTTGTAAAAGTTGCGTCGTAATGGTAGTGCGTTGTAAAAGTTTCGTTGTAATGGATGTTTCCCATTGAAGTTAGAAGAGAGAAAATTAAAAACCAAATAAAATATCATGAACAGTGCTTATTTAGTTATTTAATGTTTGATGTGTTTTATTGTTTAATGTAATTTATTTTATATCTAATGCATTGATTTTTTCTGCCCTGGATGACAGGGTGAGAGAGTGATGGTAGTAAAAGGGAGGGGGCGGCATTTTTTCAATTCTCGCCTAGGGCAGCAAAACAACTAGAAATGGCCCTGCGCCTGACTGGTATTTTTGTTGCTTCTGTCATTGCATCCAGATATATAATACAAGTAACGTTACACCTACAACAAGCCAGAACTATTGGCTTTGTCAATGGTTGTTAGTTGAATTAAATAAAAAAAGCAGCACCCATTGTTGCTATACTAAAACTATAATCCTTTCCTTTCAACTTCTTTCACCGCCTTCCTTTGGCTAACTGACTTCTCACCTAGCAGCAGCATGGGCGTTTTTGCACTTTCATGTGACAGAATGCCCTGCCCTGGACCGAGGCTGGATGAGGCCACCACATGCTGTGCCAGCCCAGACTGACCCATTGTAGTTCTGTATGTGGCAATCAGCCCCACACAGAATGATAATGGGCGGGGTGGGGCTGCTCTTGTGCTCAGAGGAGTGCGAGGCGCCCCATCAGGGAGCTGAGGCCTTTTGCAGGGGAACAGCTCTGTTCCCTGCAATGCTTAAAAGCCCCGGCGTCAGGCCTCAATCCTGGATGCATTTGTACAGATGGGCTTGCGCGTGGGGGGGGGCAAGGAGAGGTGCTCCAGGGGGGGCAAGCGCCCCTCCTTGCCCCCCCTGCGGACGTCCATGCACACAGCATTGATAGATGGATAAGAGGCACAACGCACTGTCCCCAAACAGGGGTCTAATATAAAAGCACACTTGCTCGTATCACTGACTGACTGGTGGAGTGCACTTACCTGTGTCCCAGAGGCTCCAACCATCTTTAGCCGCACAATCGCTTTTGTCTACGGCCCCTCTCTGTGACTACGGAAAATAATATATACTATAAGACAGCCACGGCCGGTGGTGGGAGTGCCTGCGGGCGGTGACGTGGGGAGGGGAAGGGGCAGGGTTGGGGGTAGTAATGTATGGATTACGGACCTTAACAGATAAGTTAACATATATATAAATAAAACGAATTTCGTTGCATGCACTGCATCACCAAATGCGATGCAGTGCGCGCAACGAATTTCGTTTTATTTATTTATGTTTACTTACCTGTTAAACTCCGTAATCCATACATTACTATCGCCCCACCCTAACCCTCCCCCTCCCCACGTCACCACCCGCAGGTATTCCCACCACCGGCCGCGGCTGCTATAAGAGCACAGAGTGCCCTCGTACTGCGGCCCTGGTACTGGTTCCTATTGGGACTCATCTTGAAGGGATTGTCACGAGAGCACTCGCGTGACATTCCGACTTGGATTCCTGGCTTGGAATCGGAATGTACTTTGACGGCAGTTGCTGCCGGGATGCCTGTTCACCAGACCTAAATAAAGGAAGCTCTTCAACTTACTCCGTGTCGTCTTCCTTTCACTGGCGACGGGCTGGTCTGGTGTCAGTCTCCCATCTGATGTTGCTGGACGTCGTGGTCGGAATGAATTCTCCACTTCGAGGCAACGATGGAAGTTTTGTTGTTCTGCTCTGAGACTCCGACGCCAACTCTGATGTCTTCACGAGGTGTTGGCAGTGGACGGTGACTGTGACTTCCATTGGTGAGGCTATTTTTTTAGTTCACTGCTCCTCCTCGTTTTCGTCGGGCTGTTGTGTGCTAGCTTTTCCCTGCAGTTGCGTGCGCGCGCAGTGACGCACGTCACCGTAGCAACCTTCAAGCTGTCTCCTGTAGCGCGTGAAGTCAGGGCGCGATAGCGTCACCATAGCAACCTTCAAGCTGTTTCCTGTGTGCGCGTGATTGAACAAAGCTGTCTCCTGTACGCGCGTGAAGTCAAAGCGCGATAAAACAAAACTGTCTCCTGTGCGCATCTGAACCCTGAGCTCGAAGGAGCAGTTAACTCTGTTGGTAGACAGATACCCCCAGACAATTGTCTGGTGGTACCCTACCCATGTGGTATATTTGGGTCCCTCTCTCTTTTTCCCAAATTCTTGGTACACTCCTTTGTGACTGGAGAGCCTCCGGTTGGAGTGTAGTTTGAGCTCAGTTGAGCTGATGGAACAAATTAAAACTTTTAGGTTCAGTGAAGATCAGTATAATCGAATTATTAATGCCAAAAATAGTAATAAAATAGTTGTGATTAATAGTAAAAATGAGAATTGGGGTAAATTAGTAAATTTAAAAAAGAAGCTTAAAAGGACGAAAGCACATGCTGATTTCCTGGTAGAATACGTTAAATCAGGCACTATCCCCATTGGACTCCAAGTTCGCAATGAACCTGGGCTCTTTATAGAAAATAGTAAATTCTTAGAGACTTGGGCTTTGATAGCTAATCAATGCAGTAGAGATTGGATCCTCCTCATTGTAGAGACGGCACATGAACTACTCATCATTGAAAAGGAAGCTATAAATAAATTAGAAATAGAACTAAGAGGGAATTCAACTGTTGGAGATGCCAAAAAGAAACTGGAGGAGATCAACAGAGACGTAGATGGATACAGGGACTATCTTATCAATAAGAAAACAAATAAGTTAAAAAAGGATATCGAGGGGGGGCGTGGCCAGCTGCCAGCGAAGATGGCCGCCTAAAAGGGGAGCTCCGTCCAAGCTGACGATGGCCCCTTAAATATCCTGTCTATATCCGCCCTGAGACGCACTCTACAGCGGTTCCCTAGTTGCCGCGGCGGACCGCATCCGGAATACCTGCTTCCGGGTTCTAAAGTCGCCGGCAGCCCGAAGAAACAATCCCGAGTCACGGGGCCGGGCGCGCGACATCACACCGGAGCCTTGTGCACGCATCGCGGAATTACGCGAGGCCCCGGCTTGCGGCCTGCCCGCAGCCGGGAGGTGTGCGCCGAAGACTGCCCCGGGGCCGCCCTGGTGTGGGCGAAGCTGCGGAAGGGAACGCGGAGGTGAGCGTGTCCCCAGAGCCGTCCTCACTTGCAGCGGGGAGGAGATCCTTGGTCCGGCGAGGAAGCAACTACCGGTGGAGGGCCTGGTCTTCACCGAGGCACCAGTGCAGCATTGGGGTGGGGCCTGGAGTGTCGGCCGCCGCCGGAGGCCTCAAGCAGTGCAGGAAGGGCAAAGACAGTAACATGGAGCGGGACGGTAAGGGGGCCCCCTGTGATATCCTAGGCCGAGACACAGCGGCCACCCGGAGCCCGGGGTACGTGGAGCCACACAGGAAGGATGGGGTTTCGGCGCAGTTTGGATCCGCAGTTGCTGAGACGGGGCCTTGGCTGGCCTACTGAGACTGGAGGACCAGAGCCAGGCCTGAGGGTCCTGTGACGTGGAGGGGGCAGCAGTAGCGTGTGGCCCTCGTGAGACCCCCGTGATATCCTAGGGGGGGTGCCTCCTGCCCCTGAAGCACAGCGGCGCCACGGTATGAGATGCAGCCTGCACTGAAGCGGATCTTTAGTCCTGGACTGGGCCTTAGAAGGCCTAATGAGACGGTTGGGCCCTACCAACTGCGGGGCGACACGCTGAGAGAGGGAGCGCCCATAACAAACCCCTAGGGACTGCGGCTGGGACTGTACAGATGGTAAACTCCTGGTTGGCTGTGACGGAGGAGCCGTCCTGGGGTGGGGGCCGCTAGTGTTCGTCAATCCTCTCGGGAGCGAGACAGTGTGAGGCCTACCTCTTCACCCTTGGGCTGGACGGGTTGCCGCCATGAGGCCCAAATGTAACGCCACCACCCAGGCTAATAAATTGGATAAATACGCGGTCCCTGTGGGACAGGCTCAAGTGGGGAACACGGCAGAAGTCCAGGCAGGCCAGAAAGAGCCGTCTCTGACCTCCATTATGGCGGCGATTCAAACGTTGGGCACCAACCTTGAGACAAAAATGGACAAGATCTCCATAGAGGTGAACCTCCTCAGGACGGATCTCGGCAAGACCACGGACAGGGCCAAGGCTAATGAGGCTGCAATACAGGAGATTCAGACGCTGGAACAGTGGGTGAGCGACCTGGTACACCAGCACCGGCAAATGGCCCTTAAGCTCGAGGACCAGGAAGGAAGGGCCCGCAGGAGCAACATCCGAGTGGTGGGAGTGCCGGAAAGAACGGAGGGGCCCAGCGTGGAGCTTTTTCTGGAAGACCTAATCACCACCCATCTGAAGCCTAAGCGACTCTCTAACATCTTCACGGTGGAACGCGCCCACCGTGCACCAGTCCCGAAACCCAAGCCGGGTGCGCCACCCAGGACCATAATTGCCAAAATCCTAAACTTTAGGGACAGAGATGCTATACTCCAGGTAGCTAGACAGATGGGTGACTTGCAATATGAGAACGCCAATATCTGCTTCTTCCCTGATTTCACGCTTCAAGTCCAGCGGGAAAGGCGCTCCTTTGCGGGCGTGAAGGCAGCACTCCGAGATAGGGGACTAAAGTACATGATGTTCTTCCTAGCCAAACTTAAAGTTATTGCGGGGGGCTAATCACTGTTTTTCACGATGCCAACGGAGGTGCAAGACTGGCTTCAGAGGGAGGCATCACAGGCACAGACACGGATGGAGGGCGACACCTGGAGGGGTGGCCAGGCCGCCTCGCCGGGATCCACAGTCGGAAGGTCGGAAAATGATGTCCAGAGTCAAAGCTCCTGTCGGTCGAGGTTGGCTAGCCCTAAATGGGGATCCCTCGGACAGTAGGACGGTCGCCGGCGGCAGAAGAGGTGGATGTGGTCCTGACAAACTGTAACGTATAGCGAACTGCACTGCTGAGACACTGGGCTGCTCCTAATTGGGTGGTGGCTAGGGCGGGAGAACTCCCAGCGCAAATGGTACGGCAAGTGCTTATGGTATGTGGCACTGTAGGGAGACAACCCACAACACTCCCGAACTAAGAGAGGGAGTTGGCCTTTTTGGGGGGCCCATGTGCAGTAACACTAGAGGTGGGACACGAACAATTGAAAGTATGCATTAATGTGTTGAGAGTGTACTCTTGGGTACAGCTATGTTGTGTACTGAAGGGAACAGACGTGGGCGGCGGCTGGAGCTGGGGCCGGTGCACTCTTCCCTTTCAGAGTTCTAGGGGGGGGGTGTTTCCTCACTCCCGGTTTGGGATTGGGCGAAAGGCGCTCTGCTAATTGGGGATGTGGGTAGTTCAAAACCTACGGAGCAGGGTAGCAGGGTGGGGAGGTGGTTGGGGGGGTGGTTGTACCTTACTTGAGGATGTTGGAGGCACAGGTGGGGGGAGGCAGTTTGGGGAGGTCATGCCCAAGTATGGTGGAGAGGATGGGACATGAACGAGAGAACCAAGGGCACGGCAGGACACACATATACCTGAATTACCATGAAGTGGGATAAAAGTTTGAGGTTGGTCAGCTGGAATGTCAACGGGCTGGGTGACAAACTGAAGAGGAGTATAGTATTGCAGTTTTTGAAGCGCCACACCCCTGACATTGTTCTCCTCCAGGAGACGCACTTGATGGGAAATACATGCTACGCCCTTAATAGGTGGGGGTACACCCTGGCGGCACATGGGGGCTTTACGTCTGGATCAAGGGGAGTGGGTATCCTGTTGCGACGCAATTTCCCGATTACTATTGAACACACAGAGGTGGATCCCCTGGGCCGCTTTGTTGCAATCTCATGGAAATAGGAGGGCCGCCGGATTACTCTGGTGGCAGTCTACATCCCGCTAGGCCTCCAAACACAGTCATTTTTTTTTTTAAAACATGTTTTTATTGTTGCATCAGCAGGCATGAAAAAAGAGAGAATCATCTGCTGACGTGGCGTCAACATTCAGCCGTGGTCAGCAATTCACGCAACTTTTTTGTAATATAACCTGGTCAATATGGCATTTCATCCACTGAACATCACAGACCATTCAAACAAATATTCAGGTTAGGACACAGATACTAAACTCCGTATAGGGGACGGAGATGAACAATAGATATGTGGGTCCCAGCGATGGGGGACGTCGGGTCGGGGTCCAAGCAGTTCGCAAAGTGGTGGTGCCAGGTAACTGGGGGGACAGAACTTTGGGGGGGAGCATGAAGGCGGTAGCAAGAGCATAACAGGAGGATAAGATGTCGGGCAGCGGGTAGCGGGGGGGGTCCGCACTATTCAGTCGCAGTGGGGTAGAGCGGTCAGGAGGCTAAACCGGTTCGAGTGTGGGGGTAGCGGGGCGGTCGGCACGGGGGGGGGCTGAGTCGATGGGGGGCATGGTATACCGGGCTCGGCACAGGTAAAGAGGGTGACAGTGGCAGCCAGCGATTATGGGTTTACTCAGGCGGGCGGGAGGGGGGGGGGTATAGGCGTAGGCGGGACATCAGCGCGCGTGGCCTGCCGGAAGCCGTGCAGGAGCATGGCCCATTCCATAGAGATGGGGTGTTTACGCGCTCCCTTGGCCTCCTCTTCTCGGATGGCGTCTTCTTCGGCCGCCGCCCATTTACAAACAGACCCTATCCATGCCACTACGGGGGGACCCTCCGGAGCTCGCCAGTGCATAGCTATACATCTGTTCGCCAAGAGCAGCGCCAAGGATACAAAGCGTTTGTGTGTAGGGGCCCGTTTAGATAAGTGAAAAATGCCTAGCGCGCTGGATTCCCAAGAGGTTAGAGTCGTGAGGCCTGTGAGGTCTGTCAGCGTGTCGTGTACCGTCCGCCACAGGGGTTGGAGGCCTGGGCAGTCCCAAAACATGTGGCGGAAGTCTGCATCGGGGGAATGACATCTGGGGCACAGGAATTGTGAGGTGGGGAAAAACCGTTGCAGTCGCGCTGGTGTGAGGTAAGCCCTGTGTAGTATGTAATATTGGATGTTTTTGAAGCGGGCGTTTTCTGGAGACTCGTTTCGGGGCCTCGAGGGCCGTGGTCCATTCCGAGTCGTGTAACGCGCGTCCGATGTCCTCCTCCCACGTGGCGCGTAGGGCCAACAGGGGGGTGTACGAGAGTTCTCTGATCGACTTGTAGAGCCAGGTGACCAAGTGGCGTCCCACGCCCATACGTAGGATAGCGTGAATAACTGGATGTGTGTCTGGTTCGCCAGCCTGAAGGTTATGGTAAGGGCGGAAACCCTCGAGCAGCTGTCGGTATCTGAGGAATTGACCTGGGGGGAGTTCGAACTCAGCGACCAGGCGGTCGAACGACTTCAGTTGACCCTCCTCAAAAAGCGACTCCATGTCCGTGACGTCGTAGTGCATCCATTCCGCCAGCATAGGTGCCGAGAAGTAGAGTTCCCGTCTGGGGCAGCCGACTAGCGGTAGTGCCGGAGAGTATGGAGTCCTCCCGGGGGAAATCCGGTGGATCCGCATCATACACCGACGCGCCATCGTGACTTGGAGGGGATATGTATGGCGAGGCTGGGTGCCCGGGAGGAGGAGACGGAGCAGCTCCGGGGTCGTAATTCTACCGGTTTGGGTGCCAGTCTCCTGGGTATATCGGTCCGCCGTCCAGTACGACAGCCATTGGAGCTGTGCCACCAGGAAATTAGACTCAAAGGAGGGAGCTCCCAGCCCACCTTGTGTTGTGGGGAGTTGGAGGGTTTTCAAAGCCACTCTGTGTCGACCCGAGCCCCAAATGAGGGTGCCCAAGAGTGAGTTGAGGTCCCGGAAGAAGGACCCAGGTGGCACTACTGGCAGGTTGGTAAAATGATAGAGGAGCCGGGGTAGCATTATCATTTTAGCCAGGGCTATCCGCCCTATCGGGGCGAGTGGGAGCTTAGTCCAGAAGGCGACAGTCGGTCGGAGGCTGGCTAGTGTTCTACGATGATTCCCATCAAAGATGTCGGCCGGAGAGTGATACAGATGGACACCGAGGTACGGGGGGGCCTCCGCGGACCATGCGAGGCTATGGGTCCCCAGTGCAACGTCCCGGGGTGGCAATTTCGGGTGGAAGGGGTAGATCGTAGATTTGTCCCAATTCACCCGAAGGCCCGATGCTTCTGCAAATTCAGCGAGCGCCACTCCAATGGGGGTAAGATCCATGTCGATGTCCTGGACATAGATGAGGAGGTCATCTGCGTACATCGAGACGCAGTGTGTGACGTCTGCAAGCGGAATGCCCCAGTGTATCCCCTCCCGACGCAGTCTAATCGCCAGCGGTTCGAACGCTAGGGCAAAAAGGAGAGGAGATAGGGGGCACCCCTGCCTGGTGCCCCATCGGACTTCAAATGCAGGGGAAATGTGTTTCCCAATCCTGACACGCGTCTTCAGATCGGTATATAGGAGGCGCGTGTATGCTGTGAGTGTCGGGCCAACGTTGAGACGGCGTAGGACCGAAAAAAGGTACGGCCAGGTGAGGGTGTCGAATGCCTTCTCTAGGTCCATAATGAAGCAGGCGGAGCGAGGGAATCTATCCCGCACCTGGTCCTGGACATGGAAGACCCGGCGGATGTTCTGTGAGGTGCTTCTCCCAGGAACGAAGCCGCATTGGTCAGGGTGTATCAGTGGACATACGACTTGTGCGTATCTGTTGGCCAATATCTTCCCAAGGACCTTACAGTCCGCTGACAGGAGTGTAATGGGGCGATACGAACCCATGGAGCGGGGGTCCCTATGGGGCTTGGGGAAGGTTACGACCACTGACTCTCGCATGGAACAGGGAAGCACCCCTAGGTCAAGGGCTGTTGCATACACCTGAGCCAGGCGGGGGACCACCAAGGGGGAGAATGTCAAGTAGTATTCGAGTGGGAAGCCGTCTAGGCCTGGGGCTTTATTGCGGGACAGGGCCCGCAAGGCGTGGGTGATATCTGAGGGTGCTATTTTAGCGTCGAGCGCACGCTTGTCTGCGTCCGATATCGCGGGCAACGACAGTGGATCGAGGAAGTGGTCCACAGATGACGGGGAAAGCTGTGTCGGAGCCCCGTACACTTGTGCATAATAGCGTTGGAACGCCAGGAGGATCTCTGTTTGAGAACGCACCAGCACACCCTCTAGGTTGATGATGTCCGTGATCGGTTTGATCTCGGTGTCTTGCTTCCCCATAAAGGCTAGCAACGTCCCAGTTTTGTCCCTGTCTTTGTGGACTCTGGCGGCGTAGGCCCTGAAGTTATATTTCCGGAGATCAGCACAGGCTGCCTGATAAGTCGACTTCGCCTCAGCTGTGAGCACGGCGTGCTCCTCCGAGTTATTGGTTTGTTTAGTGAGTGTAGCTAGACGCTGTTCTGTGGTTGAAAGTGTCCGTTCCAATGTGCGACGAACCCCTGCGATCTGTTTATTGCATTCCCCTCGGGCCACGACCTTGAACGCATCCCATTCTACTAATGCCGAAGTCGCCGTGTTCGTGTTGTCTGAGAAGTATTCCTGTATGCTGTTTTTGTGTGAGTCCCTGAACACCGGATCTGTCAAACAGTCCGCAGGGAGTCGCCAAGTGGGGACTGGTGGGTGCGGGGCCGCCAGGTCAGGCGCAGTATGTGGGCATCGTGGTCCGAGATGATCCGGCCCAGGTAGTCTGAGGAGAGTAGTTTGGAGAGGATCGGTGCAGAGCATAAGAATCTGTCCAGGCGAACCCGGAGGTTATGGGGTATCGAGTGGAATGAGTAAATGCGGGCATGGGGATATAAGTGCCGCCAAGCGTCGGTAAGCGCCCAGTGTGTGGTCCATGCTCTGAATAGCTCCGCCTGCCTGGGGATTGGGGAGCGCGCAGGAGGGGGGTGGGAACGGTCCAAAGAAGGGTCCAGCGTGCAGTTGTAATCGCCTCCCAAGACCCACGGGACTGTAGTGAACTGGGCCAAAACTCCTGTGAGGTGATCCCAAAATGCATCTTGTTCAGTGTTAGGGGCATAAATACTTCCCAGGAGGATCCCCTGGCCGTCCAAGAGCCCCTCTAGTAGTGCATATCTGCCTTCCCTGTCCACCACCCGTCGAAGTGTTCGGAAAGGGGTACCCGGTCTGACCCATATTAAGGCGCCGCGCGCGTATGCTGAGTATGTCGTGGCACAGAAGGTCCCTCGCAATTTGGCTTGTAGCCTGCCTAGTTCAGTAGCATTGATGTGCATCTCTTGTAAGAGGGCGATATTAGCTGACATTTGCTTTATGTAGGAGTAGACAGAGTACCGTTTATTGGGCGTGTGGAGACCCCGTACATTGAGTGTGAGGACATTAACGTCCGAGCGCGGGGCTGTCATTGCTAAGGGAGTGTGCTTGCGAGCGGAGCCGCCCTGGAGCATACCCCGAGAGTGTGGTCATGTGTCCCGTGTGTGCTCCTGCGTGCCATGCTTCCAAAGGTTTGGTGGGGGAACTGTCGGGGGTAAAAACAGGTAGAACTGAGGGTGGGAAATAGTCCCAATACAAGGGATATGTCACCGGGGGGCGGCACATCCAAACCAAATGTCCCACTAGGGGAGAAATATAACAGGATTCTGCGGGGGTGGCAGCATGTGTTTCCGCTGGGCTTGTGCGCGGATCGGGCTTTTGTAGGAGATGTGGGTATCGCGTGCGAGCGCACATGGTTAATCATTTATGCAGTATTGGTCCGCAAATAGCACACAGAGCGATCAAGAAAAGAGGATACAATAGTAGTCAGTCCATCCTTCAAGAGGGTGCGCCAGGTTGTCCAGCCAGGGTAGCGTCCATCATGTGTGTGACAAGGAGAGGGGAAGAAATCGGGCCAAACCCCGACATCGTGCCATCGCTGTCTCGGTCCTTCTCTGGAGTGAACAGATGTGGTTGGCGTTCAAGGTCCGGTGCCAAAGGGGAGAGGTGTAGATCTGTCACCGCTTTCAAAGCGTCCAGCGCGTCTCGACGCTCTCGCATGATTTGCGTGAGGTCAGGTGAGCCCGCAGGGGAGGAGGCTGGGCTTTTGGACGAGCCTGTCTGGGTGCGTTTCGTGCCTCGTCTCCGGGATCGGTGCGAGTTGTTGGTGTGTTCCCGTTGGGGTCTGGCTTTTGGGATCAGTGGGCAATGGAACTCAGCCCAATCTTGTGCCTCATTCGCGTTGGTGAAGAATATGGCCTTTCCTTTGTGTAGTACCTTGAGGCGAGCCGGGAACAGCAGGGAGTATTGGAAATCGTTCGCGTGGAGGCGTCTTTTGACATTCAGAAATGTGGACCTCTGTAGTTGGACTTCACGGGCATAGTCCGGGAACACCATGACTTGTTGGTCTTCTACCTGCAGGGGGCCCGCTGCCCGGGCCGCTCGAAGCACAGCGTCACGGTCTCGGAAGTGCAGGAACTTGGCCAGCATAGGACGAGGAGGGAAACCCGGCTTTGGTTTCCGGGCGGGGACCCTGTGGGCTCTCTCGATAGAGAAGAAAGCTGAGCGCTCCGATTCGGGGGTGAAAGAGCTGGTCCACGACTCCATATAGGTCAGGGGGTCCGAGTTCTCAATACCTTCCGGCAGTCCAAGGACGCGAATGTTGCACCTTCTTGAGCGCCCCTCCAAATCAACCGCTCGCTCCTCAAGGGCCGCCACGCGGCGCAAGACGTCCTGCATGTCTGCAGCCTGAGTTTTAACCTTGGGTTGTAGTGCGGCCATGGTCTGCTCCCCCTCTTTCACTCTATCCGCCAGTTTACGATGGTCGTCGCGGATCAGGCTGATGTCTGTCGTTAGAACTCCCAGTCGCTCCTCCATCGAGAGTCGGGACAGTTCAATAGCTGCCAACACCTGGTCCAGCTTCGCCGACAGAGTGGGGTCCGTGTGTGGGGGGTTGACTTGCGTCCAGGCCCGCGTTTGCGGCATGTTCTCTGGGGCCGTTTCGGGGACGGTGGTTGCCTGCTGGCCTCTTGGTTTCCCCATGGAGCCGGTGATATGGATTTCATAGTTCCGTGAATTAGGGGAATAGCGGACCGCCGGATATCAGTTCGTTGGGGCAGACTGTACCCACCACAGTGTGGCATCGAGTAGCAGACACGTGTCAATATAGAAGACAGCTGGTGTCTCTAAACGAGGTCTAGCAGGTCCGCCGAGCCAGTGGATCAGATGCCCAGGGGGGAATGAGGACCAGTAGGGCCCAGGGTCGGAGTGGGCTGGCAGTCCGCAGCTACTGGTGCTGGAGGGGGGGTGGTGAGGGACAAGCGCTTGTCCGTCCGTGAGTCCAGCAGGATCAAGGGGCGTAGTCTTCCAGCAGGCCCCCTCCAGATGAAGGAATCCCCCCCCCCCTCGCCGACCACGGCAACGCAGTGCGGGGGGCGGTGGAGCCCCGTCCCTCTGTCCGGTGCACCAAGTCAAAGTCGGACCTGGGGTGAAGAGGCAAGGCTCCAGGGGTCCCCGCGTGTAGGAGGGTCGTCTACGGCGTGGCGGGTGGTCACTGCTGAGCCGGGGGAGCCGTCGCGCCTACAGCGGGGATTTGGCTGCACACATCATGGCTGGCTCCGACATCCTCTCGGGAGCCATCTTAGGGTCAGGCACTTGTGACTCGAGGGTTGCCTCCAGGCCCAGGGATACTTCGGCCCCTCCGCCCGGGGGATGAAAGGGCAGGCACCCCCTGACGGGTCTCGGAAGATGCAGGGGGCTGCTGGGGCACCGGAATCAATGCCTCTGGTGAGGGGGGGCTGGCACTCATCGCTCTGTGGATGTCGCGGTGGTTCGCCGGGTCCGACGCCGCGGAACCGGCACAGTCGAGTCACGGAGGCAGACGGGGTCGACGTGGGGGCCGGGTCAAATCCCCCTTCAGGACCAGGTACAGGCGATTCAGGGTCCCGGCGCGTCCGCCGTCACCCAGGGCGCACTCGGGGAGCTCCGGTGGGCAGCTGGGTCAGGTCCACGCCGCATCAGGTTGGCCCCGTCTCCCGACCCGGGCCTTCTCAACGGCCGGTAGGTCGGGCCTTCCAGGTCTCCGTATCAGGGGATCAGGCTCTCAGTGGCGCTGGTGTCATCGGAGCCGAGCCGCGACCGCCATTTTACAGCTTGGCGCGCGGCTCCGGCGAGAGGCGTCTTCGGGGATTCCGCGTGGCAGCGCGGTCCGTGTCACCTCAGGAGGGTGCCGCTGGATGTGGGGGCACTCCGTGCGCCGGTTTGCAGAGGTTGGGGCTCCCGGCGATCGTTGGAACAGGGCAGGATGCCAGCCCGATCGCGGAGCCTCAGCAGAACACAGCCGCCATCGTGGCTTGCTTAGCCACGCCCCTCCTCCAAACACAGTCATATCAAGACCTGGGGAAACTGCTTCTGTCACTTTCTGAGGGACAACTCCTGGTGGGGGGTGGCTTTAACGCGATGGTATCAGGGGAGCTGGACAGACACCCGGCCAGGGAAATTGGTATAGGACTACGGTGGCTCCCCAACCTTATGGAAGCATGCGGTCTAGTTGATCTTTGGCGTCTCAAACACCCAACTCAGGAACAGTATACCTTCTTCTCTGGCCTGCATCACACTTTCTCCCGACTAGACTACTTGTTAGCACCGGTGTACCAGGATGTAACGATCCAGGAGGTCACCCATTTGGCACAAGGTATCTCGGACCACTCCCCACTATGGGCGCACGTGACTATAGGTGGCCACAGGGTGGGTTGTGTGGCACCAATTAATGCTTGGTATATTAAAGGAGAGGACACGAGAAAGACACTGTCCCGGGTAATAGACAATTATTTCAAAGAAAATGAAGGCTCGGTAGATTCACCATCGATACTATGGGAGGCTTTCAAGACGGTGCTGAGGGGTGAGGCCCTATCGGTCAAGGCAGGTAACAGAAAGGAACAAGAAACCCAGACCGTAGCAATAGAGACGGAACTCCTGGTGCTTGAAGATGCAGCGCAGCAAAGCACAGACCCAGATGCGATACACCTTCACCAACTCAAAACGGCAGAGTATGAGGCCCTTGTCACAGAGGCGACCAAAACCGTGGCGCGCAGTAGGGAGGGCAGGTTATATGACCAAGGGGACAAAGCGGGCAAACTCATAGCCTGGCTAGACAAAAAACAACAAGTGTTGAAGGTGGTCGCCAAACTTAAAACAGAGTCAGGGGCCGTTGCAACAGGACCGCATGAGATAGTGAAGTAGTTTGCTGCTCACTACCTTAGGGTCTATACTAAGAAATCGGAGCGATCAGAGGTGGAGTCGATGGTTTTCCTGAGCGGCATTACTCTCCCCGTCTTAACGGCTGAGCAGCGGGAGACTCTTGAGGCACCTATAGGGACAGAGGAACTGACACAAGCCATTCATGATCTCAGCTCAGGGAAAGCCCTCGGGCCCAATGGCCTGCCAGTGGAACTGTACAAGCTCAAACTGGGCAGCCTAGGAACACCCCTCCAGCGGATGTTTGAAGATAGCAGGGTGCAGGGAATATTACCGGTAGACCAACGAACGGCCACGATTGTGGCGATCCCTAAAGAAGGAAAACCCAAGGACGCCTGTACCTCATACAGGCCAATCTTGTTGCTCAATGCTGAGCCTCAGATCCTAGCCAAAGTACTGGCCAACAGACTTAAACCAGTCCTGCACGCACTAGTGTATCCAGACCAATCGGGCTTTATGCCACACCGCAACACAGCGCTTAATCTGCGCCATCTGCATGGAGTGCTGGGTAGCTGTCATCGGCTGCATGAGGACGCGGTAGTAGTGTCATTGGACGTGGCAATGGCGTTCGACACCTTGGAGTGGCAATAGATGTGGGCTGTACTGCGAACGCTAGGATTTGGCCCGGAATTTGTAAGCTGGGTGCGTCTTCTATATACGGAACCGCGGGCGCAAGTAGTAGTCAACAACAAGGTCTCGGAGGTCTTTGGGTTGGAACGGGGGACTCGACAGGGGTGCCCCCTCTCGCCCTTGCTTTTTGCCCTTTCGCTGGAGCCGCTCGTGGCTTGGATTCGGCAAACGTCTTCCCTGGCAGGGATACAATGGGCAGCAGGTTGGGAGGATAGAATCTCGCTCTACGCGGATGACATCCTCCTTTACCTTACTAAACCGGATTAATCCATTGTGAGGGCATTGGATATCTTCACTGAATTTGGGGAATATTCCAGCTATAGTATTAACTGGGGTAAATCCCTGCTGAATGTCCTTCAGGGCGACCCCCCCACTTCTCGGAGGATGCCCGAACCAAATAGCAGAAGAGGGCTTCACATACTTGGGGGTGTTTATCACTGAGGACCTGACCCTCAGATACGAGAGGAACCTGCTGCCGCACCTGCAGCGGCTCCAGAGGGACTCGGCCACATGGAAAACCCTCCTTTTGTCCCTTCTGAGAAGGGCAGCGCTGTTTAAAATGATGGCGCTGCCAAGATTCCTTTATGCCCTCCAAAACTACCCAGACCTGGTGCCCCAGAGATACTTTGCTGCTATTGAGACAGCTCTGCGGGACCTCCTCTGGAATGGTTTGCCCCATATATCGCTGCAAAAACTAACACAGGGATGGTTTGACGGGGGTATAGTACTTCCCGATATTAGGAAATATTACTGGGCGGCACACCTCTCGGCCATCAACCAGGGCACATACAGTGCGGGGAATGACACGGGATACAAGATGGATAAGTGGCTCCTGCCGGGGGGCAACTATGAAATAGCCCTTTACTCACGTCTGGGTAGATATCGTCTCACGGGCCCCACCAAACACTCGGTCCAACTCTGGCACACCGCGCAGAAGAAACTGGAGTGGGCAGGGAAACTTACCCTAGCAACACCCCTCTGGGCCTCGGAACGACTAGGCGATCCAAAGGGTTTCGGAACTGGGACCTGATAGGGATTTTGCAAGTTAAGAACCTATGGGGCCCGACCGGGGTAGTATCATTTGACACTCTGCAGCAGACATATGACCTGGCCCAGACAGAACACTTCCGCTACTTGCAAGTCAGACATGCACTTCAGACTAACATCCCACCGGGGACCCACCCCCAGAGTACTAACTGCAGGAGGACAGGCTGCTAGATGGCCACCTCCCTGTGAAAGCCATCTCCTTAACCTACAAGAAATTCATAAACCACACTCCAGACCTGCTGAGGGCCCTAAGGGGAAAGTGGGAGGCGGATGGACTCGTAATTGACGACGAGGAATGGAGTGAAGCACTGGCATCCCCCAGAGAGATAGCAATAGCGGCCAAACTACGCCTTATCCAACATACAAATCCTGCACCGAGTATATATGTCTGGTACGAGGTTGGTTCTGATGGGCCGTAGTGAGGATGGGCTCTACCGCAGAGGGTGCTTGGCACCTTCCTGCACGTAATATGGAATGTCAGGAGATACAGACCTACTGGTCCCGGCTGTCACATTGTATGAGGGAGGTGTGGGGAGTGGAGCTGCGACCTGAGGCGAAAAGGTGTCTCCTCAATATATGGGAGCCAACGGACCTTTCATCTAAAGGGAAACTGTGGGTCACACTAGGTCTAGCGATCGCTAAACTAAACATTGCGCCACTGTGGGGGGCGGAGGCCCCACCTACACTTGGCTCACTTGGCTCTTGGAAAAAGGATATGGACTGGAGCATGGTACAGGAGAAGACTGTGTATATGGCTCGGGGGTGCCCGCGGAAATGGGTGGCAATATGGACTAATTGGAACGAATATAGGGGGAATATCTGTGAGCCTCCCTGTTTTGCACGTGACGAAGAGCTGGCCGATTTATAATCATGGTAATTGCTATTTATCTTAAATTGTGAATGTAACCTTGAAGAAGCTGTAACCCGGATGGTTCTCTGTAGTATCTATAAGTTCTCTACATGCCTTGGACGTGACCCGTATGTTTGCTTTAACTTGAATTTGATTTTTGCAAATAAAAAGATTTTTCTTTTTTTTAAAAAAAAAAAGGATATTGAAAGATTCAGCCAGGAGACGGCCTATCCGTTTTTAAAAGAAAACTATTATCAACAGAGACAAGAAGCTGGGTGGGAGAGACCTAATAACAGGCCCGTTTACATCAGAGGGGGAAAGAAACAGATCACGTTTTCAGATACATTGGGTTCCAGCAGTGAAGATGAGGGAGATAACAGAGAGGAGATGAATAATAAAAATGCCATGGAATACGGTCAGTCTTTTTTAGATGCACGCCCCCGGAGAGGTCAGGGGTACAACAGGAATCCGGGGAGGGGACAACAGAATCGGGGACCTCCACAGGAATATTTCAGGACACGCAAACAGAGTTATTGGCGCTAGCTGCCATTCCAGTTATCAATCTTTCTTATGTAGTCCTTAGTGATGTAGAACTTAGGCTTCTGGGAAAGGGTTTTAGTTTTGTGCCCTCTACCAAAATTAACAAATTTGAATAAGAAAAAGACTTACGTGCCTTTTTTCGTAAAATCCGATTGAATAGATTTTTTGAAAACAGACCACCTACAGATGTCATTAACCAATCGGGTTTGAAACCCAAATCTTTATTTACAGCCACATTAAACATGGTGGGTAAGAATATAGAAGTCTTTGAAAAAGCGGTAGAGAGTGACATACAGAGGATTTTGAATGAGAGTAGACACTATGTGACCCATAATGTTAGCAAAGAGGAGAGAGAAGCTATTACTGCCCTTAAAAATAATAATATCAGTCTCACTATTAAGCCTGCAGATTAGGGCGGAGTAGTGGTTGTTTTTAACACTCCTGATTATAACAATAAAATGATCAGTATGTTAAATGTAGCTGAACACTATGAACCAGCCTAAAGTAACTCTTTTACTAAATTATCCATGGACTGTCTAAGATTATTAAACGAAGCCAGGAACAATGATTCGATATGTGAAGAAGAATACAAATTTCTAAAGAAACTGGATCCCAAAATTCCTGCCCTGTATGACCTTCCAAAGGTACATAAAGATTCTATCGACCCCCCATGAGACCCATTGTGAGCAGCATAGATTCCCTCCTGGAACCACTAAGCAAATATGTGGATTGTTTTTTACAACCGTTGGTGAGTGGTCTTAAATCTTATGTTCGGGATTCCGCACATATCATCTCGCTGTTGGAGGGAAAGCGGTTTTGTGGAGAGACTCAGTGTCTAGTTACTCTGGACATTGAGTCTCTCTACACAAACATTCCCCAAGATGACACGGCGGAAATGATACGTGGTCTCCGTGTGGAGGTTAGTTTGGAAGGGACTAACAAGGATTTTATTGTTGACTGTGTCAAAAAGATTTTGAAGAATAATATCTTTATCAATTATATAAACCGAAGAAGGGCACCAGCATGGGGGCCACCTGTGCCTTTATGTTAGTGAATTCGAAAAGAAGCACATTTTTAATGATCTTGCCCCTTTTTCTGAGAATATAGCGGGCTGGTACCGCTATATTGATATTTTTTTTTATCTGGGGCGGAGAACTTGAGCCTCTCAATGAATTTTTGATCTGGTTAAATTTGGGGACCCCAATTTAAAGTTCACATCACAGATTAGTAAAAGCAAGGTTGATTTTTTAGACATCACAATTAAATGTGTGGAAGGAATCTTAGAAGTGGAGCTGTATACTAAACCAATGGCCAAAAACACACTATTACATTATACTAGCTTCCACCCTAAGTCACAAATTGATATTATCCCATTCAGCCAGTTCCTCTGTCTCCGGATGAATTGCTCCAGCCTTGATGACTTCTACAAGCATTCAGAAATGTTAAAAAATAAATGTAAGGATAGAGGATATCCTAAGAAGCTAATCACCCATTCGTTTAACCCCTTCGCTGCTAGGCCTTTTCCCCTCATGTGCTAAGCCTATTTTTGGCGATTTGGGGTAGTGCGCGCTTAGGCCCCTGTAACTTTTTGACCACATAAGGTATCCACGCCAAATTTGCGTCCTTTTCTTCCAACATCATGTGGATTCTAAAGGTGCCCAGGGTTTGTGGATTCCCTTGGAGGGGTCCCAGAAATTAACCAAAATATAGTGAAATTTTTGTTTTGTTCAGAGGATTGGGAAAAACGGGCTGCAAATGAAAGCCTCTGGGTTTTTCCCTGCAAATGGTATCAAAAAAGGGTTTGTGGGGCTGAAATTTCCATTTTCTCAGCTTTTAGGGAATGACAGTCTTTTGTCATAGAACCAACATTTTTCACACAGTTTTGGCATTTTTCTGGGTCATAGGCTATTTTTGCTATTTTTAGAGCTTTCCACCTCCTTCCAGTTAATGGTAGAAATGAGTTTGAAAGCAATAATGGATCCTGCAAAGCTATACATTTTCGAAAAGTAGACAAAATTCTGAATTCAGAAAACGGTCATTTGTCGAAATCCATGAAGGTTTCTTTATGGAAACTAACAGTTAAATATTGGAATAATTGAAAATTTGTTGAAAAAAACAGCCTTTTGTCTCAACGTTTTCACCTATAACTTCTTGTAATTTTGACAGCTCTTTGACAGCAATATACCGTTACATCCGTTAGACCTTCCTGGTTGTGGGGATATATAGGACTTACTGGGTATAGAGCACTTTTTCTTGGAAAATGTATACATGGAAAAATCTGTATGAAACACACCTATGTATTTCTGATTTGGGTACAAATTATAGAGTTTAGAAACAGTATATAATTGCACATTTTCAAAATTGGGAATACTCATACTAGCATGAGAATTATTGGTCATTTTTGAAAAAGATTTTTTTTTAACACAATGTCTTTCATTGGGAAGGGAGAAATGCATGGAAACTCAATTGGTAATAACAGTTGATTTACAAATCTGAATTACCCTAAGTCTCCCGATAAAAACGGTACCTCACTTGTGTGGGTCAGCCTTGTGCCTGCGACAGGAAACGGCGCAAAATGCAACGTGGTCACACCTCAATTTTGCAGTTAAAAATTGACCCTTTTATGGCAAAGTGCCTAGCTGTATTTTTTGCACCCTAGCTCTGCCGGCACCTAGGGAAAACCTAGCAAACCTATACATTTTTGAAAACTAGACACCCAGGGTAATTCAGGATGGGGTGACTCGACTGCCTACCACCAGGTTCTGTTACCCAGAATCCCTTGCAAAGCTAAGAAATTGAAAATAAAACGCATTTTCCTCACATTTCTGTGGTGGAAAGTTCTGGAATCTGCGTGGATCAACACATTTCCACCCACCCAGCGTTCCCCCGGGTCTCCCGAAAAAAATGGTACCTCACTTGCCTGGGTCTGCCTAGTGCCTGTGACAGGAAACAGCGCAAAACGCAACGTGGTCGCACCTCAATTTCGCAGTGAAATCGTGCCCTTTTTGGACAAAGAGACTACCTTTTGTTTTTGAACCCTAGGTCTGCCGGCACCTAGGGAAACCCAGCAAACCTATACATTTCTGAAAACTAGACACCCAGGGGAATTCAGGATGGGGTGACTCGACTGCCTACCACCAGGTTCTGTTACCCAGAATCCCTTGCAAAGCTAAGAAATTTATTTATTTATTTATTTATTTGCGGTTTTTATAAAGCGTATCACTCATCCCGAGGGATATCACGGCGCTAGAAAACCAAGAAAGCTACTGAAGTGTGTACTGAGAGATTTACGGTTTAGGGAAGAGGTAAGTTTTAAGATTCCTTCTGAACTGGAAATAGTTGGTGGTGTGTCTCAGGTCAGAAGGGAGCTCATTCCATCTTTTGGCTGCAAGGTGGGAAAAAGAACGTCCACCTGTTCTGACCTTGTACATGCGTTTAGATTTCGCCAAAGCTGATTGGCATGATCTCAGATTTCTATTGGGTACATAAAATTTGAGCCTTCCTTGGAGTATCGAGGGGCCTGTTCCATGTAAGGTTTTGTGGGCATGGCTGAGTAATTTAAAGGCAGCCCTCTGGCGCATCGGGAGCCAATGAAGTTTGTTCAAACACTCAGATGCTGAGTCGCGTTTACCTTTATTAAGGATGAGTTTGGCCGCCTGATTTTGTACCATCTGTAAGCGGGAGAATAGACAAAAAAAACGCATTTTCCTCACATTTCTGTGGTGGAAAGTTCTGGAATCTGCGTGGATCAACAAATTTCCTCCCACCCAGCGTTCCCCTGGGTCTCCCGATAAAAATGGTACCTCACTTGCCTGGGTCTGCCTAGTGCCTGCGACAGGAAACAGCACAAAACGCATCGTGGTCGCACCTCAATTTCGCAGTGAAATCGTGCCCTTTTTGGACAAAGAGACTACCTTTTGTTTTTGAACCCTAGCTCTGCCGGCACCTAGGGAAACCTAGCAAACCTATACATTTTTGGAAAACTAGACACCCAGGGTAATTCAGGATGGGGTGACTCGACTGCCTACCACCAGGTTCTGTTACCCAGAATCCCTTGCAAAGCTAAGAAATTGAAAAAAAAAATGCATTTTCCTCACATTTCTGTGGTGGAAAGTTCTGGAATCTGCGTTGATCAACACATTTCCACCCACCCAGCGTTCCCCCGGGTCTCCCGAAAAAAATGGTACCTCACTTGCCTGGGTCTGCCTAGTGCCTGTGACAGGAAACAGCGCAAAACGCAACGTGGTCGCACCTCAATTTCGCAGTGAAATCGTGCCCTTTTTGGACAAAGAGACTACCTTTTGTTTTTGAACCGTAGCTCTGCCGGCACCTAGGGAAACCTAGCAAACCTATACATTTCTGAAAACTAGACACCCAGGGGAATTCAGGATGGGGTGACTCGACTGCCTACCACCAGGTTCTGTTACCCAGAATCCCTTGCAAAGCTAAGAAATGTATTTATTTATTTATTTATTTGCGGTTTTTATAAAGCGTATCACTCATCCCGAGGGATATCACGGCGCTAGAAAACCAAGAAAGCTACTGAAGTGTGTACTGAGAGATTTACGGTTTAGGGAAGAGGTAAGTTTTAAGATTCCTTCTGAACTGGGAATAGTTGGTGGTGTGTCTCAGGTCAGAAGGGAGCTCATTCCATCTTTTGGCTGCAAGGTGGGAAAAAGAACGTCCACCTGTTCTGACCTTGTACATGCGTTTAGATTTCGCCAAAGCTGATTGGCATGATCTCAGATTTCTATTGGGTACATAAAATTCGAGCCTTCCTTGGAGTATCGAGGGGCCTGTTCCATGTAATGGTTTTGTGGGCATGGCTGAGTAATTTAAAGGCAGCCCTCTGGCGCATCGGGAGCCAATGAAGTTTGTTCAAACACTCAGATGCTGAGTCGCGTTTACCTTTATTAAGGATGAGTTTGGCCGCCTGATTTTGTACCATCTGTAAGCGGGAGAATAGACAAAAAAAAAACGCATTTTCCTCACATTTCTGTGGTGGAAAGTTCTGGAATCTGCGTGGATCAACAAATTTCCTCCCACCCAGCGTTCCCCTGGGTCTCCCGATAAAAATGGTACCTCACTTGCCTGGGTCTGCCTAGTGCCTGCGACAGGAAACAGCACAAAACGCAACGTGGTCGCACCTCAATTTCGCAGTGAAATCGTGCCCTTTTTGGACAAAGAGACTACCTTTTGTTTTTGAACCCTAGCTCTGCCGGCACCTAGGGAAACCTAGCAAACCTATACATTTTTGGAAAACTAGACACCCAGGGTAATTCAGGATGGGGTGACTCGACTGCCTACCACCAGGTTCTGTTACCCAGAATCCCTTGCAAAGCTAAGAAATTGAAAAAAAAAACGCATTTTTCTCACATTTCTGTGGTGGAAAGTTCTGGAATCTGCGTGGATCAACACATTTCCACCCACCCAGCGTTCCCCCGGGTCTCCCCAAAAAATTGGTACCTCACTTGCCTGGGTCTGCCTAGTGCCTGTGACAGGAAACAGCGCAAAACGCAACGTGGTCGCACCTCAATTTCGCAGTGAAATCGTGCCCTTTTTGGACAAAGAGACTACCTTTTGTTTTTGAACCCTAGCTCTGCCGGCACCTAGGGAAACCTAGCAAACCTATACATTTCTGAAAACTAGACACCCAGGGGAATTGAGGATGGGGTGACTCGACTGCCTACCACCAGGTTCTGTTACCCAGAATCCCTTGCAAAGCTAAGAAATTGACAAAAAAACGCATTTTCCTCACATTTCTGTGGTGAAAAGTTCTGGAATCTGCGTGGATCAACAAATTTCCACACACCCAGCGTTCCCCCAGGTCTCCCGAAAAAAATGGTACCTCACTTGCGTGGGTAGGCACAGTGGCTGCAACAGGAAAAGGTCCAAATCGTACGGTGGTGAATTTAAAATACCCTATAGCAAAACTACCTTGATTTTGGGGGGGGGGGGCACCTGAGTTTTTGGCCCGGGGCTCAGCGGCCATCTTTGGAAACTACCAAATCCAAACAGTTCTGAAAACTAGACACCCGGGGGAGTCTAGGGAGGTATGGCATGCGTGGGTCCCTCAATGTTTTCCTGCCCAGAATTCCTTGCAAACCTTAAAATTAGGTAAAAAAAATCACTTTTCCAAACTTTTTTGCGTGGGATCTCCGTGCCGGCAAAAATGTCCTACCACCCAGCGTTCCACTTGTTCTCCCGAGTAAAATGATACCTCACTTGTGTGGCTGCCCCAAAGCAGAACAGGCTAAAAATGAATTTTAAAAAAATTTAGTATTTAGGTTTGACAAATTAAGCACCCCACCTCAGTCACAGGCCTTTGGCCCACCCACACAAGTGAGGTATCATTTTACTCGGGAGATCAAGGGGAACACTGGGTGGTAGGACATTTGTGCCGGCAGGGAGATCCCACCCAAAAATGTATGGAAAAGTGTTTTTTAACCTAAATTTAAGGTTTGCAGGGATTTCTGAGTAGGAAAACATTGGGGGACCCATGCATGCCATACCTCCCTGGACTCCCCTGGGTGTCTTGTTTTCAGAACTGTTTGGGTTTGGTAGTTTCCAAAGATGCCCGCCAAGCCCCGGGCCAAAAGCTCAGGTGACCCCCTCAAAAAATAAGATAGTTTTGCTAAAGGTAATTTTTAAGTCTCCACCATACGAATTGGGCCTTTTCCTGTTGCAGCCACTATGCCTACTCACGCAAGTGAGGTACCATTTTTATCGGGAGACCAGGGGGAACACTGGGTGGGAGGTAATTTGTGTGAGCCCAGTGATGCCACGCTTTTGCACACAAAAAAGTGTGAAAAATCAGATTTTTTCAGCTAAAATTGAGGTTTGCAAGGGATTCTGGGTAAAGGAACATTGGAGGATCCATGCAAGCCATACCTCCTTGGAAGCCCTCGTGTGTCTACTTTTCAGAAATGTGTTGGTTTGGTAGGTTTCCCGAGATGGCCGTCTAGCACGGGGCCAAAAACCCAGGTAACCCCTCTTGCAGAAGCTGGTGGTTTTGACAATGGTGACAATGTCAAAACCACCAGCTTTTGCAAGAGGGGTTTCCTGGGTTTTTGGCCCCGTGCTAGACGGCCATCTAGGGAAACCTACCAAATCACACATTTCTGAAAAGTAGACACCCGGGGGCTTCCAAGGAGGTATGGCTTGCGTGGATCCTCCAACGTTCCTTTACCCAGAATCCCTTGCAAATCTCGATTATAGCTGGAAAAAAAACAGATTTTTCACACATTTTTGTATGGGAAAGCGTGGCATCACTGGACTCACACAAATTTCCTCTCACCCAGTGCTCCCCAAGGTCTCCCGATAGAAATGGTACCTCACTTGCGTGGGTAGGGATAGTGGCTGCAACAGGAAAAAGTCCAAATCGTACGGTGGAGAATTTAAAATACCCTATAGCATAACTACCTTGATTTTTGGGGGTGGGGGGGCACCTGAGTGTTTGGCCCGTGGCTCGGCGGCCATCTTTGGAAAATACCAAACCCAAACAGTTCTGAAAACTAGACACCCGGGGGAGTCCAGGGAGGTATGGCATGCGTGGGTCCCCCAATGTTTTCCTCCCCAGAATTCCTTGCAAACCTTAAAATTAGGTAAAAAAATCACTCTTCCAAACTTTTTTGCATGCGATCTCCGTCCTGGCAAAAATGTCCTACCACCCAGCGTTCCCCTTGTTCTCCCGAGTAAAATGATACCTCACTTGTGTGGGTGCCCCAAAGCAGAACAGGCTAAAAATGCATTTTTTAAAAATGTAGTATTTAGGTTTGACAAATTAAGCACCCCACCTTAGTCACAGGCCTTTGGCCCACCCACACAAGTGAGGTATCATTTTACTCGAGAGATCAAGGGGAACGCTGGGTGGTAGGACATTTGTGCTGGCAGGGAGATCCCACCCAAAAATGTATGGAAAAGTGTTTTTTTAACCTAAATTTAAGGTTTGCAGGGATTTCTGGGTAGGAAAACATTGGGGGACCCACGCATGCCATACCTCCCTGGACTCCCCTGGGTGTCTAGTTTTCAGAACTGTTTGGGTTTGGTAGTTTCCAAAGATGCCCGCCAAGCTCCGGGCCAAAAATTCATGGGAACCCCCTTGCAAAACCAAATTGTTTTGAATAATTTAAGTTTTCAATTTGAGAGCGTGCGATTCTTGAGACAATATTGAATGGAAATTGTGACAGACAATTTCAAGTTTGCAGGAGATTGTGGATAAAAAACAACAAAAGAATTCACCAGAAAGACATGACCATATACTCCCATGGATTAACAATAATATCTAAATTTAGTAAGTTATTTATAGCTATAATGTACACCTTAACAGAGTTACTCAAAAGTCAAACATTCAAGCACGGCTATCTATTCCTCAAAGACACACACATACAGGTTGGATTTGGCACGAGGGTGAGTGATGGTTCAGTACATAAAATTTTATTAACAAGATATTTAAAAAAAATGAAATGCTCTGTCCATAAATAAATGCATAAAAACCGAACCAGTGACTCGCAACTCGTGAGCTGTAAATTCACGACAAAGCACCAACCGTTTTACAGGCCATTCACGCACCTTTCATACCTGATACAAACCAGACCATTGACACCATCGGAAGGAAAAGCAACACATTACAACAATCACAATAAGGGACAAGGTACACCCTACTGCAGAAAGAGAAAAAAGACAAATATTACTGCACAGCCATCTAATCCGCAAGCACACACACATACTGGTTGGATTTGGCACGAGGGTGAGTGATGATTCAGTACAAACAATTGTATTCGCAAGTAATTTCACAAAAATGAAATACACTGCGTATAATTGAAAGTATGATAAACTGAACCACTGACTCACAGCTCGTGAGCTGTAAAGCCACGTCAAGGCACCAATCTCTTTACAGGCCATTCATACACCTTTCGTACGTGTGACACATACAAAACATTCACACCGCCAGCCGCGGACCCCTCACATTTCAACACTCACACCAGCAGACAGCGCCATTCAAGGGCCCATCACTTTCACACGCCCACGTTTCTGACACTGCAACTACACAAAATGATGGACTGCGTGGAGTGTCACTCAACTAGCAGTGTGTGTAGTGACCAACAGAAAGCAACTACTCACACACCGCCAGCCGAGCGCCAGTCCACCCACACCACCATCCAAGCACCAGACCATGCACACCGCCAGCCAAACACCTCTCTGCGCACATAGACAGCCAAGCACAACTCCACGCACAACGCAAGCCAAGCACTACTCCACACACACCATCGAGCCAAGCGCCACTCCACACACACCACCAGCCAAGCACCACTCCACACACACCACCAGCCAAGCACCACTCCACGCACACCGCAAGCCAAGTGCCACTCCACACACACCGCCAGCTAAGCACCACTCTGTGCACAGACAGCCAAGTACCACTCCACGCACACCACCAGCCAAGCGCCACTCCACACACACCGCCAGACAAGCACCACTCCGTACACAGACAGCCAAGAACCACTCCACGCACACCACTGTCATGTATTCCTATAGGTTCTGAATCGATCCCCCTATTCCTGACCCTATTCTGGTTAAACTAACTATCAAGTTAACTAACAGTCAGCCCATGAGGCAAGAAAAGCCCCCATGATGCAGATACCGTTATCTGACGCAGTCACACTACGGCACAGGAACGTGTTATCTGATTAGGTCATAACGCTTGAGATCTAATTAGACAAGCGACATTCCTCCAGCCCCTGATAAGGCATACGACGTTCTCATAACAAATCAAACCTATGACAACCTGGAAAATCCGTGCGGCCATTGTTTTGATTTCACAGAGAACTTCAGTAAAAGAATGTGCTAACGAGCAAGTCGTATGACATCTTTATTGACGCATCTATGTCCATCCTTACGTCAATCTCGGCACCTTTAAGGTATAAATATTGCCGATCTTGCCCTATGCAAACACACGCGTGGTGACGAGACGGAGCAGCCATACTTGCCGAAGCCCAGAAGCAGAGCAGACCCCACTGGCAGCAGCCCCGCCTTCCTGACGCGCTGAGAGACGCGCTGCTATCTCCTGCCGAGAGACCCAGCACCGGCGCTTTCGGGCAGCCCTCGCAGGCAGCCTGGAATATCGAGAGCAGAGAAAGAGATACCATTCCTCATTCATCCTAACTTCCAGGTACAGAACTGAATAACCCCTCACAGAGAATTCTTTAGCTATTCACTTGGCAAAAACAAACTTAACTTAAACTGTAACTTTCTATTCCCGCCCACGCATTAGACTTAGGTCAGGTACACGGGGTAGGCGTATTTAGAAACACCAGTTGAGTACGTTTAGTCAAATGTATATGTGTATGTAAATATATTTTAATCATTTTAAACATCATATGGCTCAGAAACCATATCAATGTTTTTACAGTATTATTTTATACTATTGCTTTTAATGCATGCACTTTACTTAACTATAAGTATTGCAATAATATCGATCCATTTCTCTTGTACGAGAAAAGAGACTGATCAATAAATAACACCTTTTTATTGAACACGCCCGTCTCTTCCTTTTCTCTACAATCTGATGAGACTAAGAATGCACGTACTGACTGAGTAAAATAATTGCCTTGTGCTCACACGACTCTGGAGATATACTCTTGATTAGGGGAGAGCAAAGTTGTCATGTTCTATGGTTGTCAGAAACTAAATCCCTTCTTGTCTAATCAGGGGAGTTAATTCTTTCCTGAACATTCGAGAAAGTTTCTAGCGAACTCTGAGCTACGCTGGCAAACCCAAAAATTAAGTCTAGTATCGACAGTAGTAGACCTAGTTAACGTCTGGCCTAGGCCTTTACTGCTGTAGGTATTATTCCAATGCGCAGAGCCTATTGGGAAGATAGGAACTACACTACATGGCGCCCAACGCGTTTGGAAAGGGCGATAAAACTAACGTAAGACATTTAGAGTAACTCAGTCGTGCTTTCTCACTCAGACCCCTTTTCCCAAATACTCCAAAGACGTCTGGAGTGGGTGAAAGGTAATATCCTCCAAAACCTCGCAGGAGGGAACTCCTATGTATGGTTCTTGGTACAGTCAACGTTGAAGGATACACTGTTCCAAAATATTGTGCATCTAATCTTTGTTCCATAAGAAACCTGATCTGCAAACAAACATAATACCATCCTGTCGGTAAAATGGGAGACAGTGATGAAGAAAGAGAGGCAGTTAGATTAGCAGCTGAAATAGTAGCAGCTGATACTGCAGCACTAGATGCGGACGGGGATATAATACTCATCCCGGTCACCAAAAGGAAATCTATAACCTTAAAACTTATAGAAAATGGACTGACACCTAGAGGTGGTACAGTCATATTCGTAATTGAGGCACACGAATATCGGCAGACAGAGGTATACTATACATGGATACATTTTCCAGCAGCAAATGCTGTAACAAAGTACTTCCACTATTACAAAATAGAGGTTCCACCCGACATTTACACTCCTTTCGAGGAGGTGGAAGTACCACTCAAATTCCAAGAGCATTTGCTCTTATTTGATGGCGCCCTAATACATAACAATCACATTACAAGGCTCGGTCCTTTAGGTAGACCAGGAGCAACGTGGCCGGTCTTAGCCGGATACACACCACACCCAGACATCGAAGGGATGTCTACAGGAGAGCTGTTAATACAGCTAAAACAATTACTAAAAATTCATAGACAATTAGTCCAGTATGTAATGCGGACTTCAACAATTCAGCCAGCGATTAAACTTCCACAGCTGACCCCTCACCAGGGGAACACAAATAAAATCACACCACAGAACATCCAATCCTGCCTAGGTAAAGTTCCGGCTAAACGGGAACAAATACCATTCTGGTTGGCACAGAAAATCACCCAAATAGAGGCGGTGTTTCCTGACACCACCCCATTAGAAAAACATAGGATTCTGACTATATGTCTCCCAATGGGAATCGCACCACACATAGAGGACTGTGACACTTGGGGTACAGTCTTTGCTTCAATCTACACAAAAACGCACGGTGTTCCATCCATTTCGGTAATACCAGATGTGCTAAAACAAATTCAAGATGAATACGGTCCAGAACCAGCTTTAACTCTTGGTATGAAATTACTGAAAGACTTCAAGCAGGTCTCGGCTATATTATTAGCCAATATAAAAGGTGAAGCAGCAAACGTGGCGATCCGCCAGAGGTTAAAAGAGACAGATATAGCAGACCAACCAGCTGAAATTGCCAGAATCATAGAAAAATCCTATGAAGAACTAGGTAGAGACAGTTTAGGTGGAATACCAGTAAAACCGCAACTGACTGAAAGTCCTGAAAAAATATTTTTTAATAATAATTCACCAAAAAAGAACTGGGATGGAAACAAACAATCCAATCCTAAAGAAAAGAAATTCCAGTCCCGAGGAAGGTCTCCTAGGCGAAGGGAGAAATCTCCGAACCAGAGACACAGGTCACCCCAGAGTGACCCCTCTGGGAAAAGATATAACCTTAGAAATAGGGATAATATTAAAAAACCTGATAGATATCAAGACATTGATACACGTCCCTCTCAATCTTTTCAGACTTCCTCGCAGAAATCGGAAAGAAGAGGACGATCAGAACAAAGAGAAGAGCACGCCAAGTCCAAAGACAAGGAACCTGCTCAACAAAAAAAGAAATTACAATTTCCAAAAAAGAAGGTAGCCAGTATCAAGGTAGTTAACAATGCCGAGAATACTGAGGACACAACTGAAAAACGGAGAGTGGGCTCAGACAATGCTAGACAGCGCAGCAGAAGTGAGCATAGCTCGCAAAGTCCTTATGAATCATCTAGAGACAGTGGACACGAATGAATATCTTCAAGTGGAAACTGCAGACACCAGAGTTAGCAAACCCCACAAGATATACGAGATAACATTACGTATAGAGGGAGATAAGACTAGGAAAATAAGGGGACTATTTTGGGATAATCTCTCCAAGGGCTATGATATCCTTCTAGCTGAAAAAGACTGGCCACCAGAGTTTGTCAGGGAGTGCCCTCATGGCGAAGAAGTAATTATGCCTGCCTTCTCGAATCAAATCCCGATTCATAAAAAATACACACTTGCTAGAAAGTGGGCAGTGGCCTTAGCACCTGCTTTATATAAAAATCATGTAGGATGGGATGAGGATTCTCCTCCTCACAAAATCCAGTTAAAATCACAACCTACTGCACAAAGGCAGTACCCAATTAAGCAAGAAGCTAAAAAACAGGTAAATGAAATACTAGATCAGCTAGAATACCAGGGGGTGATTGAAACTTGCACCTCACAAATGAACAATCCTTTGTTTCCGGTCTCCAAACCAGACAATTCATATCGTCTAGTTTTGGATTACCGACACCTTAACACATGTTGCAAAACCTTTGCAGTGCAAAACTCACACAGTGCTGCACTAATGAATAACATAGTGCGCAAAAAATACAAAACAACCTTGGACATCTCCAATGGATTCTTTTGTCAAAACATAGCACCAGAGAGCAGATATTTAACTGCATTCTCAGTAAATGGCACTCAAAAACAATTCTGTCGGTTAGCCCAGGGGTACAAGAACAGCCCGGGGGTATTCTCAGCGAGAGTAACAGAATTACTACAGCTATATGATGATGAAGCATTATCTTATGTCGATGACATTTACTTAACAGATGATGACTTGGATACTCACTTGAAAAGAGTGAACACCATAATACTTGGGTTCGCAGCAGAGGGTTACAAATTCAACTTTAAAAAGTCCAGAATTGCCCATCTGACAGTCCTGTTCTTAGGATATGAGTTATCAAGTGAAGGTAAAAGCCTGGCAGACAATTTCCTAGAGAAATGTGCCGTAATCCAAGCTCCTAAAACACTAAAAAACCTACAGTCAATTCTAGGCTTCCTAAATTTCGGAAGAACATACATTGCAAATTACGCAGAAAGGGTCAAACCCCTTTATGATCTAATTAAACCAGACTTTAAAAGATCCAATTGGACTCAAACACACACAGAAATTTTGAGATCCTTACAAACAGACATGCTAATTAAAACAAAATTAGAAACACGTGATAACACACGCAATCTTGTGATTCGAGTCATCCCAGGGAGATGCGGATTCACATACCTGACCTCTAATGAGGGAGAAAAGGTACCAATTGCATTCAAATCACACTTGTACACAGAAGCTGAACAGAAATTCAGTAATACAGAAAAAATTATTCGTGCAGTTCAAACCGCAATAGCTAGAGAAAAAGACATAGCTGACGGTAGACATATCACAGTCAGAACAGCAGAATCAGCCTTTGAGGCACTAACAACACCGTGTAATTTACCAACAACAACATTGAATCCGGATTGGATACAATGGGTGAATTCAATCACAACGGACAAAGTATACTACTACTTTGATCCAGAACTAGAAGAATTAAAAAATCTAAAATATGAAAAGACGTATCCTCTGCCAATCGACATTCTGCCTCTACGACATTACGCCTGTGTAATCTATACAGACGGACATGCTCAACCCTCCGTTTGGGGAGAACAAACATACAACCCCACATGTGAGATTACAAAAGAAGTGTGGCGCGGAGGTAAACTAAGACCTCTATTAACAAAAACACAGTCAGTTGAAACTAATTCAGAACAACAAACTGAAATAATAGCATTGAAAATGGCGCTAGATAATGCGGATCGCGAATTCCCGACACTTATAGTGTCAGATTCATATTACTGCGTCAAATCATATAACAGCGATTTGCAGACATGGATTCAAAACGGTTACAAAGATGACACAGATGCACCAATAAAGCAGAAACTGCTCTGGGAACAAATAGCTCTTTTACAAAAAGAACTACCAAAGACTCACGTGACTCACTCACTGAGTCATCAGCGTGATGGCGTTCACGTTGTAGGGAATTCATTGGCTGAGACAGCCACAGCGGCAGCCACTAAACCGGCTCCCGTAGATCGAAAAAAGCGTACATTAAAATACATTGACGGTGAAACAGTGCTGGCGGTGAAAACGTCATCAAAAGGCGACTGCTCAGCGTTACCGATCAACTATCCACTCAATTATACATACATAATCGATGCAAACTCCGTCCCTTTTGCTCGAATCCCTGGAGTGGGGGATAGAGTGATTCCAAACATGGACAGGAGAAACTTGTTAATCGCAGACGCACACATAGGCGAGGGTCTCAGACACCTCAAACTGAAAGATTCTCTGGAAGAATTACAATCACGGTACTGGTGGCCAGGCATGAGCCTACATCATACCATGTTTGTAAAAAACTGCCCAAACTGCAACAGAGATCGCAGTGGGGAGAGAAACAGTTTAATACCTCGTCGTATCAAGGCAGATAATATGACCAATAAAAAGCAGGGCTTGCGATTAACATATACAGGCTAGTTTCCACTTATAATGTAGATCACCAGCACTCGGCTGACGTCCGGACTGTTATACAAAGATTTGCGAGTCTAAATGGCATATACGCTAAGAGCATGCTACGTTCGACCATTGTTTTCACTCAAGCCCTCCGGCCGGGGGGGAAACATGGCCAAATGAGCACAGCCCAGCGGGAATCTTCTCACTTCCTTCCTGAGGGTATGGGATGGTGTAAAGAAAAAACCAAGGCAGAAAGCAATCTATAATGGAAAGGATATTAGGTTCGGGAGCTGGGTGGGTCAAACATCTAATAAGTGTCCAACGTAGTCTAAATAACTTGCCAAGAAATTCTCTGAAGGGATTCAGTCCGTACGAATTATTATTTGGAACTAGAATGATTATCTCTGACCTCGACAGTCAGACTTCAGTGGTTAAAGAAAAAAGCTTTGATGTCAAAGACCGTTTGGCTATTTTGAAGGACTTAAACAAAACAAGAAAAGACCTGAGCAACATACAGCCAACTACCACTGAAGAATCACCACCTGTCCCAGCAAGACCTGTCTGGATTCCAAAAGTCGGGGATCTAGTCAGGGAGAAGATCGCGGTAAAGAAGGAATTTGGGCCTTCTTACAGAAAAGCAGTTCCTGTCTTGTCTGTCAACGGGACAAGATCAGTTGTACTACCGCCACTTGCTGGTAAAAAGGAGAACCGAGTTGTATCCATCGACCTGGTAAAACCACAACATGTGGCCGATAACAAACAGTAGGCCAAGTGGACTCCCAATAAGTAGCAGAACACCAAGGTTTGCTACCAGTACAGAGGTCCTAACAAAGAGGCTCATCACATTCGAAACGCCTACAGAAGAACAACAAGGACTATGCAACAATGCAATAGAACTAAGACCTCTGAAAACCCAAATAAAAACATTTAGCAGAGACACACCAATCTATAATGAAGTACCAAGTGAAAATGCAAGAAACAAAAATCCTGAACCAATTGGAACAATTGACAGAACTGCATCCGGCTACTTCATAAACTTCGATGATTCCTCTGAAAGCCTCAGTGAATCAAAGACACAGCCATCATCAAAATCCTTTAAAGACAAAGCTAAGGAACTTTTGAACCAACTGAAAGAAACATATCTGATTTCTCCATGGATTGAATTTTGGGTGGGTTTTGGTGCATTTATCCTCATACTTTGGCTCATCATGGTATTAACTTTGGGACGCTTCATTGAGGGAAAATATGCTAAAATGGACACAGCAAGTCAGAACATCAACTTGGTCCTCAAACCACACACATCTTCACACGTCGAGAAAAGAGAACTTTCTTCAGCCAACTTCACAGCCAATCCTATACCTGGTGGGGTAGCCTGGGACAACACTGACTATGAAATTTATGGTCCGGTCGAGATCCTGAAATATCCACACCAAATCAAGATCTCCTTGAGTGACTTTGCAAAACCAAACTCATTTGCTGATGATTGGGACTTCGAAAGCATTAATAACATGATGTCTGACTTAGTAATGTCTGCTAAATTTACCAAACATGATTATTTGCAAGGTTCTACAAATTATGATAGTATGTATTGCTATAACCACTATGGTAACCATGTTTTACATAAATCTGCACAACCTAGAAATGTTTTAAATTATAATCAATGGGAACATTGTGCAACACCTCCAAAAGGGAGCTCAAGAACCGTTTACGACAAATATTCATATTTTTCAGGTTTTAACACAAGTAATGCTGAAACATTCTATTTTAAATTGTCAAACAAGACAGGGATGAAAACCATGATAACCAACACAAAGTTGATATATTCAGATTCATTCTTCGAAGAAATGAATACCTTTGGATTTGATTATTGGGACAAAAATGTTGATTTGAAAAGTGTTTGGGGTACAAAAGAATGGCAAGTACAGGGTTTAGAAGCTTTGTTTAGAGCTTGCATGATCCCAGAACAAATGATATTTTTAAATGACACTGTTCAACAAACCACCTGTCTTGGCCTAGCCAAAATCAAAGATTTAAATAAACCGTCTATTCCAAAGCCAACAATGTTTAGCAATAGCTCTGATACGGATGAAGAGATAGACATAAACCATATATTAAACCAAAACAGAACACATCCTGATTGGAAACAATGGTTAATCTGGCCCGTAGATACAAATAACTGTCAAGACAGATTCCTGAATAAAACACAGGGGTTCAAAATGACCAGGCCAGACCCTAGATATCCCCAAAGACATCACCCAGGGATAATAACAACCTACAGTGTGGGCAAATTATGCCTTCAATGGCTACAAACTTCCACACTGCCTGAAATTAAGCAACACCTAACTTTACTTACTGATGGTGCTGACTTGCGTGATTTCATAATGGGACCACGCAAACAGCGTCAAAAGCGTTTCATAGCAGCCTCTGTATATGCAGCATACAATGAGGCCTGGAAGGTTAATCAAATTGAAACAGCAGAGAGAATACGGGAAATTGACCGTATTAATTTGGAAAAATCACTTTCTGTAGTGGACAATGGGTTAATGACTCTGTCCTCCAGAATTTTTTCATTGGACAGCATTGTGTCTTCAGCAATCGATATATTATCGCAAGACTTACTGTTATTACAACATGGTCAGTCACAATTGCGTTGTATTGTACAGCTTGGCTGGACGTTACAAAATCTGCGTTCAGGCTATGTGCCTTGGCGTTTAATCAACACAACGTCACTATTCCAAATCTTTAACCTTACTGATAGACAAATCGGTATGGCGCAAAAGGGTGCTGATTATACAATCTTGAGCATTGAAAAACTAGAAAGATTACCAATGACAATGTCAGAACGACCTGTCAGTGAATGGATAATCCACGGAATCATAAATATTCCAATCTCAACCTTCAGGTTTCAATACTGCCAAAAATATATACAGGCTGGCATGTACGAGAAATTGGGAAAGGGGTACCTTAAAACAACTTGGAACCTGCCCTATTCACATGCATGTGTCAGTAATAAAGGACAGAAAGTGTTTCTTAGTGGCAACAATTGTGAGATGTCACTAAGCGGCACGCTTCTGTGTAACGGAATTAGTTTGCATGGAGCCTGTGAAGGGAATTCATACAACCTTTCATGTCACCAGCAAGGCGCACCTGCAACTGAAATAGAACCATTCTTTCAAAGACTCTATAATGGGAGTTACATTCTTATTGTAGACCGCAAATGTTGTAGTCTTATGCCCGGGACTCCTTATCTAGTCACTACGACTGCGAAGGTCAAGTGCTGTGGACGTTCTTTGTTCCCCAGCTCCTTTCCAGACAGGGAGGCAAGGGCATGGCCCAGTTTGAAAATTACTTCTATTCGAATAGATACTTTAAGCAGAATGAAAACAGTGCTTCTTCAGACGCCTACAAGGCTCACGTCATCAAAAGAAACGTATGATCTACAAGTCGCAAGGACGACTGCAGAGATACATACATTATTATCGACTAATTCCCCCGTACATTTCGCGGAAATCCTGAGCGAAATCTTAAATATTTCTGATACCACTGGGGTCTCAAAGGTATTTAAGACAGTATTTTCGATGGCATTAACACCATTCAAAGCCATACTGGGTATTTTTCCAGATTTCGTCCATTCGATTTTTGGCGGACTTCCCCTGATCCTGGGACTAATTGCAGGAATCCTATTCTTAGTCCTTATTTTTCGTTATGGCAACCCATGTCACAGATCAAACTCTCGCGACAATGGAAGATACAATCCTAGCCATTGGATACCGGGACCGGATATCAAAAATCCTGGGACTCTCCCGGCTTAGAGACCTGAACATGACTTGGTTTCTATCATTTCGACCAATGTGGCAAAGGTGTGTTTTACCTGTATTAAGATGTCTGCTATGCGGAGAAGAATGCGTGTTAGACACCTGTCTGACGCTACAATCGGATGCGCCAGTGGATGCAGATACATTGTTGGTTCCTACCAAGGTTCACGCTTTGTGCTGCCCTCAAAGGCTGCCAATCCTGATGACGGCATTCGTGGAATCTTCACCACTACGATTGAAGAGTAGTGAGGTTCAAGATGAAAGCAGCATTGATCAGGTACGACCTTCTGTCAGCAATGCGAATCAGAATGTCAATGGAGACAATCATGCGCACGAATGCATGGTTACACCTATTTCCGACTTAGTGGAACTTTCCCATGAAGCTGTTGATAGTTTTTTCGAAAGCCTTAATGATATGATGTTCTCTCCAGAACAGAAATAGAGACTTTTGAGCAAGCTCGCACACGGCGTTCCCTGAATTCGGCCTTCAACTTTAAAAATAAAGTCACATGAACAATTTTTCCCACCAGTTCACGGACAACAATTTTTTAGCAGCCCCAAATTATTTCTTACAAAATTTTCGGGACACTTATCTTCTGCTTAAAGTAAGAAACTATTCCTAGAGAACTAAGATTTCTATTTTTAGATACTTTATAAACTTTAGTTGCCCGCTGGTATGTTCACAAATATTTTATTATGTGATGAAATGGTCTCGAACTTTCTTTCTGTATAGCCATATTAAGAGCCATTTCATGTGTATTTCTCATATACCAAATAAGCAATAATGTCTACAAATGCGTGTTTACTTTAGCGTTTAATTCATAGCTTAAGTGCATACAATATATATGACTGCAATTTTTCAGTATATTTGAAAATTTCAAAATGCATTTATGTATTTTGGGGTGGTGAGGTATACACTATACTCTATAGTATGTTGTACTATGTTATACTATGCATAGATTAGTAAATATGACCATAGTTAGCGTGGAGTGGGTGTCATGTATTCCTATAGGTTCTGAATCGATCCCCCTATTCCTGACCCTATTCTGGTTAAACTAACTATCAAGTTAACTAACAGTCAGCCCATGAGGCAAGAAAAGCCCCCATGATGCAGATACCGTTATCTGACGCAGTCACACTACGGCACAGGAACGTGTTATCTGATTAGGTCATAATGCTTGAGATCTAATTAGACAAGCGACATTCCTCCAGCCCCTGATAAGGCATACGACGTTCTCATAACAAATCAAACCTATGACAACCTGGAAAATCCGTGCGGCCATTGTTTTGATTTCACAGAGAACTTCAGTAAAAGAATGTGCTAACGAGCAAGTCGTATGACATCTTTATTGACGCATCTATGTCCATCCTTACGTCAATCTCGGCACCTTTAAGGTATAAATATTGCCGATCTTGCCCTATGCAAACACACGCGTGGTGACGAGACGGAGCAGCCATACTTGCCGAAGCCCAGAAGCAGAGCAGACCCCGCTGGCAGCAGCCCCGCCTTCCTGACGCGCTGAGAGACGCGCTGCTATCTCCTGCCGAGAGACCCAGCACCGGCGCTTTCGGGCAGCCCTCGCAGGCAGCCTGGAATATCGAGAGCAGAGAAAGAGATACCATTCCTCATTCATCCTAACTTCCAGGTACAGAACTGAATAACCCCTCACAGAGAATTCTTTAGCTATTCACTTGGCAAAAACAAACTTAACTTAAACTGTAACTTTCTATTCCCGCCCACGCATTAGACTTAGGTCAGGTACACGGGGTAGGCGTATTTAGAAACACCAGTTGAGTACGTTTAGTCAAATGTATATGTGTATGTAAATATATTTTAATCATTTTAAACATCATATGGCTCAGAAACCATATCAATGTTTTTACAGTATTATTTTATACTATTGCTTTTAATGTATGCACTTTACTTAACTATAAGTATTGCAATAATATCGATCCATTTCTCTTGTACGAGAAAAGAGACTGATCAATAAATAACACCTTTTTATTGAACACGCCCGTCTCTTCCTTTTCTCTACAATCTGATGAGACTAAGAATGCACGTACTGACTGAGTAAAATAATTGCCTTGTGCTCACACGACTCTGGAGATATACTCTTGATTAGGGGAGAGCAAAGTTGTCATGTTCTATGGTTGTCAGAAACTAAATCCCTTCTTGTCTAATCAGGGGAGTTAATTCTTTCCTGAACATTCGAGAAAGTTTCTAGCGAACTCTGAGCTACGCTGGCAAACCCAAAAATTAAGTCTAGTATCGACAGTAGTAGACCTAGTTAACGTCTGGCCTAGGCCTTTACTGCTGTAGGTATTATTCCAATGCGCAGAGCCTATTGGGAAGATAGGAACTACACTACACCACCAGCCAAGCGCCACTCCACACACACCGCCAGCCAAGCACCACTCCGTGCACAGACAGCCAAGTACCACTCCACACACACCATCCAGCCAAGCACCACTCCACACACACCGCCAGCCAAGCACCACTCCGTGCACAGATAGCCAAGTACCACTCCACGCACAACACCAGCCAAGCGCCACTCCACACACACCGCCAGACAAGCACCACTCCACACACACCGCCAGCCAAGCACCACTCCATGCACAGACAGCCAAGTACCACTCCATGCACACCACCAGCCAAGCGCCACTCCACACACACCGCCAGCCAAGCACCACTCCACACACACCACCAGCCAAGCACCACTCTACACACACCACCAGCCAAGCGCCAGGCCACGCAGCCCGCCAGCCAACCACCAGTGCACGCACACCACCAGCCAAGCACAAATCCTTGCACTCCACCACCCAAGCACCATCCACTCACACCGCCAGCCAAGCACCTAACCATGCACTCCGCCAGCCAAACAAAAATCCACACACACCACCCGCAAAACACCAATCCATGCACTCTGCCAATCAGGCCCAAGTCCACGCACACCACCAGCCAAGCGCCAGTCCACGCACACCGCCATCCAAGCACCGGCCTGCACACACCACAAACACATTTAGAATTCTTTTTTTCAAAATAACACTAAACAAATGGAAATACCTACAAATCAGCTAACACAAATTCTAAAACTAAACACATTGCACTAATGCCAATCCTTGAAACAAACTAAAAAAAATTACAGAATACAGACCAGGCAATTCACTTTAAAGCTCATTAAAATTCCCAAAACTTCTTTTGCGTGTGGTACGATTTAAAACAAGCTGACACACACAATCCAGGCTTAGAAGGACAGTCAGGGCAGTACATACGAGACTCCTTCCGCACGCCTCTTCGCCAACAGACTCTGCATCTTCTAGTCGGAAAGTCTCTTGCGGAAGTGGGAGGAATGTATTCAGGAAAGTGGCGATCTTTTAATCTAGCCACATCCTCCACCACTCTAGGAACACTTGCCGGCTCCACTAGTACAATGCTGCCTATTATAGACTCCTGAAACTTAACAAAAGTCATCTTCGACTCAGGACAAGACTTCTGGAACACAACAAAAGCATTAAAGGATGCCAAGTGGAAAAGATGGATAGCCAACTTCTTGTACCAAATGTAAGCCTTTCGAAGAGCAGCATAAGGTTCCAACCTCTGATCTACTCTGTCAACACCTCCCATGTACTTATTGTAAGCTAAAATGCACACAGGTTTGCGCACTTCAGCACCCTGACTCCAAACAGGCACAGGTACAGTACTTTCATCAAGGATAGTAGTCAGCATGTACACATCTCTCTTGTCTGAAAACTTCACAGCTAAAAGCTCCCCACATCGCAATGCACTAGACTGTCCCTGCTCAAGCCTTTTGCAAACAAGTTCCTTTGGGAAACCTTTACGGTTACAGCGCATTGTGCCACAAGCAACAGTGCCCACTTTGGCCAACTCCTTGAACAACCGCACACCAGTGTAGAAGTTATCTACATATAAATGGTGGCCTTTGTTAAATAATCCTCTACCAAGTTCCCACACAATTTTCTCAGTCACTCCAAAACTGGAAGGACAAGCAGGAGGGTTAATGCTGGACTCCTTACCAGTGTACACCCTGAAATTGTAGACATATCCAGTCCCACTGTCACACAGCATATACAGTTTGATTCCATAGCGTGCCCTCTTACTAGGAATGTATTGCCTAAAAACCAAGCGGCCCTTGAACAATAACAAAGAATCATCCACTGCTATTTCTTTACCAGGAGCAAAGATCTCAGAAAAACGATCAACAAAGTGACCAAGGACAGGCCGAATTTTAAACAGACGGTCACAATCAGGGTGATCGCGTGGCAACGCTAAACCATTATCAACAAAATGCATCACCCGAAGAAGAAGCATATACCGATCACGACTTATGACTGCTAGAAATATAGCTGTTGCCATCAAGGGACTAGTGGACCAATATGAAGACATTGATGGTTTCCTTAGCAAGCCCATCAAAAAAGTTAGGGCCCGATGTAGGTCGGTCGGTAACGGCCGAAAATCGGTATTTTCGGCCGTTTCCGACCGGTATTCAGTAATCGGTATGTAGGGACACATTATTTTACAGATTCAGTAAATTTACCGATCGGTAAATTTACCGAATCTGTAAAATACCGATTCGGTATTTATACCTATTCGGTGATTTCGATATGTAGGTGGGACTCTTCTGAGTCCCACAACCCTTACCGATTCGGTATTTTACCATCAAATATATTTGATGGTAAAATACCGATTCCGGTGTGCATGCACATATGTGCATGCACACCTGTGCCATATGACAGGCAGACCTGTCCTGAGGGCAGGTATGCCTGCCACATGGCACCCGAGCCTCTTTTGGTGGTGCCAGAGGGTGTCAAAGTGACACCCCCTGCACCCTTGTGTGAATCTGTATTTACCGATTCGGTAAATACCGAATCGGTAATGCCCATTCATTCCTATGGGCTTCATAGCCCATAGGAATGAAAGGGCATTACCGATTTTTACCGAATCGGTAAAAGGAACATCTGGATGTTCCTACATATCCACCCCATAGATTTACCGATTTTTAATTACCGAATCGGTATGATTCGGTAATTTAAAATCGGTAAATCTATTTTACCTACATCTGGGCCTTAATCCCAAAAACTTCTTCATCTCGTCAACATTTGTGGGAGTCCACCGGGTAGCTCTAGAATAGGGCTTAAGGCTGGCACTGTTGTCCCTCAAAAACTGTTCTGCATACAAATTAGTTTGCTCAACAATCTCTTGCAAAAACACATCGTCAAAAAACAACTGAAAAAAATTTATTGGCAAAAAATTCTCAGTATTCACTCTACACCCAGGAACACCAGTGAACTCTGGCAATGCCGGCTGCACCATGCCAGGGGGAACCCAGAGGCCATCCCTATCAATGGGGGGAGCAGCCACCCCAGCCTGCAGCCCAGAAGCCTCTTGCTGCTGTACACCGACGGGAAGCCTAACAGCCACAGATACTTCTGGCTGCACAACACCAACAGAAAACATAATCATCTGAGTGGATGTCACCAGTGGCGGTGGCCAGAAAACCAAATGGGAAAATAAGATTGTGCATTGATTTGCGTGGGGCAAATAAACACATACAGGTAGATAAATACCCATTGCCAAAGATAAGTGAGCTACTGGCCAAAACAAAGAATATGAAGTGGTTCTCAACAGTGGATGTCTCTTTGGCATACCATCAGGTAGCATTACATGGAAAAAGTAGGAGGACAACTGCATTTATAACACATCAGGGTTTCTATCAGGGTGCCAGAATGCTGTTTGGATTGACGTTAGTGACGTCAGTCTTTCAGAGGTTGGTGGCAGAAATCTTGAAGGGTGTTGAAGGATTCTTGTATTTTCAAGATGATATACTAATTATGGGAGTAAACAGAAAAGAGCATGATGGAAGGTTATAGATGGTCATGAGGGTCTTGGGATCCAAAGGTCTTGCTGCAGAATATGGGAAATGTAAATTTGCACATAAAAAGGTCACATACTTGAGACATGTCATAAGTGGTGAGGGTATTGCGCCTACAAAAAGAGTTAGTGGGGGTGGTAAGGGAAGCCCAGGCACCGCAAAGTAAGGCTCATTCTTGGGACTTGCAGAATACTACTTCAAAATTGTCAATACATTTGCAGTGAAAATGTATGGCATGAGTCAGATGCTGCAGAGCTTGTGCAAGTTTGATTGGAATGAGGAGTGTGCAAAATCATTCCAGTGCATCAAAGAAGACATTGGCAGGGCTACTCCCATACAAGGCATTGATTCAGAACTGCGCAGCATCATAACGGTGGATGCTAGCAATAAGGGATTGGGGCAGTGTTGACGCAAAATAATGGGAAAGGGTGGGGATGTATGACAGGATTTGCTTCTCGCAGTCTCTTGTCTGCTGAAGTGGTTTAGTCCGTCACTAAAATAGAAACACTGGCATGTGTATGGAGCATGGAGCACTTCAGGTCATTTGTATGGGGAACAGAGTTTGATGTGAGGACTGATCACAAACCTCTTATTAACCTACTCACCACTGTGGGGTTTTTAAGTCATAAGGGAGAATTGCACGGTTAGCAATGTGTCTACTGGATTTGAAATATCAACTACAATGTGCTCCAGTGGTGCACAACAAGGTGACAGACTTTAAGTTGCATGCCTTTACCCATTAAGGAAATACTGGACAGAGAGTGGGATGAGTTTCCGGTGGCATAAACTGAAGAGCAAGGTTTAGATTCCATTGGAGAGATAGGGTGGAGAGAAGCCTATGAGAAAGACGTACTGCTGACTATGGTAAACAAAATTATCCAGGAACGGTGGTTGGATAAAAGGAGTTGTCCGGACATGGTAAAAGGTTTCTGGGAGGTCAGAAATGAACTAGGAGTGGACAGGATTTTGTAAGGAGAGGAGGAAGAATTGTGCAGCTGCAATGCCTAAAAGAGAGGGCCTGATTACGTGTTTTTTCAGTCCAACCTGTGATGGAGATGTGGTGGCCATCGGGAATCGCCGCAGCAGTGGTCTGACTGATGTATTACAACTATGACGGTTGGACCTCCAGGGGACCACCGCATACGATGAGGAACCGTGTTCCCTGGCGGTGGCGCAGCGATCAGAGTTACTCAGTTTTCTGGCAGTGCCACTGCGGCGCCGTTAAGCATATTATGAGTTTTCCTCCCCGCCAGGATTTCATGGCGGTGATCATGCCATGAAATGATGGCAGTGAGAAAACAAAGGGGGAGCCCTAAAGGGACCCTGTTGCCTCTGAAGCCTTGGATGCATGCAGGGGGCCACATGGTGTGCCCCCCTGTGTGCATGCACCCCCTTTCTTTCACGGCATGGACTCAGCAGTCCATGCTGTTCAGGAAATGGCTTTGGCATCCATTGAGGTGCCTTTTTCCACGGTGAGAATGCCAAAGGCCTGTCCGCTGGACAGCGAGAAAACTCGTAATCTGGCGGACCGCCGGCAGTCGAGTTTGGCGGTGTACTAGCGGGGAGTTGGCATGTTGGAAATATGTCATGATGGATAGTTTGGGATAGTCAGGACAAAGAAATAAAGCCCTCGTATTGGTGGCCAGGAATGAATCTGGACATTGGGAGGCTTGTGAGAAACTGTGTACAATGTGCAGATTTAGATAAGAGTTCAAAAGACCAGGGTCAGGTGTATGACTGTTTTTTTGCGGTCGCAAATGGGTAATCGGCCTATTTGCGACTGCAAATAGGTCTGCCCTATGTACAAACCCTATTGTGCGAGTCGAAAATCTATTACTGAATCGCAAAATAGGGCTTGCGACTCGCTATTAGGAAGGGGGTGCCATGGGCATCCCTTCCTAATAGCGAGTTGCACTTCAATGTACGATTGTTTTGCAGCCTCAACACACTTGAAGTTTACCGCCCGTTCCAAAACGTTGGTAAGCCACTCACAAATGGGAAGGGGTCCTCAGTGGACCCCTTCCCCTTTGTAACTGACAGCAAATATATTTTTTAAGAGCAGGCAGTTGTCCCTGAGACCACTACCTACTCTTATACAATTCAACAGAAATGTTTAATTGTTCTTTTTTAAATGCATCACGTTTTCCTTTTAGGAAAACAGGCTGCATTAAAAAAATACTGCTTTATTTAACAGCAGTCACAGACATGGTGGTCTGCTGACCCGAGCAGGCCACCATCCCTGGGTGTGCTAGCCATTCCCAATGGGGTTGCAAATTGCACCAGCCTCATGAATGTTAATGAGTCAGGCAATTTGCAATGCCATTAGGAATCATAAACAGTGTCTGAGATACTGTTGTAAATTCCATTTAGCGAGTCACCTATAGCGGGTAACAAAATTACGCACTTTGCTAGTAGCAAAATGGAAGGGTCACACATCTGGCCCCATGAGACTAGCATTAATGCCTATTGAGTGTCCCAAAATGTTTCGGAAGATGTTAGCTGTGGACTTTGTTGGTCCAGTTCAGACTGAAATGGGGGAGAACAAATATACTCATAGACTATTACAGTAAGTGGGTTGAGTTGAAAGTTGTACAAAAAGCAGTTGCAGAGACTGTGGTGCAGTTTTGGACTCCGTATTCATGAGGGAAGGTTTGCCTAAAAAACCTATTGAGTGAAATAGACCTCAGTTCAAGGCTACTATGGTAGCGGAGTTTCTTGAAAGGAATGGGGATGAAACATTTATGTATCTTAGTTTACCCATCAGCAGGGAAACGATGCGGTAGAGCGATTTAGCCATGTGATAAAAGGTACTATTCAGATAGCTTGTGGAAACAGAAAGAAATGGGAGGTAGAAATAAGGAAGATGTTGTGGACTTATCGTTAAACTCCATCCCTCACGGCGTAGTCACTTTGTTGTTATTGGAGCACGAACCGTACACCAAGGATAATTTGAGCTGGTTGGATACTACAAGGAAGGTGGAGTGATCTCCTGATAAAGTAAAAGAAAACATACAAAAGAGTAGCATGTCCATAAGGAATATTTTGATACCAAACGAGGGGCCAGAGTACAGGAATTGAGAGTTGGAGAGTGGGTAAAAAAAGGGGGCAAAGTTTCCAAAGGGGAAAGTATACTAGTATTCGTAATCCTTGAAAGTGGTTGAATGTATGACAAAATCTGCTAAATTGAGTGATGGAAAAGTGTGGTACGTGAGTCGCATAGCAAAGTGCACGGGAACACCGCAGGGAGGTAGTTCCTTTGGGTGGTAGTGAAATAAGTGAACATAATTGGTTGTAGCAGAAAGTGGAGGATGTGCTGGGAAGGCGTGGTCTGAGTAGAAACTGAAAATGTTCAGGGAGAAGATGGGGTCGGGGTGGAGAGAAAGGGGAGGTTGGGAAGAATCATCTGTACCCCGGCCAAACTGAATGATTTTTTGCTGGAATAACTGGTGCTGCATTGTAAACTAGTGTCAGAGCTTCCTGTTGAGCTGTGATAGGATTTTGGTTTATTATTATAGGAATTATATCGCTTTTTTTTAAAAACCAAAACAGGAACTGCTTTATCTTGCAATTACATCTACATGCCATGTATATTTTAATCTCCAGTCATTTGATTGGAGAACCAATGTTTTAGCTGTAATAGTATTTTTTGTTTGTTGATATATATAGAAAGAGGGAGGATGTGTGGTGTTGAGCTTGTAAGCGATAGAATGTATCAGGTAGGTGGACACCTGTGAGGTAGTGTGGGATATGTGGGTATGCTGTGGAGGGGGGTTGGGACAATCAAGCTGGGATCTGGGAGATGACGCTCCAAGTGTTCTCCAGCCTGTGCGGATCTGTGACTTAAGGAACTTTATATCTGTAAAAGAGGGTACCTCGTTTACTCTCCATGGTGCTGAAATGTAATGGACGGTGTCCCCAGTGCTGAAAGCTAATGATGAGATTGCAGCGACCTGTTTGCTGAAATTAAATGATGTGGCTCTATGCTGCTGAAACGTAACTTGGCGGGCAGGAGGATGGGGGGATCAAGGGTGCTGAGTTATAAAATAATGTGGGAGTTAAAGGGTGGGAATGGGGAACTGGGGTGTTGATAATTAAAGGGGCAATCTAGTGGATAGAAAATAACAGTTCTTTGCCCAGTCTTGCAACAACAATAAACATTTTAGAACGTTGCTTTGTTTGATGATGTCAGCTGCCTTTTTGGATATATTGTGACATCACTCACTAGATTGCCCCTCTAAAGAACAACTTGCATTTTTTTTAAACAATTTTATTTTGCATTTTCAAGAAAAAAGCAAGGGATCATGAGCAATACCCACTGGAAGCAGTATACAGTACTCCTAGAAAATCGGAACTACAGCCCACATACTCATGATTATATTGAGGCAGTCAAAGAAAGCGCTGCCTCACCCAGGTAAGGCGCTGCATAAAACGATACTCATCACATTCCCTCGGAGAAATCCAGAAAAAGGAGATAGAAAAGGAAGAAGAGAAGAAAGGGGGGAGCAACAACAATCGAGATCCTCATTGTAGTAGGAATTATGTTAACGCAGATCCCGCCTCAGGGTCAGAGGAGGACATGATGTGGATGCGCCAGTGTTTTGGACAAGGCTGCAGGGTTTTAAAAGGTAGTGATGCAGTCATTGTGCAGAAGCTCAGAGGACGGAAGAAGATTTAGCTAGTTCACAGCCCTGGGATGCCCAGTGCTCTGAATGCCATGTCAACGCTACATTGACATGGCCAGTTGTTTGCGTTCTTGCCTACATGCCCCTTCCTTATAGAGGCATATCTGTCTATGTGATGGATATCTACATATCTGTCTCCATACCCACCTCTGTCCACAGGAAGCATGGAACCGACAGGAATGTTCAAGGCAAACCTGAGGATGGGACCATCTGCAGGGCTTAGACGCCATATTGTGAGGTGAGAGATGAAGCGCGAGGAGGCCCACTCAGAAATGGTAATAATATTCCAACTGGTGCGTCTTCTTTGTCAAGAGTGCACGGAAAAGGGCATGCTGGTTTTAATGGCTTATTCAAGCAGGTGAATGCTGGGTGTCTGTGGGGCCATGCAGTGCCGGTCGTGTGCACAAAAGTCGTTTTGATGCTAACAGCCGAGAGCTGCCTAGACTGCATGCATACTCTTGTGGACTAGTTAGCCTGCTTGCCCATCACTGGTTTGCTCATAGCTAGTTTGTCCTCCAGCTTTGCTTTCCATTTGTTCTTTGTGATTTATCTGGGCCACCCTCTGTGTTGCACGAGCACCAGAAAGGAGGGGTGAAAATGGATTTCAAGGCATGCAGGGAGTGCAAGAATTTTCAGCGCTCATGTAAATTAACACATGGAGCACCCTAAGGCCGCTAAGAAAAGGCCATTTAGGACCTTCATTCCAGTTCTTATGTGGCAGCACTAGTTTGTGGCACCGGTCCTGGTGAACAAGTACTATACATCCTGCTCAGAAGGCGGTGATGACACTCTGTCAAGGTGGCCACTTAATGGTTTAGTATGCTTACTGACACCTCCCTCTGTAATCAGTCCCCGAAAAGAAAAAAGTTATGAGTTTGGCGGTCCTCCTGTCGGCCCGCCACCGCCGCCCCGACCCGTAGTATGCACACCTGCTTGATTACGAGTGTAATCCAGGACGGGTGGGCGGGCAGTGCTGCGATGGTCTCACGGCAGTGGTCTGTTAAGCTCATAGGAGAGCCTAACATGCTGACCGACACTGTGACAGCAACTGCAGCACGTTCCTGCATGGTGTGACATGCACCGTTTTGTGCATGCCCAACCATGCAGGAATAGGGGTGCAATTCCAGGGGGCACAAGATGTGCCCCCTGCATGCACCCTTAGGCCCAGGAGTGGCCGAGGGGCCCTGTTAGGACCCCTTAGTTGCCACTCCAACACCCTTTTCATAAGGGGCTCTTTGCCATGAAAAGGACGGTGGACAGGCAACTCAGAATATACTCTGCGGTACCGCAGTGGCACCACCAGCATATTCGTACTCCTGACCACTGCACCACCACCACAGGATCCTAGATCCCAGCGGACACATCTGTCCTGTGGTGTCCAACCACCACACTCACAATATGGCAGGCGGACCACCAGTGTGGCTGTGGTCGCCCTGCCACAATGTGTACGGCCATCCTGTGGTCTGCCGTACGGCCCTTAATGTTCAAGGTCCAGAAACCTCATCATCTGAGTTGTTCAAGCGGCCCGACATCAAGAATGTGCCACACCTATGTTAATGTTTCATAAGGCAGATGGAGCCACACATTTCTGTATCCACTATCGGCTGTTACGCCACTTGATTCCTAGCACAACACGATAGTGGATGAGAGCACTTGCAAGTTGGAACCATCCATTTCATCACCATGATGGATTTAATAAGGCTTTGTTGTCAAGTGCATCTCGTAGAGCAAGCATTTGTCCGGTTGAGTGACATGGTTCTTTACAGCTTCTTGGTGCTCAATAATTACTTTGGGCTTTTGAAATGTAGAGTTATATATTTTTCAAAATTGATGCGTCCCGTCTCATTCACTGGTTTGTTACTAAGTGCTTCTTCATACTGGTTAGTGAAATTCACTGGAATACTGAGGTGGGATGTACTATGATAGTCAATCATTGCTGAAGAATGCTGCAGCCTACTTAAAGCGAAAGGTGGTGCAAGTACTGACAGCAGCCATCCAGAACAGGTGTCTTTGGTTAGACCTTGACTGGCTGGTGGACAGAGAGGTACATTAGCGATTTCCCATTTTTGGAGAAGGAATGAGCCTGTTTTTTCCAGTCCGCATGTGAAGTGGATTAAGAAATTGCAAATATAAGGGTAAACCTAAAAGTACAATTAGGCATCTAATGAAATCAGTTAAATCGAACAGCAGTGATTCCTGGAATGATGCTTGATAAATATTACATTTGCAAAATTGCAATAAATACAACAATTTACATATAGGCAGACAAAGGTAAGGACAAGCATGCCACATTATTATTATTATATTGGGATTTGTAAAGCGCCACAGCTACTCAATGAGTGTCCAGGCACTGACAGTAGAAACTGATCCCAGACTGACCAATGGTTCTAGAAAGCGGACTGAAGAGCCAAGTCTTGAGGAGACGTCTAAGGCCCTGGATGTCCTCAGTGGTGCCGAGCTGTTGTGGATGGGCACTCCAGTCCCTAGCACCAAGTAAGAGTAAGAACTGCCACCCCAGTTTTTCCTTCTAAAACGGGGATTAGCATGAGCAGGGAGTTGGAGGACTGAAGAGACCGGCTCGGTAGTAGGGTGTCAATCTGTTTGACAGGTACTGAGGGCCAGAGTGGTAGAAAGCTCTGTGAGTGAGTACTAGGCCCTTGAGCCGCACACACTCTTTGATAGGTATCCAGTGCAGGTCCTCCAGGAACGTTTGGATGTGGGATAAAGCCTGGCAGCAGAGTTCGGCACCAGTTGTAGTCTTTTCAGGAGGTAGGCCGGTATGACCAAGTATAAACAGTTGAAATAGTCCAACCTTTAGGTGATCAGGGCCTGATGGGCGAAGGATGTGGTGTTATCAAATTTTACCACCAGATCGTGAGCTGCCGGGACAGGTGGCAGCGGGACATCATTTGGCCAAAAGCCGGTGTCCCAACTGGGTGGTGGAATCCCAAAGACCAGGATCTCTGTCTTACTGGTGTTACCTTAAAGACAGCTGTTGTGCAGCCATTTGAACACTGCGGACAAGCATGTCTTAAAAGTGCTTAGCATAGGATACTATTTGTACTATTGTAGTTGATGTGAGCACATAGAATCATCGGAAGGCCTCGGGAACTCGGAAGAGGAGGAGCAGAGCAGCTGAGCAGCTACAGCGCATTGCGGAGCGGAGTGATCAGAGCGACCGCAGCGGGTTTTACCTTTGGTGTCTGGCGTTCGGCGTCCAGCGCTGGGTGTCCTGAGCTGCAACCCGACAGCCAGGAGAGCCGGGGGTGCCCGTGGCCTGAGTCACCCGCTGCAGTCAGTCATCAGCAGAGCTGCAGCAGGCAGCGGGCCGTGGCGGGCACGGCAGGACTCGGTGGGTTCGGAGGGAGGCTCGATCCCAGCTTCTCTCCAGTCAGCAGGCCATCAGAGCCCAACCTCCCGCAGGTGAGAGTGCTCAGTTGGGGTTTAAGCACCGCGCTTTGCTCTGCGCATCCCCGCCATTGAGGTACTGGGTTTTTAAGAACCGGCACAGAACCGGTAACCCAGCGGTGCCAGGGGATCAACACCCAGAGACCTCGGGTTCTCCTGTGTCAGACCTACAGAAACTTCAGAGTCTTCTAGGTGAAGTCAAAGATTAGTTTATTGGCTGCAACCAAGGTAACAGGGTCCTAGAAGTACAACACGGGTATATTCTCAGGAGACTGCACATTTTTACGAAGTCAGGCTTCTCTTCTTATACGTAATTTTCAGCCTTGGGCAAAACATTCCTTGGATTCGTGGTATTTCATTTATAGTTACTGATTACAAAAGAAAAGCAGAGTCATGATGACATGTACATATTTCACGTCGTGCTGCCCATAACAAATCATCCGGCAAGGCCCAACATTTCATCAGATATCGCTAGACCCCTAATAAAAACGGTCACCTCCCCATCATAAAGTGAGTGAAGAAAAGGAGTGGAGAAAGATGTGAGCGAGATATGGCAGGTGTGCGCGCTCAAATGGTTTTATGGCTGGTTGAGCCTAGATGCTATCTTGCTCGGCCACTGGGAGGGAACTGACCTAACGAGTTCGGCCTGGGGCAATGGTTCTAACTTGTACTGGGGTCAGGGAGAAGTCGATTAAGGAGTATGTGTCCTTGTGGAATCAAATTCAACTGGATTAAGGCCTATGTAAAGGGCAACATGCAGCTAAGGGTTTTAGAATGTAAATGACGATTTCGAGGTGAAATCGTCACTCGAATACGCCGAAAATACATGTACTTGATGTACTCGTCATTCTCGGTCTTTTGATACCAAATTCGTCCTATTTCGACGAAGTTTTTATTCTCGAGTCCAGTACTATTATATGAATCCAGATTTTTCAGAACCACAGACCCTCCTTTTGCCCTTACATAGGCAATTAATCTATCCTCATGTTAATCTGAGTCCAGATCTATATTCCTAAAGTCATTGAGATGTTGCTGCAACATCATTCTAGTGCTGAGCTCATGTCTTGACACAGGCTTCCTTACACATAATGTAGCACAGAGGCCACATATTGCAGGAGCACACTGTATGCATAGACAGAACAGGAAAAGAATGGCTAAGACCATCCCAATGACCATCAGAATTTTCCATCCCCAGGCAGATATCAGTCCCCAGAACCATCCCATTAACAACCAATCTCCTTTATCCACATGAATAGATTCGGAAATCTTATGTAGTTTGGAGATGGCCCCGTACACTGTTGGAGCATTATCTGGAATAAAAATGCAACAACTGGACTGGATCAATTTGCATACTCCACCTCGGTCCGCAAGTATTACATCCAAAGCGACCCGGTTCTGAAGGGTCATAAGTCGATCCGACTGGAGCTCAGCAGTCAGGTTACTAAGGGCACCAGCAGTTTCAATCACGGTGGATTCAACTACCCTTGTCAATTGCCTTATGTTTCTGCTGTTAGCCATGGCTCCCCAGAACGGCAGAAAACCCATTGCAAAGTCACCAAATTCTTGACCTGCAGTGTCTTCTTTACTCAAAACACCTCTAACTACCCTTGTCCGATGGTAATCCACCGCTGCTGTGTAGGTGGGAGGTAACAGGAATGAAACAAAACATGAGCCCGAGAAGTCAGGGGGCAACCATGCATAGGCTCTATCATGGCAGATGAAATAAGTACCCTTAGCGGCTAAAAAGGCAGGGGAAGTCTGAGATCCAAAAACATACGTTTCTGTACAGACACTCTTCCCTAGCTGAGCTCTGGGATTCCTGCCAATACCTTGCAGAAACAGGTGACCTTGATGGGGTACGATCCAGATAGGGGACGATCTTTTGGCTTGCTGTGTCTCACTTAATGTAGTGCCATATCCGGTCACATTCCAACCTACATATGCAAGTATCTCATCATCCGGGGTATCTTCGTAAGAAGTTACTTCCTTGATCATATCAACTATACCTTTGACTAGGGCGCTAGTCTTGAGGTTGTCTTTTACAGAACGTAGGGGTTGGATTTCTCGTGCATATATGAACATTGTCCTATATGCCCATACTGACCCATTGTGACTAAATGGCAGGACCAAATAGGGGATACCTCTATCCGTGGTGTGGGGCATGAGACCACACACCCAACAGTTAGTTGTGTTCATTACAAGTTGGTGTTGGTGTAATAACTGAACGAAGGAGTTATTAATGAACTCTAATCTCCTATTTGATTCGTGGTCAGGCAGAGGGTGGAAAGAATGAGAGGAAACAGTAGGAGGAGGTATGGGTGATGTAGTGGGCGCAAATGTCACATGAAGAGAGAATAAAACATAGCTTATCAAAAAGACCATTACGCTGAATAGCATAAAAATACACATTATTATAAAAATTTTCTTCGTCATTGTTTTCAAAAGTCTCTGCTTAAAGTTCATTTGTTTGGCAGGCCTCTCCACATCAGGACACTCCATCCTCTCTAAGGTGCTGCCCGCGGTGGTAGGTTGTTTCTGCTAAAGGATGCTTCCGTCAGTCTAGGGCAGCTCCCTTGGACCAACCGGAACCAGCGACCTAACGTCGTCAGCTGCACCCAAAAGTCTTTAATCAACCGCGACCCTAGCAGCGGAACCCGGATGGCGGTTCGAAAAAAACAAAAACAAAAATAAGCAAGTTACCTAGATGGGAGAATCTGCACTTTCAAAAATAGGATTTGGGGAAAAACACATATTTTTTTATTAGTCCACAGGTTTTTCTCTCGGCTCATAAAATAAATCACTTTTACTTTAGTCTGTTTTTCTTGGTCGCAAATTGTAGCGTCTTTTCCCGGGTACTGTCTGGTCCAGAAATAGTAGTTCAGGTTCCACAGAGTTCAATTGTTCTGGTGGTGGCACAGTTTCTTAAAAAATGTTCCCACTTTCACAATCAGGATTAGCTTCTTTTACACGTTCATCAGTTGTGCGCTCTGAGTCAGTGCCTCCTTTCCGGACCCATTGGTCATGTGGCAGAGGGAAGGGTATTTTCTTACAATGGATCCCGTGGACCCAATTGGCCTTCCCCTCCACCCTAACAGCCGACCTTGTAGACAGGAGGACGAGGTGAGGCCCGGTCCATCTGGGCTGGTCGTTTCTTGTTCTTTGGAAGTTTCTGACAAGCACCCAGGAACCGGGGTCAATGGAGTGACCCGGTGTCTCAGAGACCGGAGGCAAGGTGTTGTGGACCTGTTGATATAAAACACGCAATTTAGCCGTCAATTCATACAAATAGTCAAGCACAATGGGGTGTTGTAGCTCGCTAAACTTCGTGGGCCTAGGCACTCCCCATATGTTGGCTGGCCGACCAAAGATTATTTCATAGGGGCTGAGTTTCACTCGCGAATGCACAGTCATTCTGGTGGATAGGAGTGCTAAGGGTAGAGCGTCAGGCCATTTAAGACCTGTGCTCGCTTGGATTTTGGCCAATTTAAGTTTAAGCGTGCCATTGTAACATTCCACTAATCCAGCTGATTGGGGGTGATTTGCAGCGTGGAACTTCTGCCTAATGCCTAGCCCTTCACACACTCTTTTCATCACACAACCCACAAATTCACTTCCGTTGTCAGACCAGACCATTCTAGGCATTCCGAACCTGGGGAAGAACTCTTTCACAAGGGCTTTCGCTGTGGACAAGGCAGTATTGTCCCTTAGGGGATAGGCTTCTACCCATCTTGAGAAGGCACAAACAACCACGAGCACGTATTTTAAGTTGTTGCACCTCTCCATGTGTATGAAATCTAGCTGCAAAACCTCGAACGGATACGTAGGAGGTGCAAAATGACCAGCTGGAGTTGGGGTTCCCCTACCAGGATTGTGCTTCAGACATACCATGCAATTCTTGACAACATTCTCTGCACACTTGGGAATCCCTGAATTCTTCCACACTGGGGCCAACAACTCGCAAATCCCTGTCGCGCTGATATGGGCCATCCCATGAGCCATTGTAACCACCGAAGGCACATATGCATCGGGTAACAACCATCTCTGTTGCTTTGTCGATTCAATCCAACAACCATTTGCATCCATTCTCCCTGTACTTTCTCTCCACATGCTTAACTCTTTCTCCGTGGCCTCAGCTTGGATGGACTTCACACTTTCTATCGTGTCTTCACATATTCCAACATCACCAGTCCATCTTTCTGGGCTCGCAACATACATTCGGCTCATCATATTCTTTGCAGTTTCCTTAGCAGTTTCATCAGCAAATGCATTTCCACGACCAACATCATCAGTCACTTTCTTGTGAGCACTACATTTCACAATCGCTACTTTCAGGGGCAACGTCAGTGATTCAAGAAGCTCATTCACCAACTGACCATGCTGAATCTTGGCTCCATGCGAAGTCAGGAACCCACGTTCTCTCCACAATCGTCCAAAACTGTGAGCCACTCCAAAAGCATACTGGCTGTCGGTATAGACAGTCACTTTCATTCCTTTAGATAACACACATGCTCTCGTCAGTGCCACGAGTTCAGCGGCTTGAGCTGAACCATGCGGTATTCGCGCAGTTTCAATGATTGTGTGCAAAGTTGTGACAGCATATGCTGTAGTCACGTTACCATTTGGGAGTTTAAAGCATGAACCATCCACCCATAATGTACCATCACATTCAGCAAGAGGAGTGTCGAACAAATCAACTCTCCCTTTCGTCTCTTCCTCTGTTCTGAGGAAACAATCGTGCTGTTCTGAAGCATCCGATTCCTCTGCAATTGGTAACAATGTGGCTATGTTCAAGGTACTGCACCTTTTTATGTGCACGTGGCTCGCTAGTAGCGTCAATTCATAACTGGACAGTCGAGCACTAGTTAAGTGCTGTGTCTTGGTCCTATTTAACAATGTCTCCACTGAATGCGGGACCATCACGATTAGTGTATTATTCATTACTAGACCTGCAGACTGTCGAATAGAAACAGCTGCTGCTGCTGTGGCCCTTAAACAACTTGGCAATGCTCTTGCTACCGGATCCAAAGTTGACGAAAAATAGGCGCATGGCCGCTGTCTATCTCCGTATAACTGAGTCAGCACAGACAATGCACAGCCCTCCTTCTCGTGGACATATAATGTGAAAGGCTTACTGTAGTTGGGGTTGCCTAACACAGGGGCCGAACATAATGCTGTGCGTAATTCGAGAAAACTTTTCTGACACTCATCAGACCAAGGAATGGGATTGGGTGTATTTTTGCACGTTAGTGCCAATAAAGGTTTGGCAAATAACAAAAAATGTGCAATCCACTGTCTACAGTACGATGTAATGCCCAAGAAAGCGCGTACTTCTCTCTGCGTTCTTGGCACATTCAATTTTGCTATTGCCTGAATTCTTTCTGGGGTCAGTTTCCTTCCCTCCTTCGATAAGAGATGACCTAAGTAGGTCACTTCTTGTCGGCAATATTGAAGCTTGGAAAGTGACACCTTGTGATGTAGATCACATAGATGACGCAGTAATGTCAACGTGGCCATTTTACAGATTTTCTCAGTGTCCGCAGCGATGAGCAAATCGTCCACGTACTGTGCGAGAGTGGCACCTTTGGGCAAAACCATTGTGTCAAGCTGACTTTTCAGAGCTTGACTGTATATTGAGGGGCTTTCACAGTAGCCTTGAGGAGCGCGTTTAAAGCGAAAGCTGCGACCTCCTAAACTAAAGGAAAAAATATCCCTGCTTTCCTCAGCAATCGGGATACTGAAGAAAGCATTCTTCAGATCAATCACCGAAAACCAGGAGGCAGAGGCTGGAATCATAGTCAATAATGTTGTAATGTCGGGGACGACAGGGAATTGTGGCACCACTATCTTATTTACTTCTCTAAGATCAATCACGAATCTATACACAGGTGGCTGAGAAGGGTCAGTTCGTTTTAAAACAGGCAGAACAGGACTATTGCAAACATTGCCTCGTGTTTCTTCAATCACGTCTATCAACTCGTAAACAATCGCTAGCAAAGCTTTTTCGCCCTCATTGGATATTCTGTATTGGGGAATTCGTGGCATTTTGACATTCGACTTCAATGTTACAACATATGGTGGAATTTCTAAGAGACCTACATCATTCGGACCAGTAGCCCAAAGAATATCTGGGAGAAATGCCAATTCTGCTGGAAGTGCATTTCTCGACAAATACATGGGAGAAACCACTTTCTTATCTAAAGTAAGTTGTACTCCTGAGGGAGAACAGTACAAAGTCGCATACAATCTTTTTAGCAAATCTAATCCTAGCAAATTTTCACCACAACCTGTTGTCAAAATAAGGGGTGCTTCGAATTCACAAGGACCAACAGAAAGAGATAAAGGGTCAGAAATCGGATTTCTAACCGGGGCGCCAGAAAAACCTACGGAAACGTTCATTTCGCCAGACAAATGTGCGCCAGGGAGTTTGGAGTGCATAATAGAACTCTTTGTAGCACCAGTATCCAACAGAAAAGGTTCTGACACACCCGATGTAATCACCTCAACGTAAGGTCCACTCTGATCTACTGGAACTGAAACAACTCCCTCTCCTTGTCTAAGGCTGTCCTAGCAATCATTATTCTCCCACTGCTCATTTTCTGTGTAATACTCATCAACGTAGTATTGAGCTGTCCTGTCAGATACGTTATTTTGCTGGTCAAACCTGTTCATAGAGTTTTGTGGTGGAAGGGGACGTGCGTCCTGAGGGGCGTTTCCACGCCCTCTACCTCTAGGCGCTTGCTGACTACCACGACCTCTTACGCCAGAAATTCCATTTGCACGTTGTGGTAGGGCAGGACAATTATATTTGTAATGACCCTCTTGTTTGCAATATAAACACTGGTTGGGACCTAAGCGGTTTTGATTGTAATCGAATCTTTGCAAGTTTCTCTGATATTGTTGAGGCTGCTGAAAAGTGTTCTGGTAGTGATTCTGACCATTATTATTTTGATTACCACCACCACGTGGCGGATAGGCTTGCTGTAGCAAAACCTTCGTTTTGAGTTCTCTAGTTTTCTTTTCTACTTTATCTTTCTCATCTTTGTCTCTATTCTCGTAGTACTGTGCGGTAGCTAATATCTGGGCTGAAGATGAGACTGCCCAAGAACTTTCCGAATCTTTTAATTTCCTACACAAATCTGGAAGCAGATTGTGCACAAATTTATCGACAAACAATCTCTGACCACCTTCTGTGGTCATATCTTGACCGCTGTGGTCAATGAATGTTTCTTCAAATCTGGTGAAGAAATCTGAAACAGTTTCTTCTTTCTTTTGCTTGCATGCAGATAACTTATCCCAATTTACGCGTATTGCAGGCATTATCGTTTTCATGTAATCTACTATTCTACCAGGTAGTTCCGCTATCAGAGGCTCAGGCTTGGCACCACAAACTTGTCGTGCATCTGCAGCAGTAATATTAGCCCACGTGTCACCTAATTCCTGGTCATGATCTACATGACGAATTTTTCCCCATAAAGGCTGTGGAACAACGTTCCCGAATAACATATCGATATCGGCCAAATTCATTATACATGACCCAGCAGTTTGCGACAATTCTTTATAGTACCCTGCAGGATTTTTACGCGGATCTGGTAGTGTTTGTTTGAGTGCTAAAACTTCAGCTCGCTTCCATGGGACATGTACCCATACGCGGTGAAAGTGGGGCAGGACAGGTGGGACAGCTGTCGCATCACCCTCTCTCCACTGTGGGGAAACTTCTCTCATAGGGTATTGTCGTGCCTTTTTCCTACTAGATGCACTAGATTCCGATGGTGACCCAGAACTGCTTCCCTTACTTCAATATGATAATAGCATTTCAACTGCCTTTTCCACATCGGGACCTACAATCATACCCTCTCCAAACTTAAATCGTACACGACACATCTCTCGCGGGATGCATTCTTGATCGTTGTCTTCTAAATCCTCGCCAAGAAAGACACACATCTGTTCGAACACATATCTCTGTGTCGCTGCTTCCCATTGATGGAAGACTTCCATGACAGACTGTACATCATATTTTGCAGTGTCCATGACCCATTTCCGAGCTAAACTATTCAGGGAATCTCTCTCTTGATAATCAGGCAGTTGACTTCGCAACTGTCTTCTTCCTATGTTAGGGGTCGTAGCAGGCGACCCGAAAAGAGGTAAAAGAAGATTAGTAACAGTGCTGGCCATTTTCTGCCGAATGGAAGGTGAAACTGAAGGACAAACAGATGAAAAAACGGGGTGAGATAAGGCGGGTGTAGAGATGGCAAAAGAGGTATCAGGAATAATAGATGTGGTACCAGGCAAAATCATAGAGGGGGCATTAGGAGATGTAGAAAGTACAGTAGGCACAATCGTAGAAAACACAGGTGAAACAGAAGTGGTCGGTGGGCCTGGAGGAAGCTGCACCGAAGAAGTAGGAGCCAGCTGAAGAACAGCTGGTGGGTGCTGTGGAAGAGCCGGAGGCGCAGCTTGTGCAACTAAAGGTTGCGGGGGTGCTGTGGCATTCTGCGCATAGGGGGGTGGTGAAGTTAATAATTGCGACATTAATGGGTCTTTTTCACGCTCTTTTGCTGTCCCTTGCTGAAGAGACGGCAAAACTGGATAACACTTATCTATTGCCATTTTACGTTGCCTGCGCAACTGCTCATTTATCTACTCTTCCTCATTATCTTTAAACTGCACGGCAGCTTGCATTACTGAAAGTCCCCCTTCTCTCTTATTTTTCTTAGCTAATTTAATTTCTTTTTGTTTGGCTTCTTTGCGCCATAAGCGGAAAGAGTCAAACATCGCCGGCCGGGCTTTCTTTTTGAAGAGTTTAACTTCAAGGTTGTCTAAGATTTCAGAATCAAAGCTACCATATTGGGGCCATTTTAAAACACCATCTTTCCTAGCGTATTTAATCCATACCTCGTTGTAAACGATGGGGCCTACCCCATGTTTAACGTATAGCTCGTAAGTCGGAGTTCCAACTGGAGGAACCGGACATGAGTCCTCCAATCGGGAGTCCCTATTATTACTACCAAGACAAAACCAATTCCCAAGTCTAAGACTAGGCATCCTCGCTCTCTAGTCTAGTTCCAAACTTCAAAGGATTTATCGATTACGATATTTCTCGTGAATACACGAGTCCTTCGGTTATGGTGCTTGCAAGAACCAATAAAAACCTTTTGTATCTCCAAGATACCACAAAGTAAGTCCAACTAAGGACTGGGAGACGCTCCACTTATACTTAACTGAAAATATCGATGGCGTCACCAGAAGACTCGTCTCAGCGTTTCGCTCTACCGAAAACTTCAAGGGTCCAACATCAGGGCGATAGCCAGGGCAGCAGTCCTTGTAGCCGTCGGGAAGCGGGGAACCTCGCAGTAAAGACCTTCGGACCACGTCGACATGCAGGGGTCGATGAGGTGGTGGGCCCTCCTCCGGAATTTCCACACGAAGCTCCTCACGATCTTCAGGCTGATTGGTACCACTGGAATCGCCCCAAACGCTGGGCGCCAATTGAGGTACTGGGTTTTTAAGAACCGGCACAGAACCGGTAACCCAGCGGTGCCAGGGGATCAACACCCAGAGACCTCGGGTTCTCCTGAGTCAGACCTACAGAAACTTCAGAGTCTTCTAGGTGAAGTCAAAGATTAGTTTATTGGCTGCAACCAAGGTAACAGGGTCCTAGAAGTACAACACGGGTATATTCTCAGGAGACTGCACATTTTTACAAAGTCAGGCTTCTCTTCTTATACGTAATTTTCAGCCTTGGGCAAAACATTCCTTGGATTCGTGGTATTTCATTTATAGTTACTGATTACAAAAGAAAAGCAGAGTCATGATGACATGTACATATTTCACGTCGTGCTGCCCATAACAAATCATCCGGCAAGGCCCAACATTTCATCAGATATCGCTAGACCCCTAATAAAAACGGTCACCTCCCCATCATAAAGTGAGTGAAGAAAAGGAGTGGAGAAAGATGTGAGCGAGATATGGCAGTTGTGCGCGCTCAAATGGTTTTATGGCTGGTTGAGCCTAGATGCTATCTTGCTCGGCCACTGGGAGGGAACTGACCTAACGAGTTCGGCCTGGGGCAATGGTTCTAACTTGTACTGGGGTCAGGGAGAAGTCGATTAAGGAGTATGTGTCCTTGTGGAATCAAATTCAACTGGATTAAGGCCTATGTAAAGGGCAACATGCAGCTAAGGGTTTTAGAATGTAAATGACGATTTCGAGGTGAAATCGTCACTCGAATACGCCGAAAATACATGTACTTGATGTACTCGTCATTCTCGGTCTTTTGATACCAAATTCGTCCTATTTCGACGAAGTTTTTATTCTCGAGTCCAGTACTATTATATGAATCCAGATTTTTCAGAACCACAGACCCTCCTTTTGCCCTTACATAGGCAATTAATCTATCCTCATGTTAATCTGAGTCCAGATCTATATTCCTAAAGTCATTGAGATGTTGCTGCAACATCATTCTAGTGCTGAGCTCATGTCTTGACACAGGCTTCCTTACACATAATGTAGCACAGAGGCCACATATTGCAGGAGCACACTGTATGCATAGACAGAACAGGAAAAGAATGGCTAAGACCATCCCAATGACCATCAGAATTTTCCATCCCCAAGCAGATATCAGTCCCCAGAACCATCCCATTAACAACCAATCTCCTTTATCCACATGAATAGATTCGGAAATCTTATGTAGTTTGGAGATGGCCCCGTACACTGTTGGAGCATTATCTGGAATAAAAATGCAACAACTGGACTGGATCAATTTGCATACTCCACGTCGGTCCGCAAGTATTACATCCAAAGCGACCCGGTTCTGAAGGGTCATAAGTCGATCCGACTGGAGCTCAGCAGTCAGGTTACTAAGGGCACCAGCAGTTTCAATCACGGTGGATTCAACTACCCTTGTCAATTGCCTTATGTTTCTGCTGTTAGCCATGGCTCCCCAGAACGGCAGAAAACCCATTGCAAAGTCACCAAATTCTTGACCTGTAGTGTCTTCTTTACTCAAAACACCTCTAACTACCCTTGTCCGATGGTAATCCACCGCTGCTGTGTAGGTGGGAGGTAACAGGAATGAAACAAAACATGAGCCCGAGAAGTCAGGGGGCAACCATGCATAGGCTCTATCATGGCAGATGAAATAAGTACCCTTAGCGGCTAAAAAGGCAGGGGAAGTCTGAGATCCAAAAACATACGTTTCTGTACAGACACTCTTCCCTAGCTGAGCTCTGGGATTCCTGCCAATACCTTGCAGAAACAGGTGACCTTGATGGGGTACGATCCAGATAGGGGACGATCTTTTGGCTTTCTGTGTCTCACTTAATGTAGTGCCATATCCGGTCACATTCCAACCTACATATGCAAGTATCTCATCATCCGGGGTATCTTCGTAAGAAGTTACTTCCTTGATCATATCAACTATACCTTTGACTAGGGCGCTAGTCTTGAGGTTGTCTTTTACAGAACGTAGGGGTTGGATTTCTTGTGCATATATGAACATTGTCCTATATGCCCATACTGACCCATTGTGACTAAATGGCAGGACCAAATAGGGGATACCTCTATCCGTGGTGTGGGGCATGAGACCACACACCCAACAGTTAGTTGTGTTCATTACAAGTTGGTGTTGGTGTAATAACTGAACGAAGGAGTTATTAATGAACTCTAATCTCCTATTTGATTCGTGGTCAGGCAGAGGGTGGAAAGAATGAGAGGAAACAGTAGGAGGAGGTATGGGTGATGTAGTGGGCGCAAATGTCACATGAAGAGAGAATAAAACATAGCTTATCAAAAAGACCATTACGCTGAATAGCATAAAAATACACATTATTATAAAAATTTTCTTCGTCATTGTTTTCAAAAGTCTCTGCTTAAAGTTCATTTGTTTGGCAGGCCTCTCCACATCAGGACACTCCATCCTCTCTAAGGTGCTGCCCGCGGTGGTAGGTTGTTTCTGCTAAAGGATGCTTCCGTCAGTCTAGGGCAGCTCCCTTGGACCAACCGGAACCAGCGACCTAACGTCGTCAGCTGCACCCAAAAGTCTTTAATCAACCGCGACCCTAGCAGCGGAACCCGGATGGCGGTTCGAAAAAAACAAAAACAAAAATAAGCAAGTTACCTAGATGGGAGAATCTGCACTTTCAAAAATAGGATTTGGGGAAAAACACATATTTTTTTATTAGTCCACAGGTTTTTCTCTCGGCTCATAAAATAAATCACTTTTACTTTAGTCTGTTTTTCTTGGTCGCAAATTGTAGCGTCTTTTCCCGGGTACTGTCTGGTCCAGAAATAGTAGTTCAGGTTCCACAGAGTTCAATTGTTCTGGTGGTGGCACAGTTTCTTGAAAAATGTTCCCACTTTCACAATCAGGATTAGCTTCTTTTACACGTTCATCAGTTGTGCGCTCTGAGTCAGTGCCTCCTTTCCGGACCCATTGGTCATGTGGCAGAGGGAAGGGTATTTTCTTACAATGGATCCCGTGGACCCAATTGGCCTTCCCCTCCACCCTAACAGCCGACCTTGTAGACAGGAGGACGAGGTGAGGCCCGGTCCATCTGGGCTGGTCGTTTCTTGTTCTTTGGAAGTTTCTGACAAGCACCCAGGAACCGGGGTCAATGGAGTGACCCGGTGTCTCAGAGACCGGAGGCAAGGTGTTGTGGACCTGTTGATATAAAACACGCAATTTAGCCGTCAATTCATACAAATAGTCAAGCAAAATGGGGTGTTGTAGCTCGCTAAACTTCGTGGGCCTAGGCACTCCCCATATGTTGGCTGGCCGACCAAAGATTATTTCATAGGGGCTGAGTTTCACTCGCGAATGCACAGTCATTCTGGTGGATAGGAGTGCTAAGGGTAGAGCGTCAGGCCATTTAAGACCTGTGCTCGCTTGGATTTTGGCCAATTTAAGTTTAAGCGTGCCATTGTAACATTCCACTAATCCAGCTGATTGGGGGTGATTTGCAGCGTGGAACTTCTGCCTAATGCCTAGCCCTTCACACACTCTTTTCATCACACAACCCACAAATTCACTTCCGTTGTCAGACCAGACCATTCTAGGCATTCCGAACCTGGGGAAGAACTCTTTCACAAGGGCTTAAGCTGTGGACAAGGCAGTATTGTCCCTTAGGGGATAGGCTTCTACCCATCTTGAGAAGGCACAAACAACCACGAGCACGTATTTTAAGTTGTTGCACCTCTCCATGTGTATGAAATCTAGCTGCAAAACCTCGAACGGATACGTAGGAGGTGCAAAATGACCAGCTGGAGTTGGGGTTCCCCTACCAGGATTGTGCTTCAGACATACCATGCAATTCTTGACAACATTCTCTGCACACTTGGGAATCCCTGAATTCTTCCACACTGGGGCCAACAACTCGCAAATCCCTTTCGCGCTGATATGGGCCATCCCATGAGCCATTGTAACCACCGAAGGCACATATGCATCGGGTGACAACCATCTCTGTTGCTTTGTCGATTCAATCCAACAACCATTTGCATCCATTCTCCCTGTACTTTCTCTCCACATGCTTAACTCTTTCTCCGTGGCCTCAGCTTGGATGGACTTCACACTTTCTATCGTGTCTTCACATATTCCAACATCACCAGTCCATCTTTCTGGGCTCGCAACATACATTCGGCTCATCATATTCTTTGCAGTTTCCTTAGCAGTTTCATCAGCAAATGCATTTCCACGACCAACATCATCAGTCACTTTCTTGTGAGCACTACATTTCACGATCGCTACTTTCAGGGGCAACGTCAGTGATTCAAGAAGCTCATTCACCAACTGACCATGCTGAATCTTGGCTCCATGCGAAGTCAGGAACCCACGTTCTCTCCACAATCGTCCAAAACTGTGAGCCACTCCAAAAGCATACTGGCTGTCGGTATAGACAGTCACTTTCATTCCTTTAGATAACACACATGCTCTCGTCAGTGCCACGAGTTCAGCGGCTTGAGCTGAACCATGCGGTATTCGCGCAGTTTCAATGATTGTGTGCAAAGTTGTGACAGCATATGCTGTAGTCACGTTACCATTTGGGAGTTTAAAGCATGAACCATCCACCCATAATGTACCATCACATTCAGCAAGAGGAGTGTCGAACAAATCAACTCTCCCTTTCGTCTCTTCCTCTGTTCTGAGGAAACAATTGTGCTGTTCTGAAGCATCCGATTCCTCTGCAATTGGTAACAATGTGGCTATGTTCAAGGTACTGCACCTTTTTATGTGCACGTGGCTCGCTAGTAGCGTCAATTCATAACTGGACAGTCGAGCACTAGTTAAGTGCTGTGTCTTGGTCCTATTTAACAATGTCTCCACTGAATGCGGGACCATCACGATTAGTGTATTATTCATTACTAGACCTGCAGACTGTCGAATAGAAACAGCTGCTGCTGCTGTGGCCCTTAAACAACTTGGCAATGCTCTTGCTACCGGATCCAAAGTTGACGAAAAATAGGCGCATGGCCGCTGTCTATCTCCGTATAACTGAGTCAGCACAGACAATGCACAGCCCTCCTTCTCGTGGACATATAATGTGAAAGGCTTACTGTAGTTGGGGTTGCCTAACACAGGGGCCGAACATAATGCTGTGCGTAATTCGAGAAAACTTTTCTGACACTCATCAGACCAAGGAATGGGATTGGGTGTATTTTTGCACGTTAGTGCCAATAAAGGTTTGGCAAATAACGAAAAATTTGCAATCCACTGTCTACAGTACGATGTAATGCCCAAGAAAGCGCGTACTTCTCTCTGCGTTCTTGGCACATTCAATTTTGCTATTGCCTGAATTCTTTCTGGGGTCAGTTTCCTTCCCTCCTTCGATAAGAGATGACCTAAGTAGGTCACTTCTTGTCGGCAATATTGAAGCTTGGAAAGTGACACCTTGTGATGTAGATCACATAGATGACGCAGTAATGTCAACGTGGCCATTTTACAGATTTTCTCAGTGTCCGCAGCGATGAGCAAATCGTCCACGTACTGTGCGAGAGTGGCACCTTTGGGCAAAACCATTGTGTCAAGCTGACTTTTCAGAGCTTGACTGTATATTGAGGGGCTTTCACAGTAGCCTTGAGGAGCGCGTTTAAAGCGAAAGCTGCGACCTCCTAAACTAAAGGAAAAAATATCCCTGCTTTCCTCAGCAATCGGGATACTGAAGAAAGCATTCTTCAGATCAATCACCGAAAACCAGGAGGCAGAGGCTGGAATCATAGTCAATAATGTTGTAATGTCGGGGACGACAGGGAATTGTGGCACCACTATCTTATTTACTTCTCTAAGATCAATCACGAATCTATACACAGGTGGCTGAGAAGGGTCAGTTCGTTTTAAAACAGGCAGAACAGGACTATTGCAAACATTGCCTCGTGTTTCTTCAATCACGTCTTTTTCAATCAACTCGTAAACAATCGCTAGCAAAGCTTTTTCGCCCTCATTGGATATTCTGTATTGGGGAATTCGTGGCATTTTGACATTCGACTTCAATGTTACAACATATGGTGGAATTTCTAAGAGACCTACATCATTCGGACCAGTAGCCCAAAGAATATCTGGGAGAAATGCCAATTCTGCTGGAAGTGCATTTCTCGACAAATACATGGGAGAAACCACTTTCTTATCTAAAGTAAGTTGTACTCCTGAGGGAGAACAGTACAAAGTCGCATACAATCTTTTTAGCAAATCTAATCCTAGCAAATTTTCACCACAACCTGTTGTCAAAATAAGGGGTGCTTCGAATTCACAAGGACCAACAGAAAGAGATAAAGGGTCAGAAATCGGATTTCTAACCGGGGCGCCAGAAAAACCTACGGAAACGTTCATTTCGCCAGACAAAGGTGCGCCAGGGAGTTTGGAGTGCATAATAGAACTCTTTGTAGCACCAGTATCCAACAGAAAAGGTTCTGACACACCCGATGTAATCACCTCAACGTAAGGTCCACTCTGATCTACTGGAACTGAAACAACTCCCTCTCCTTGTCTAAGGCTGTCCTAGCAATCATTATTCTCCCACTGCTCATTTTCTGTGTAATACTCATCAACGTAGTATTGAGCTGTCCTGTCAGATACGTTATTTTGCTGGTCAAACCTGTTCATAGAGTTTTGTGGTGGAAGGGGACGTGCGTCCTGAGGGGCGTTTCCACGCCCTCTACCTCTAGGCGCTTGCTGACTACCACGACCTCTTACGCCAGAAATTCCATTTGCACGTTGTGGTAGGGCAGGACAATTATATTTGTAATGACCCTCTTGTTTGCAATATAAACACTGGTTGGGACCTAAGCGGTTTTGATTGTAATCGAATCTTTGCAAGTTTCTCTGATATTGTTGAGGCTGCTGAAAAGTGTTCTGGTAGTGATTCTGACCATTATTATTTTGATTACCACCACCACGTGGCGGATAGGCTTGCTGTAGCAAAACCTTCGTTTTGAGTTCTCTAGTTTTCTTTTCTACTTTATCTTTCTCATCTTTGTCTCTATTCTCGTAGTACTGTGCGGTAGCTAATATCTGGGCTGAAGATGAGACTGCCCAAGAACTTTCCGAATCTTTTAATTTCCTACACAAATCTGGAAGCAGATTGTGCACAAATTTATCGACAAACAATCTCTGACCACCTTCTGTGGTCATATCTTGACCGCTGTGGTCAATGAATGTTTCTTCAAATCTGGTGAAGAAATCTGAAACAGTTTCTTCTTTCTTTTGCTTGCATGCAGATAACTTATCCCAATTTACGCGTATTGCAGGCATTATCGTTTTCATGTAATCTACTATTCTACCAGGTAGTTCCGCTATCAGAGGCTCAGGCTTGGCACCACCAACTTGTCGTGCATCTGCAGCAGTAATATTAGCCCACGTGTCACCTAATTCCTGGTCATGATCTACATGACGAATTTTTCCCCATAAAGGCTGTGGAACAACGTTCCCGAATAACATATCGATATCGGCCAAATTCATTATACATGACCCAGCAGTTTGCGACAATTCTTTATAGTACCCTGCAGGATTTTTACGCGGATCTGGTAGTGTTTGTTTGAGTGCTAAAACTTCAGCTCGCTTCCATGGGACATGTACCCATACGCGGTGAAAGTGGGGCAGGACAGGTGGGACAGCTGTCGCATCACCCTCTCTCCACTGTGGGGGAACTTCTCTCATAGGGTATTGTCGTGCCTTTTTCCTACTAGATGCACTAGATTCCGATGGTGACCCAGAACTGCTTCCCTTACTTCAATATGATAATAGCATTTCAACTGCCTTTTCCACATCGGGACCTACAATCATACCCTCTCCAAACTTAAATCGTACACGACACATCTCTCGCGGGATGCATTCTTGATCGTTGTCTTCTAAATCCTCGCCAAGAAAGACACACATCTGTTCGAACACATATCTCTGTGTCGCTGCTTCCCATTGATGGAAGACTTCCATGACAGACTGTACATCATATTTTGCAGTGTCCATGACCCATTTCCGAGCTAAACTATTCAGGGAATCTCTCTCTTGATAATCAGGCAGTTGACTTCGCAACTGTCTTCTTCCTATGTTAGGGGTCGTAGCAGGCGACCCGAAAAGAGGTAAAAGAAGATTAGTAACAGTGCTGGCCATTTTCTGCCGAATGGAAGGTGAAACTGAAGGACAAACAGATGAAAAAACGGGGTGAGATAAGGCGGGTGTAGAGATGGCAAAAGAGGTATCAGGAATAATAGATGTGGTACCAGGCAAAATCATAGAGGGGGCATTAGGAGATGTAGAAAGTACAGTAGGCACAATCGTAGAAAACACAGGTGAAACAGAAGTGGTCGGTGGGCCTGGAGGAAGCTGCACCGAAGAAGTAGGAGCCAGCTGAAGAACAGCTGGTGGGTGCTGTGGAAGAGCCGGAGGCGCAGCTTGTGCAACTAAAGGTTGCGGGGGTGCTGTGGCATTCTGCGCATAGGGGGGTGGTGAAGTTAATAATTGCGACATTAATGGGTCTTTTTCACGCTCTTTTGCTGTCCCTTGCTGAAGAGACGGCAAAACTGGATAACACTTATCTATTGCCATTTTACGTTGCCTGCGCAACTGCTCATTTATCTGCTCTTCCTCATTATCTTTAAACTGCACGGCAGCTTGCATTACTGAAAGTCCCCCTTCTGTCTTATTTTTCTTAGCTAATTTAATTTCTTTTTGTTTGGCTTCTTTGCGCCATAAGCGGAAAGAGTCAAACATCGCCGGCCGGGCTTTCTTTTTGAAGAGTTTAACTTCAAGGTTGTCTAAGATTTCAGAATCAAAGCTACCATATTGGGGCCATTTTAAAACACCATCTTTCCTAGCGTATTTAATCCATACCTCATTGTAAACGATGGGGCCTACCCCATGTTTAACGTATAGCTCGTAAGTCGGAGTTCCAACTGGAGGAACCGGACATGAGTCCTCCAATCGGGAGTCCCTATTATTACTACCAAGACAAAACCAATTCCCAAGTCTAAGACTAGGCATCCTCGCTCTCTAGTAAATGTGTAAATGTAAATGTAGGTATACTTATATAGCGCAACCTGTCACCACAAAGGGCATCCTGGCGCTTGCCTAGGGAACCCGTCCTGGTATTCCCCTGTGAGAAGCCCCGACAGGGTGTCCACAGGGTGAAAGTCAGGCATCCCACCGCGAGGGGCCGTTGTGGAGATTAAGCAATCTATTGCCCAGAGTCGCAGAGTGTGAACCCGTGAGTCGAGGAGGCACCGGGACGAGAATTATCGAGTCCGTGGAATTTTTAGCCCAAGACCCGCCGGGGCGGGGAATTGAACCCTGGTCCAGGACCGATCTCAGATTCCGATCTCAGATTCCGGGTCTGCCGCCTCTAACCCCTGAGCCACACTTCTCCTTCTCCACTTTGGAACTCTAGTCTAGTTCCAAACTTCAAAGGATTTATCGATTACGATATTTCTCGTGAATACACGAGTCCTTCGGTTATGGTGCTTGCAAGAACCAATAAAAACCTTTTGTATCTCCAAGATACCACAAAGTAAGTCCAACTAAGGACTGGGAGACGCTCCACTTATACTTAACTGAAAATATCGATGGCGTCACCAGAAGACTCGTCTCAGCGTTTCGCTCTACCGAAAACTTCAAGGGTCCAACATCAGGGCGATAGCCAGGGCAGCAGTCCTTGTAGCCGTCGGGAAGCGGGGAGCCTCGCAGTAAAGACCTTCGGACCACGTCGACATGCAGGGGTCGATGAGGTGGTGGGCCCTCCTCCGGAATTTCCACACGAAGCTCCTCACGATCTTCAGGCTGATTGGTACCACTGGAATCGCCCCAAACGCTGGGCGCCAATTGAGGTACTGGGTTTTTAAGAACCGGCACAGAACCGGTAACCCAGCGGTGCCAGGGGATCAACACCCAGAGACCTCGGGTTCTCCTGAGTCAGACCTACAGAAACTTCAGAGTCTTCTAGGTGAAGTCAAAGATTAGTTTATTGGCTGCAACCAAGGTAACAGGGTCCTAGAAGTACAACACGGGTATATTCTCAGGAGACTGCACATTTTTACGAAGTCAGGCTTCTCTTCTTATACGTAATTTTCAGCCTTGGGCAAAACATTCCTTGGATTCGTGGTATTTCATTTATAGTTACTGATTACAAAAGAAAAGCAGAGTCATGATGACATGTACATATTTCACGTCGTGCTGCCCATAACAAATCATCCGGCAAGGCCCAACATTTCATCAGATATCGCTAGACCCCTAATAAAAACGGTCACCTCCCCATCATAAAGTGAGTGAAGAAAAGGAGTGGAGAAAGATGTGAGCGAGATATGGCAGGTGTGCGCGCTCAAATGGTTTTATGGCTGGTTGAGCCTAGATGCTATCTTGCTCGGCCACTGGGAGGGAACTGACCTAACGAGTTCGGCCTGGGGCAATGGTTCTAACTTGTACTGGGGTCAGGGAGAAGTCGATTAAGGAGTATGTGTCCTTGTGGAATCAAATTCAACTGGATTAAGGCCTATGTAAAGGGCAACATGCAGCTAAGGGTTTTAGAATGTAAATGACGATTTCGAGGTGAAATCGTCACTCGAATACGCCGAAAATACATGTACTTGATGTACTCGTCATTCTCGGTCTTTTGATACCAAATTCGTCCTATTTCGACGAAGTTTTTATTCTCGAGTCCAGTACTATTATATGAATCCAGATTTTTCAGAACCACACCACCTGCCCAAGAAGAGGACTGGTCAGAGTTTTCAGGGGTGAAGGGAGCACCGGGAGCATTGGACAGTCTCTCCCCCACCCCCAACTAACAACGCTGCCATACCTCCCAGCCCAGTATCCAGTATCCTGGATTCGGCCCGCAGGACCGGGCTGAGATTTTTCCGGGTTGAGGGGTTGAGGGGGTGGAGAAGGGGAGGAAGAGGAGGAGGAGGAGGAGAAGAGCACGGAGACCGGCTCCATCTCTTATCCCCTTTCTCCCTTCCCACTCAAGCCCTTGGAGCTGGATTCTGATTACGGGCCTTTCTGGCCTCACTAGTCACACCGTCGGAGAGTGCAATAAACCAAAAACCAATTAGGAAACCAACTAGGAAAACAGAGTTCAAAGTTAAAACATACAAGGAAAACAGTGTGCAAAGCGCAGAGTTCATCCCCCTATTCAAATTCCTAATTACCCAAAAATAGTTAGAGGAAAACAAGGCAAAAAGAGGCTAAGGCTAAAAGAAACTAAAAGAAGCTAAGAAGCCTGCCACTGCCCACCTTTAACACATCAATCAGTGGTTAGACGCCCCATAAACGGGGGTTAAAAAAAAAAGACTTTTTACAGAAGCAACTACCTTATTTGCTTGCCACGATCTGCGAAGGCCTTCATCACAAGAGTTCCTCAATAGTTCTTCAATAGTTGTAACAGTTCCGCTTGGCAACAAACAACAAAAGCACTTTAAATGGGAAGAAAAATAAACCTGTGGAATCAAACCCAATCAATCAAACAAAACAACAACAATTAAACAACAATCACAATAGTCACAACAGTTCAAATAAACTAATCGGCAATATTAGCCATCTCACAAAACAAAAACAAAATCTATAATCCGACTGAAAAAAGAATCAAAAATACTCCAGGTGGCAGCACAGACTCATCTCCAACTAAAAATAATAAATTATAAGATAAACACCAAGCATGAGATCAGGCAAAGAAAGGCGATCTGTCACAAAAGTGATTAACAGCAGGAAAAGGAAAAGCGCGATTTTAAAAGAACCAACCAAAACTCAAGCCACCACAACAACAATACTGGGCACCGAAATGTCTCAAACCCACAAGGATTCTGACATACTGGTCGACATTGGGGAAGTATCAAGCATATCATCACCAAATCAAAAACGTCAGGAAAAGAACTACTCTCAACCCAAAATATATTCTAAATTCTCCTTTGTAAAAGATGCCGGAGCAGTGCTAAATCGCAGCATTAGCAATCGGCTGGGCCTCCCTTCCCCTCTGCATCCGGTAATAGATATAGAGACAGCCCCACAAATGAATGCTTCAACTTCAGCAATTACAACCTCTGCGGAAATTAGGGATGTTGTAAATCCTGGATCCAACATTTATTGTGGAAACAAAACCAATGGAGAACAAGATAGGGGTCAAGCGATAGAATGTGATGATTGGAAAAATGGAAAAAGCTCTACCAGCAACTCCGGGAAACAGATTAAAGAAATTATCACCCCTCCCCTTTCCCACAGGATCGTCCACAAAACACTCACAACAATTCCATTAGAGCCGGAAATTAAAATATGATCTCACCTGTGTTCAGGTTCTTTCCCATCCACAGTTTCCACAGCACCCACTGGATTACAAGCTGACCAAGTTAATCTCGAGACCATTTCTACTAGAACTATCCCCTCAGATCTTTATCCAACTAACCCAGCTGAGGTCTCCCATTCGCAATCCCAAACCTGCTGACGATCCTACTCTGCCTTCCCATTATCGGCCAATTTCTTTGTTACCTTTCTTTGGAAAGGTACTGGAACTGCTTGTCAGCAATCGGTTGATGGCATATATTGAAGCACGTGGAGTTCTAGATCCTTCTCAGTCCGGCTTTCGGGCTGCCCACAGTACAGAGACGGCTGTTGTTGAGATTGTGGATAATATCAGACTCGCGGTGGATAGGGGCGAATCAGCCATTCTTATCCTCCTGGACCTCTCTGCGGCATTTGACACCATCTCCCACAGTATTTTGAAACACCGGCTGTGGGAAATAGGTGTCAGAGGGGGGCCCTGGGTGGGAATAAGGACTACCTCACAGGCCGCCTCACCACCGTTCGAGTCGACACCCTGGTCTCCGGTAGTCGTCCTGTAACTGTGGGGGTACCCCAAGGGTCGATTCTGAGCCCGTTGCTTTTTAACTTGTACCTGACTCCCTTGGCTAAAATCATTAATTCCTATGGTTTTGAAACTGTGTCATATGCCGATGACACCCAGCTGCTGATCACATGCGGCGTGGATCCCGTCTGCACCTGCGCACGCTTTAAAAACTGTATGGTCGAGATCAGCAGCTGGATGAGGAACAACAAACTGCAACTGAATGCAGGCAAGATGGAAATTATCTTGTTCGGTAAGGCAGAGGGGTGCTGGACGCAGGAGTGGTGGCCCGCGGAACTGGGAGAATGTCCGAACCCCAAACTGGCGGTCCGCAACTTAGGAATCATTCTAGACAGCACTCTGTCTATGAAAAATCATGTCGCCAAGGTGACTGGCACCTGTTATGGTATAATGCGCAGCTTAAGGAAGATTTTCAGATGGCTTCCTACTGAAGCCAGAAAACCTTTGGTCCAGGGCCTCATCATTAGCCATCTTGATTATGGCAATGCCATGTACTACGGCATGAATGAGGACCTACTGATAAAGCTGCAAACCTTACAGAACACCGCAGCCAGACTAGTCCTGGATTTACCTCCCAGAACTGCCTCATCGCCCTGTTTGAAAAAATTGCACTGGCTCCCCATTCGTCAAAGAAGTCACTTTAAGATCTTGTGTCTTACTCACAATTCCTTGCACAACAAAGGGCCTCGATATCTGCAAAGAAAACTTAATTGGTATGCCCCCATGAGGTCCCTAAGGTCCAGCAATAAATCTTTACTGACACAACCCCGCGTACGCACCTCTAGGCATGGGCAGCGCTCTTTCTCCTATCTTGCCCAGTCACTCTGGAACAAACTGCCCTCCCACCTCGTTTCGATTGCTGAGCACAAGCAATTCTGTAAAGCCTTGAAAACCTGTCTCTTTCCTAAGTAATTGTCCCCCTTTGGCTAGCCGTCTTCAGTTGCTGTTCGACTTTGCCATTTTTTTCCATCTGACGTTCCTATGCTGCAAGCGCCTTGAGACCATCCGGTGAGAAGTTGCGCGATATAAAAATCTTTGACATTGACATTGACATTGACATCAAACCTGGGAGCCTGCCATGACCACCAAAGAAACGTAAACGTAAGTCCCATCAGGATCTCCAAGGACAACAGGACCCTGGATATGGCTCCTGGATCCACCAGCTGTAACGGCTCCATCGATAAGAACACTATTCTCAAGCTGGAATTGTCAACTCCATCTATTAGTAGCCCACTCCCGGACCCGGCGACTCCAGCAGTCGTCGGCAGGCCAGGGGAGGCCTGGGGAGTCGAAGCAGAGGACTCAGCTCACGCATTAGACAATGCACCCGCACTTTCTAATGATGAATGGGAAACTCTCGTCACCACATACTCCTCTGCGACCAAAGGCGAAGTAGGGTGTCAAGAATCAAGGCAAGCAATAAGGAAGTCGAAAGAGGAAACCCCAATAGCCGAGAACACAATCTGGGCACCCCCGCTCAACACAATGCAACTCACAACAAAGACTATGGAGTACCACTCTGACAAGATGGATATAGAGCTAACCCTTCTTAGCTGTCTAGCCCTACATGTTACAAGCATTGACAGGAAGCTATCTGACTTGAACAATCTCATCTCAAAAGTTCAAGCCGAAACAACGATAATTCCACCAAGCTGTTCGTGTCACCTAATCATCGATAAACTTGCATCACTACCTACGGTGATGGGCGACCTCCGAATGGATTAAAAAAAAAATATCAACACAACAGAGCCAACTAATCTAGGTAAACTAAATTATTTTTAAAAAAAGGAAACCTTTAAAACAATAGGGACCCAATCACCAAGTATGATAATGGGCAGCCTCTACAAGATTTGAATAGATCCCTCCAGGCTTCTACTTCAGCTGAGGCCAGAATCGAACCACCTGCCAGAGATGTAGTCACAATCAATCAGGCTCCTCAAGACGATCTAGGAACCCATGGCAGGGGTAGAGCGAGCACCCACCCAAGCCCCATCCCCACCAGCAACCCGCACTCTCCAGAACAATCCCGAGTGGTGCAGGGATGCAATATCTACAAAAAACTTTCAAGCCAACCAATTGAAGGAGATGCTTCGCCAATAAAAATCCAAAACTCTAAACAACGGCAAAAACAGAGGAGGAAAGGGAGGAACAATACTCCTCCCATCAACACTTTCTTCCAAGTTGCAAACAAAGGTCTGAGTGATCCCAAGTCAGAACAAAGGGCACGGAGCGACCCACCAACTCCCCAGCCCAATGCCACCACCGTCTCAGCATCGGGCTTAATAGCACTAGATAACACAGGAATCACACACCTAATGGAACTGAAACAATCCGCAAACACTAACACAGCAGAACTGGCAGCAAACAACTCGGCATCTCCAATTAAAGGGGAAACCACCGCAACCACCACTGCCATAGAGGCAGCCTCAATGACCGCCCACAAGCTAGGAGGTCCGGCAAAGTCTAAATTAAATATGGAAACAGTAACAAGGGGAGACCCAGTTGGCTCAACCTCCAGTAATATAGGGTGGTGGAAGAAAGGGATAAGCGCTGAATCAGGAAACAGACAGGGCCCAGCAATACAGTCATCCTGTTCCCCAGAGGAGATGAAAGCGCTCCTGCACTTTGTTACCTCCACAAATAGCCTCCGACGGGTCCCTACCCAGTCAATACTGTTCATCCCTGATTACAAATCTAAAGGTCGGGGCGATACCCTCAACAGAGGGAAGATTCTTTGAATACTAACCGCCATTAGTAATCTGGCAGGGATTGGATCGCAAGACTTAGTATCTGTTCAATTTGAAACATTCAAAAACCTTTCGGACCAGGAAGTAACAAAAACTATCTGGGTTAACCAGGAAATAACAGCGAAAATTCTTAAAGAGGAGCCCCAAATGCAAGCTTGGGGGATTCGATTATATGCTCATTACGAAGTGGGATATCCAGAACCCCTTCTTGGACAGTTCCAAGAATCATATGTCGACAAGACAAAAAATAAAGCCAATCCCGGTCCCTGTAACTCACCTAATCATCGATAAACTTGCATCACTACCTACGGTGATGGGCGACCTCCTAATGGATTAAAAAAAATATATCAACACAACAGAGCCAACTAATCTAGGTAAACTAAATTTTAAAAAAAGGAAACTTTAAAAACAATAGGGACCCAATCACCAAGGATGATAATAGGCAGCCTCTACAAGATTTAAATAGATCCCTCCAGGCTTCTACTTCAGCTGAGGGCAGAATCAAACCACCTGCCAGAGATGTAGTCACAATCAATCAGGCTCCTCAAGACGATCTAGGAACCCATGGCAGGGGTAGAGCGAGCACCCTCCCAAGCCCCATCCCCACCAGCAACCCGCACTCTCCAGAACAATCCCGAGTGGTGCAGGGATGCAATATCTACAAAAAACGTTCAAGCCAACCAATTGAAGGAGATGCTTCGCCAATAAAAATCCAAAACTCTGAACAACGGCGAAAACAGAGGAGGAAAGGGAGGAACAATACTCCTCCCATCAACACTCTCTTCCAAGCTGCAAACAAAGGTCTGAGTGATCCCAAGTCAGAACAAAGAGCACGGAGCGACCCACCAATACCCCAGCCCAATGCCACCACCGTCTCAGCATCGGGCTTAATAGCTCTAGATAACACAGGAATCACACACCTAATGGAACGGAAACAATCCGCGAACACTAACACAGCAGAACTGGCAGCAAACAACTCGGCATCTTCAATTAAAGGGGAAACCACCGCAGCCACCACTGCCATAGAGGCAGCCTCAATGACCGCCCACAAGCTAGGAGGTCCGGCAAAGTCTAAATTAAAAATGGAAACAGTAACAAGGGGAGCCCCAGTTGGCTCAACCTCCAGTAATATAGGGTGGTGGAAGAAAGGGATAAGCGCTGAATCAGGAAACAGACAGGGCCCAGCAATACAGTCATCCTGTTCCCCAGAGGAGACGAAAGCGCTCCTGCACTTCGTTACCTCCACAAATAGCCTCCGACGGGTCCCTACCCAGTCAATACTGTTCCTCCCTGATTACAAATCTAAAGGTCGGGGCGATACCCTCAACAGAGGGAAGATTCTTCGAATACTAACCGTTATTAGTAATCTGGCAGGGATTGGATCGAAAGACTTAGGGCCATATGTATCATCATACCGTTTTGTGAATTCCAAATAGCGATTTTTAAGGAATCGCTATTTAGAATTCGCAAAACGGTATGTATGTACCAAATCGCTTTTTTATAGCGATTCCTTACCATTCCTAATTTGCGATTAGCAAATTGCTTATCGCAAATTACCCATTCATTTCTATGGGCCAGGAGGCCCATAGGAATGAAGGGGCAATTTGCGATTAGCAATTTGCTAATCGCAAATTAGGAATTTTTTCAAGGGTGCAGGGGTGTCTCAAGAACACCCTGCTGCACCCCTGAAAATGACATTTGGGGGCATATGGCGCACATACATGCCCTAAGGGCATGTATGAGCGTCATATGGCACCTTTGGTTTTTTTGAAAAAACCTTTTTTTAAAGAATTCGCAACTTACCACCAACTAGAAGTTGGTGGTAATTTGCGAATCCTTATGGGCATTTTTTGAATATTTTTTTTTGATACATTGCATTTAAGGAATCGCAAAATTTGCGATTCCTTAAGTGCAAACGCAAAATAAGGAATAGCAAATTTTGAGATTCCTTATTTTGCTGCGAAATTGTTTCATACATACCATTTTGCTAATTAGCATTCGCAAAGGCCGAAATTTGCAGAATTTCGGCCTTTGCGAATGCTAAATAGCTTGATACATATGGCCCTTGGTATCTGTTCAATTTGAAACATTCAAAAACCTCTCAGACCAGGAAGTAACAAAAACTATCTGGGTTAACCAGGAAATAACAGCGAAAATTCTTAAAGAGAGCAGCCCCAAATGCAAGCTTGGGGGATTCGATTATATGCTCATCACGAAGTGGGATATCCAGAACCCCTTTTTGGACAGTTCCAAGAATCATATGTCGACAAGACAAAAAATAAAGCCAATCCCGGTCCCTGTAACTCCGTGCTCAAAGGAGCACAAAGTTCCTCCGTTGAGGTCACACAACACAGTGGAGCAAGCACTTTGAAGGGTCACGACGAAAGAGGAAGGGAACCTTCAATCGACTGGTCTTGGATCTCAAGAACAATAAACAGCAGACCTGAGGCTCACTGACAGAGGGAAAAAACTACAATAAGCTCCTTGAAGCTAAAATTGTGCTCCTGGAACATGAACGGCTTTGGTGCAAAAACTTCTGACAAAGGATTATTACTGTATCTTCTGCAATTCGATATAATTCTATTACAAGAAACATGGCTGGAAGAGCCTTTTCACTTACAAGGCTACAAAACATACCATCTCCCAGGGACTAGAAACTCAAAATGTGGGCATCTGAAAGGTGGGCTCACAACCTACGCTTCAATCAAATCCATAAATTCGGTGAAGGAGCTAACAAGCATAAACACCGCAACAAATGGAATAAAAACAATACAGTTTGAAATATTAAGCCACAGAAACAAAGAAGTCTTAACAATTGTCAATTCCTATATTCATCCCCACAATAAAAGAATTGGTGCAAATACTTTGGTAACCGAACTGACTAATTTCATCACTGTGGAACCATCTTCAAACTATATCGTCTCTGCGGACTTTAACATGTTCCTCACAGGAGGGATTGACCTGGACAGTCCTGCAGCAGAACGTCACGCAGCATGGGGTATCCCAAACCAGGACTACTGCAGATGGGGCTAGTCATCCAAAATCTCGAGGGACCTTCTGACCGAGCTGATGAATCTGTCTTTGGTTGCATTAAATGGGCGTTTCGCAGGAGTCCGCCCACAGGCCGCCACCTTCCACACTGCCCAATGTAACACCGCAATTGACTACACTTTCACGTCTCTATCGATCTTCAGCCTAATAAAAGGGTTTTGGATCGGAAATCAGGATTACAGTGACCACCAGCCCCAAGAGTTTATACTCGATGCTCACGGAACAGCAACTACTCACCCAATAGAGGACACAAATTTAATGATAACAGCAAACCGCCGGCGAATCAAATGCAACAACCGCGAACCAGAACAACTCCAGGCCCTTGCCAAAAAAAGATGGGAGGAAAGCAAGCAGTTAAGCACCAACCATTTAACGGCATGGGAGAACTTCATGGAAAGCTTTGACCAACGAAGTCAAAAAACAAGCCAACAGAAGGAATAGTAAGACCAAAAAATGTCTGGGCTGCCTCATGCAAGCAGGCACGAAGCGAAAGAATCCACCTCTCACGACATCAGGACGCCGAACTAAGGGAGTTGAAAACCAACATCAACAGGGTATTGCACAGTCTTCGAATACACGGCCCAGTTGATAACATCCAGTCCGAATTAGGGAGGCTTAAGGCACGCAGGAAAACAATATTCTGGCTCGCCAAAAAAGAAAGGGACGAATCAATATGGGCTAAACTGACATACGACGCAAAAAACAACAACAGTGCCAGGTTTTGGCAGACCATCAGAACCCTAGAGAATCCATCAGCTCTAGGAATCAACTCATATATAACTGAGGACATCTGGGTAGAGGCACCTACTGAGTCACTTCAACACAGAAGCTGGCGAATCCGCGGACGTCTCACTGGAGCTCCAAAGCTACCAACAGCAATCCGAATTTGAAGGACCGGACCTTTCCATCATCTTTACAACCAAGCAGCTTGGGGGCAGAATTAAGAAAGGTCGGAAAGACGGAGCTCCAGGGCCCAACGGTCTTCCGCCAATCATATTTAAACAGGATTCAACCTACTGGGTTGAAGCACTCTTTCCCCTTTACAATAACATCCTGGAAAGTGAGAGAATCCCTGACTCCTGGAAAGGATCAATTATTTCACCAATCCACAAAAAGGGTGCCATGACAGACCCAAAAAACCATAGGCTCATTGCTTTATTCGACATTTAAGCCAAATTCTATGCAGGGCTCTTACTAAATGAACTTACAGTTTGGGCTCAAGAAAAAACCCTAATTCCCATCAATCAAATTGGCTTTCAGGAAGGTCTGGGGACTACAACAAATATTCTCGCCCTTTTTCTTTTGACTGACGCCTTCACAAATATCAACAAACCGCTATTTGTCTGCTTTATTGATTATAAAGCAGCTTTTGACAGCGTCGATAGGGGGATACTCTGGGCCAAACTTGCAAGGTGGGGAATTCCCACAAACCTTCTAAACCAGCTAATCTTGCTTCACTCCGAAACGTGGGTCCAGATTAAAGTCGGAGCGGGAGACACCCTGTCTAGGAGAATACCAACTACCAAAGGGCTGAAGCAGGGCTGTGTCCTGGCCCCAACCCTGTTCAACCTTTTTGTCTCAGACCTTTCCACCGAGCTGGACAAGTGCAACCATCACACCCCAAACCTGGGGGGCCTAACTCTATCGAACCTCTTGTACGCAGATAATCTGCTTCTAATCAGCCGTACCCCAATTGGCCTCCAGCATCTGATAAACACCATAACTACCTTTGCTGATGAAAATGGGCTGACCATAAACCTGGAAAAATCTAAAGTAATGGTATTAAACCAAGGATTCAACAAACCCTACCCGTGATGGTCAATGAATAACCGGCTGCTAGTGCCAACAGAGGAGTACAAGTATTTGGGAATCATATTTGAGAGAAATGGCTCATTTTCCAAACAGAAAGCATCCATCAAAGGCAGAGGGACCGCACTGGCAGTTGCTTTAAAAAACATCAAGCAAAAAATAACCGGCCCTAGCCTTCTCCCTTCACTAGAAGTGCTTCAAGCGCGGCTGCTACCCTCCATCACTTATGGAAGTGAAGCAATGAGAGGAAGAGATGAGGCTACTTTGGACACAGTGGTCACCAAGGCCCTAAGAATAATATTCAATCTTCCGCAATTCACCTCACTAGCTCAAATAAGATTAGAGTTCGGAATGCAAAAGCAGCAAATCTCACGGAAAGGGGCCTACGCCAAGTGCTAGTTTAAAATAAAGGGGGCCGAGCCGGGCACATTGAACTCACACCTGTGGTTGAAAATCACAAGGAGAAATGACAGTCCAGTGATGAGTTACCTTCATTTAGCAATTAGGTTGCTAGCTCCACAGGAACTATGGGACTCCTGCTCATCCCAGAAAAGTTTCAAGGTCCTGGTAAACAAATCAGTAAAGATTGTATCTCTCGCAGAAGATAAAGCTGCCCTCAGCAGGAGGGCCCACGGCTGGTTTGTAATCCAGAGCTACATGTCAATAAAGCCCTAATTATACTTAGGAACAGGTTTTTCAAGAATTACAAAAGAACGGTTCCTACATCTGAGGTTGGGAATCCTACCATCAAAGCCCCACCTTCCTCCGTGGAAACAAACAGACACCTCTAACTGCTGCAGACTGTGTGGAGATCAAAATGAAGACGTAATACATCTACTATGCATCTACAATGGCTTGGGAGCGGAAAGGAGACAGTTTCTAAAACAGCTCCTGATTGCAAGTCAGGTTCGAAGATGCAGGGAAGCGGTAAAGGCCTGTTTTGAGGGCAGTAATATCTGCCTTGCTTGCAGCCTTTGTTCGGTTTATGACGGAAGCAAACGCAAAGTTAAGCCTGGAAGGTCCACAAGTTACCGGTCTTTATGCTATGCCAGCTGGTTTATGAGACAAGCATAACAGCGCCGACCACTAGGGCTTTGATTAGATCCACGAATACTTCCTTGGTCGCTAAGCTGTCAGCAGTCAGCATGGGCAGGCTCTGAGTTCATCGACCTTTATATTCTCCATAAACATTTCTTTACAGGGTGCAACTATCCACGAGAACAAGCCTTATGATGAACTATCTCATCTATCAGTTTTTATTCCTCTGCAATTTTATAGAATTACAACACATTTGTAATCTTTTAGCATCATTTAATGGTGAAGCTACCTCTTGTGAATTTATGTTTTACTTGTTTGCGAAGGTTTTAATAAATCATGCAATAAAGTTATTATTATTATTTGTACTCCAAACGATTGTACCAAGGTTGCCAGAGGGATCGGACTACAACCTGCAACATGATAGGGAGCCCAGCCCACAGCCACACCTGAATGACAACAGATGCCATGGAGCCAACGATCATGCAGCTCAGACACCCAAGAGTGCCCCGACAACCCCCGCCACCATCCCCTTGTCCGCCATCCCACCCTGAACCCCCCCCCCCGACAAACAAAAGTGACAGCAACCTTCCGAAATCTGGAACGTAACAAAACGGCTAATGTTGTACAATTATAACAATGAAGATGCATGTGAGGTTGGACAAATGAGAATCACAGTCATCTATGGATTTACATATAAAGCATTTTATTTACACAAAACAAAAAAATAAAAGTAGGTACAGCCATGGCGTGTCATCCCTCGGCAATCTGTGAATCACAGCCTGCAAGACAAAAAGCAAGATAAGATTGTGCGTCATGCGCCAATCAAAGCAGAGAGAGAGAAAGAAAGAAAGAGTGAGAGAGAGAGGTAGAGAGAGAAAGAGAGAAAGAGTGTGAGAGAGAGGAAGATAGAGAGAAAGAGTGTGAAAGAGAGAAAGGAAGAGTTGGAGAGAAAGAGTGAGTGCCGACACTGCGGACAACACCCTCATAGCTCACCTTTCTGCCACCGGTGTGTATTCAACCACGTGCCATGACATACTGCAGCCCTCAAGCTCTCTCACCTGAAACATAGTATAGAATCAGTAATGGCAGAGTACAGACAACTTCACACGCCTTCATCACTGTGCTGCCCCTGCGCACTTAGGCGGCTGCACCCCATCCACTCCCACCGCCTAGAGGTGTCTTCCTGCCCCTGCGCACCCAGGCTGCTGCACCCCATCCACTCCCACCGCCAAGAGGTGGCTGCCCACCCATTCGCACCCAGGCTTCTGCACACCATCCACTCCCACTGACCAGAGGTGACCGTCCGCCCCTGCACACCCAGGCCTCCCTGCTCACCTTTTCGCCACCGGTGTGTCTCCAGCCACGTGCCAGGACATACTGCAGCCCTCAAGCTCACTGAATTCAGGAATGGCAGAGTACATACAACTGCACACGCCTTCATTGCTGTCCTGCCCCTGCGCACCCAGGCTGCTGCACACCATCCACTCCCATCGCTCAGAGGTGTGTGGCCGCCCCTGCGCACCCAGGCTGCTGTACACCATCCACTCCCACCGCCCAGAGGTGTCTGCCCACCCATTCGCACCCAGGCTTCTGCACACCATCCACTCCCACTGACCAGAGGTGACCGTCCGCCCCTGCACACCCAGGCCTCCCTGCTCACCTTTTCGCCACCGGTGTGTCTCCAGCCACGTGCCAGGACATACTGCAGCCCTCAAGCTCACTGAATTCAGTAATGGCAGAGTACATACAACTGCACACGCCTTCATTGCTGTCCTGCCCCTGCGCACCCAGGCTTCTGCACCCCATCCACTCCTGCTGCCCAGAGGTGTCTGCCTGCTCCTGCGCACCCAGGCTGCTGCACCCCATCCACTCCTGCCGCCCACAGGTGTCTGCCTGCCCCTGCGCACTCAGGCTGGTGCACACCATCCACTCCCAACGCCCAGAGGTGTCTGCCCGCCCCTGCGCACCCAGGCCTCACTGCTCACCTTCCGTTACCTGCGTGTAGAAAAGAGGGCCCACCACGTTTCGCTGCAAGTCCCAAGCCGAGGGCCCGCGGACAGGGCACCCTCCACATCATGCAGCCCCACTCCGCAGGCCACCGGGTCTCACATTTAGTGCCAGGTCTTGATTTCGCCATGGCAGAGGACATACCAGTGCACCCGGCATCATCGCAGGCTGCACACCCGCTCAGCAATTGCGGTGTCACTAACTCTCTGACCAGCGAGGCCACGCCACATGGCGTTAGGCCCCCACTGTCCGATGGCTGAGGACTACAGTGAGGTCCAGCAGGGCACACAAAACCTGTGCTGTCCGGATCGCCGGGACGGGGCATCATTGCCATTGCAGGCTGCACACCCGTTCAGCACTTACGGTGCCCCTACCTCAGTGCACCGAAAGTCACGATCCCGTGGCGTGTGCCTGTGTCGGCTGCAGTGCATCCGGTGCCACCAAGTCTGTGCCCTAAAAGTCATGGACCCTCTATGATTGGGTAACGTGGTGCGGACGCCATCATGTCACCTGTGGACCGGCAGAATGTGATGTTGTAGGCCCCAGGGCCCCCACGCCCACATGCACACCACACGAATACACCCAGAGAGAGGTTAGAAATGGCTTCGTGCGCCCGGCCTTTTTATTGGCAGGGTCACGTGTCCAGTGATGCCTGTGCTTGATGGGTGTGGTGTGGGTGTAAACTAGCCATGAGGGAGTGGCTGTGGCATACTGACAACTAGACCTGTGACCAGCAGATCACTACAATGAAAACCTGGTCCATGTAGTGTTGTCGCAACCCGGGCCGCAAGCGCAAATGTGTCACCCTGTGACCCAAGTCCCACAAACCAACACACGACAAAGGCGCGATACTCGATCTCATCATTGCCAAAGAGAACGCTATTCAACTGGAGGCGATTCTACCATGCGATTGGTCAGATCACCACATTATCACCTTCTTTATCAACGAAAAAGTTAAACCTAACCCTACTCAACCAATCAAAACCAAAACATGGAAAAGGGATTTGAAGAATCTCAACCCCTCTACCCTACCTCCCCACATCGGCAACCTCCTCCTTCCCCCTTCAGGGGCCTCAGATGTTCAATCACTGACTGACCACTACCTTGACTCTATGAATACAATAGTCAATGAAGTCGCCCCTCTGCAACTGAAGAGAGTCTCCACCAAAATCTCTAACCCCTGGTATGATGACAGACTCAATGACGAAAGGCGTAATATGCGAATGGCAGAGCGCACCTGGAGATCGGACCCTTCAGCACTGCATCTCAAAAAGCTTAAGAACAAGAGAAATGCCTACTTTAGGAAAATAAAGCGCACAAAGTCGGACTTCTTCAGCCGCCAGTTGGACCAAGCGAAGAACAGGCCAAGAAAGCTGTTCGAGCTAATCAAGACCCAAACAAAGGCACAACCCACACAATCAAACAGCACAACAAACGACACCCCACACTGTGAAGCCTTCTCTGCTTTCTTTAAACTAAAGACTGACAACATAAGAAATGACCTCATCATGGATGTAAGCCGATACCCCAACCACACCAGAATGGCAGACACTCAACCTAAAAACAAGGCATCCTGGCAGTACTTCGATACCTATTCGGAAGATGCAATACACAAACTGCTCTGCACCTTGAAGCCCTCTAATCACCTCACAGACCCTCTACCTGCTAATGCTGTAAAAGACTTTATCCCCTTGCTCCTCCCTCTCTGGACCAAGATCATCAACAGCTCTTTGCAACAAGGCCACATTCCAGACTCCCTTAAGGTGGGGCAAGTCACGCCTATACTCAAGAAACCTACAGCTGATCCGTCTGACCTAAACAACTATCAGCCCATCACCAATATCCCCACCCTGGCCAAACTGCTGGAGAAATGTGTCCAACTCCAACTAACAAGACACATTGATCAATTTGACCTCCTCAACCCTCATCAATCAGGCTTCAGAGCGAAACATAGCACGGAAACAGCTATGACACACATAATTGATGACGCCCTCCAAATTCTGGATCGCAATGAGTCCTGCCTCCTCATCCTTCTTGACCTCTCGTCAGCATTTGACACGGTCAAACATGAGAACTTGCTGGAGCTGCTAAGCACTAGAATGGGGCTATCGGTAACTGTTCTCAAGTGGTTTTCGTCCTTCCTTCACAATCGGTCTCAGAGGTTCAAGATCGACAATGTCCTATCTAAACCTGTGCCTGCAGATCTAGGTGTCCCACAAGGATCCACCCTCTCCCCTACACTGTTCAACCTCGTTATGGAACCGCTCGCCACCTTGCTTCAAGCATCCAATGTTCAATTCCATATGTACGCCGATGACACACAACTCTATCTAAAGTTACAATCCCCGGAAGATATCAAACATCTGAATTCCACGCTTATTAACACCCAATCTTGGCTGGCCGATAATCACCTCAAACTAAATGCTCTGAAAACTGAGTTCCTACTCATCACACCCCCGGCGAAAATCTCCACCACCCAAACCTGGCTCAACAACCTAACAGCACTCAATGTCCAACCTACCATCGTGGACTCGGCGAAATCCCTAGGCATCACACTCGACGCCAAGCTCAACATGCAGCAGCACGTCAGCAAAGCCACAAAAGCAGCTAATTTCCAAATTAACACACTGAGGAAAATTAAACCCTTCCTCCCGGCCAAAGACTTCCAAACTGCTGTACAAGCTTTAGTCATCCCTCGAATAGACTACGGAATTGCGGCCCTCAGCGGTCTCCCGCTAACCACAACAGCACCCTTAAAAGCCTCCCTGAACGCTGCCGCGAGACTCATTACTGGCTCTAGAAAGCATTCGCACATATCCCCAGACTTAAAGTCTCTAAATGGCTGCCTTTTGAAGCCAGGATACAGCTAAAAATTGCAGTTATGACACACGCGGCCGTGCACCACAAGGCACCCAACTACCTCGCTCAAAAGCTGTCTATATCAGGAGGTTCGAGATCCAATAGGAGTACAAAAAATCTACTCCTGAAACCTCGTAGATTCCGGGAAGTGAAAACTTACAAGCGCTCCTTCTCAGGAATGGCACCCAGGATCTGGAATGCGCTCCCTCCTGAAACCAGGCTGATCTCCTCCACTGCACTCTTCAAGAAAGAGGTGAAAACAATCCTTCTGGCCAAGATCTCCTGATCGTTATAGATGCTGGTTCAGAGACTCTGCATTGCTTTGTATCACTGCTCACCCTATCCCTTGGCACTATACTCTACTTGTTGGGGGCACTACTACGCTACTCTCTTACTACCGACCAAGATATGATACACGTTGGTTTACTGATCCACCTGAACACCTCTGTAGTGGGATCAATGACTTGTGCTGTCCTATATTACTTCCTTACCTGATTGTATATGGATTGGTTTTATGTATGTTTTTATTATCCATGTTATTACCATGTTATTGACTATTATACTGTTCCCATTATCTCTGTTGACTCCTACTGCCCCTACCCTGTCTTTGTGAAGCGCTCTGATATCTGTAAGGATCCTGTTCGCGCTATATAAAACTTTGAATAAATAAATAAATAAATAAACATGGAAGGTAGGGGAATCACTGAAAATACATTCATCCATTCTTCCACACATGAAAGATCGTGGACATGACACATCTGTGTGGATATGAATGTTTATTGCGCATTCAGTGGAGTGTTGCAGCTGTAGCAATACAGGGCCATGCAAAGCCCAAATTTCCGTTTTTGGCACATAGAGGGCAGCCAATTAGAGCCAAGCTTGTGCACGAGGGTTATGCTACGCCAACATATGTACTTATCCAATCACTCTGCCAATCCCCAAGCACTTATAAATTTACTATACACTCTCCTTGCAGTACTCTAATGATCCACTCTCCACCCATGTACTTATATAATGATCCAGACAAAGTTACATAACCAAAGTCTTCCCCACTGCCAGAGGTAACATGGTTGAGTGCGCTGTGTACAGCACAATGTAATGTGGTAGGGCCCAGGTTCATCATGCATACATAATGAACACATGGACACAGTTAGATAGATAGTGGAACTGGGTACAGGCATGTGCACTCAACCCCTTTTTATTACCAGGGTCACATGTCCAGTGATGTCTGTGCTGGATGCGTGTGGGGTGAGTGTAAAACAGCCCTCAGGGAATGGTTGGTGCTGGCAACAAGTACAACAGTAATCATAGAGAGATTCAGTCATAAAGGGTCCATGACTTGTGCTGCCCTAAGGTAGGGGCACCAGATGTGAAATAACACACAAAAGATTCGATTGTAAAGGGTCCATGACTTGTGGTGCACTGAGATAGGGGCAGCAGATCTGAAATCATACACAAAAGATTCTATCATAAAGGGTCCATGAGTTGTGATGCACTGAGGTAAGGGCATCAGAAGCATTCAACGTGTGCGCAGCCAGCGATGATGCGTGGTGCGGGCAGGCCGCACTGGGAGCAATGTGTCTTGCCTACTGGACTGCGTCATCTGCAGTCGTGACTCGATTTGAATTGTGAGCCCTAATGTCCGCAGTGTTGATCAAAGGCAGTAGTCAGCAAAGACATCGAGGAATGCTTTTTGTCACTTCCTTTTGATAAAATCCGAGAACATAGAGTACAGTTCACTCAGCAATTAATAAATCAAAACTGAATTCGAATTGTGAGCTCTGCTGTCCGCAGTGTAGACTGCCTTTCAGTGTTCCTTTGGACTTGCAAGATGAATTTGGTCATTGTACTAAAGCTATAACTGATATAAAACCAGTTCTTGAAGTAAGGATACCAAAAGGATATTGTTTGGATACACTTGGAGGACATTGGCTTTGATTTTGGTGCACCTTCTCTTTTGTACATGGATTACGTTATAGTTAGTTGCCTACTGGACTGTGAAATTAATGAATCAAGATTGAATTTGAATTGTGAGCCCTCCTGACCGCAGTGTAAGCCGGAGGCAGCAGTCAGGAAGGGCCCACAGCCACGTGGCGTTGACTTGAACTGCACAGTTTGTGGTACCAGAGGCACTCAGTGTGTGCTCAGCCTGCGATGATGTGTGGTCCGGACGGGCCGCACTGGTAGCAATGTCTTTAGACTAATAAATTCTGCCTTAATAAGGGTATGTGGCGATGACTTGTGGTGCACTGAGTTAGTGGCACGTGAAGCACTGAGCGTGTGCACAGCCTGCAATGATGTGTGCTCCGGGCGGGCCGCACTGGATGCATTTGAGGTTGTACAAATGAGATTCAGTCATCTATGGATTTACATAAAAACAAAAACAACACAATAAAAGTAGGTACAGCCATGGCGTGTCATCCCTCGACAATCTGTGAGTCACAGCCTGCAAGACAAAAAGCAAGATAAGATTGTGCGTCATGCGCCCATCAAAGCTGAGAGAGAGAGAGAGAAAGAGAGAAAGAGTGAGAGAGAAAGAAAGAGTGAGAGAGAGGAAGACAGAGAGAAAGAGAGAGAGAAAGTGAGAGAGAGGAAGAGAAAGAGAAAGAGTGAGAGAGAGAGGAAGAGAGAGAGAAAGAGTGTGAGAGAGAGAAAGGAAGAGATGGAAAGGGAGAGTGAGAGTGAGTGCCGACACTATGGACAAAACCCTCACAGCTCACCTATCCGCCACCGGTGTGTCTCCAACCACGTGCCAGGACATACTGCAGCCCTCAAGCTCACTCATCTGAAACATTGTATAGAATCTGTAATGGCAGAGTACATACAACTGCACATGCCTTCCTCGCTGTGCCGCCCCTGCGCACCCAGGCTGCTGCACCCCATTCACTTCCGCCGCTCAGAGGTGTCTGCCCGCCCCTGCGCACCTAGGCTGCTGTACCCCATCCATTCCCGCCGCCCAGAGGTGACTGCCCACCGCTGCACAAACAAGCCTCTCTGCTCACCTTCTGCCACCGGCATGTGTCCAAGAGGGCCCACGACGTGCTGAAATGACCTTCAAGGCAGGGACCCGTGTCCTTGGCAGCCAGAAGGTCGCACATTTGATTCTGGGTCTTGATATAGCAATGGCCATGAACATATCAATGTACCGGCCAAGGAGTCTTCTTTGTGTGGCGTACACGTGGTCCAGCCAAACTCACAATTCAAGTCGAGTCTTGAGTGCCAGGATGGTGTATCGAGGCCTACGCTTTATCACCGGCTGCACACCCGCTCAGCTCTTGTGGCACTAACTCAGTGAAACTCAAGTCATCGCCACGTGGCGGGTGGCCCGTGGCAGGCAAAGTGCATCGGCTGCCACAACTTTGTGCACTTCAAGTCATGGGAGGGAATGGAAATGGCGTCGACCATGTGCACCCGGCCCTTTTTATTGGCAGGATGACATGTCCTGTGACGCCTATGCTGCATGGGTGTGGTGTGGGTGTAAACCAGCCATGAGGGAGTGGCTGTGGCATGCTGACAACTAGACCTGCGATCAGCAGATTACCTCAGGGAAGTCCTGGGACATGTAGCGTTGTCATTCCTTCCCTGTAAGCGTAAGCGGAGTGGGCTGGCTGAAACATGCGTTCTTCACGACTTCACCAATATGGGGTTTGAATCCACGCACCCACCGAGATAGGTACACCATGGGTGCGCGACTCCACTTTTTTCTCAAAAATATATATATAATTTAGTATTTAATAAAAAAGAAGACATTATATACTTTTAATAACAAACACAAAAAATTACAAAAACTATTTTTAGGATATTAAAGTTACAAAAGTTCACAAATTTTTTTTTTAATTACTGAAAAAACCATAGGTTTAATGAACATTATAATAAGAAAATAGACTTTAAAAAACCTTTGAAATTTCACGGACATTATAGTTAGAAATTAGCATTTAAAAAACCTTAGAAATCCACTGAAAAAACCATAGGTTTCAGGGACGTTATAGTTAAAAATTAGCATTTTTCAAAATTTTAGAAATTCACTAAATAAACCAGAGGTTTCAGGGACATTATAGTTAGTTGGACATTTCACTCGTACAAAACCAGAGACATTTGTCCGTTATAGTTAGTATCGCTAACTATAACTTGCGCCCCCGCCATGCACTGCTGATGACGTCACATATTACATCACTCATGACATGGTCAGTGACATCAAACAAATTTTATAAGGTGTTCACAACACGTACTGGAACATTTATTATATATTATTGGAATAAGATAAATACACCGAGTTATTTTCAGGGGATTTTGATCTGTAATACTTACCTAAGCCCTGAGGAAGTCGTAGGGTGCTAACCCTGAAACGACGAAACGTGTTGGCTAAAGGGAGTGGAAGATTTTGAATCATTAAAGAAGAAACAGAGCCCATATTACTGTTTTCATGTTCTTTAAATGCATCTTGCTTTATTTTAGATCAGGGATGTCTGTGCTTCAGAAACTGTAAATTGTTTTGTTCAATCTATGATTGATATTTGGGGAATTAGGGTGTACGTTCCCCCTTTTGAATGCACTGCAAGACATATACAACTACTGCTATTGTATTAATTGTTGTGAATACTATTTTAGCGGCTGATTACCCTTTACACCCAATTCAATCATTTTTTCACAAAATATCTTCTAATTTTAAAGGTGAGAGGAGACCAGGAATAATTTCCTTCGATCCCCTAACACTTCATCGTAGTTAGCCACAAGTTTTGACTTTGCGTCAGTCTTGTGTGACTAGATGTCCTCGGTTGGCATTTGGATTTTTTTAGGTGCTATTTTTCACTTTAAAAATTCAGCACTCTGGTGCGACAGATTGGATTTTTGTTGTTGTGGTGTCAAATAATTCCTTAAATTCTACTCGATATTCTAAATTGGTGTGGGATTTTTCATGTGATGTGTTTTCACTTTATCAGTTTAAATGCTGCATAAATAATGTACACATTGCCTCTAAGTTAAGCCCGACTGCTTTTGTGCCAAGCTACCAGAGGGTTCAGCACAGGTTAATTTTCGTGACTTTTAGTGGTTCACCTTTACAAGTGTTGCAGCTATTGCTTGAGAAGGGCTCACAACCTCTTCAGACAACAACCCATTTTCTCACATCTGTGATGCTGCATGCCTTTGATGAAGTAAGGTACAGAACAATATTTTGTTCAAACTTGCGAAGTTAATCTTTCATAATTATACCAGAACTAACAAGCATGTGGTGAAAATATTAATCAACATAGTATAAGTAATTTTTGCAACAGAACACGCGGGTTAACTAATGTGCTTTTATGGCACAAACGCAAAGAAGAAATAATAAACTAACTTTGTCTATTGTCTTTCTCAGTATTAAATGCGTCTGTTTAACTAATGGCATGTGCCTATTTTGTGTGCTTATGTTATGTCTTTCTGTGACAAAATGCATAAAAGAGTTCCTGCAATCCTAAGGAATGGTAGATATAATGATGCCTATTTGTGCTTCAGCTAGGTAACATAATTAATGGGATTAATTAGTAAAGGGGGTGGGTAACAGAATGGTTTTCAATTATTTTATTAATTGATGTCTTGTGTTTGTTTAATAATAGTTTCCAAAGTGAGGCCTAGAAGTGATTTGGCAGACAGAGTCGCAGTCGAAAACTTGTCCAGAGCGATGCTTTGCACATGCGCAGCTGTGAAGACTTATACTGCATATTCATCATAATTTGGAAAAGCAGACATTCAGCTGAATTAAATGTGCTCTCGGAGAAAATCTCAAAGGACAGGAACTTGTTATGACTGCAAAGGCTAGGAAGTGAATTTTGTAACAATTTTGAGGAAGCTGGAAGACGTTAAAGTGAGAAACAATAGGGCTTATGTGAAGCCTGAACTTGGTCAAAATCGGAGGTGACCCAACAGTGGACTGACATGGCTAAGCCAATGAGAGGATCGGATTTTTACGAACGAATGCAAAAGTTGTTAGTTTAGCTAGAAAGAAAGGTATAAAACCTGACCTTTGGAGTGGGGCAAAAACTCTTGCTGCTTGCCATTCCTGATTGACGTGAGATGCTGTCGGACTTTTGGTGCACGTAAGGACAGCAGACTTCAAATTATTTTTTTCCTTTCTAGGTGGAGTGAGAAACAGACAGGGAAATAGATTTAGGGAATGGAAACTGTTATTTTGCTATTAACTCATGATTCTGAACTTGCTTTGAAAATGTCAGTTTATTCATTCATTTCCTCGCTAAAATACTGCTTTCTTGATTGCTTATATAATAAAGATTTTAAAACGTAAATGCTTTTCCTTTATGAATAATAAAAATAATAAAAATTAGATTTGAAATGACAAGCTGGTCTTGTTTATTCATGATCTAGTTACCATCAGTTGATTCAATCGCCTTAGTGACCTGATTAAAGATATGTGATGTTTAAAACCATGGTGAAAATAGATTAACTGCAGTTGTATATAATTTTGTAGATAATATGTGAATAGATTTAATTAATCAGGCCACCTGATTCAGACGCTCAAAAATGGTCTCATTGGTGTTATGGGCTTTTATTAGTGATTCATGATTTATGGTGAGTATTGAGGTGATAGGTAGCGTTATTGAGACCGTTTTTCAATAGGAGCGCTGGATCAATATCTTGGTAGCACAGTTCGGTTACTATGGTAACTGACATGTTACATGGTAAATACATAGGATCGATGTTTAACATATGTTGAGTTTGTTAAGTTGTTATATGTAGTCGAAAGGTTTTTTCCAGCAGTGGGAAAATTCTTAGTTGTGCCGGCAAGAGAAGTGTGACAGGTGAAGTTACACAGTGCATTTGTTCTGTTTCAAAATAGTGGTATCGTCGTATCTCACTAGTGTTGTGGACGTACAGCACAAGTTTAGGGAATATAGGTGTATAAGGTAGAATGTATAGTGAGGATTATCTATGAAATTGTAGCTTTCGAGTGTAGGGACTTGGAGCCTGTTTTAAAACTCATTGTGAAAAGAGTAGTAGAATTTATCCAAGCTTGTGTGAAGGGTAAGGAAGTGTCATCTATCTTACTGACGAGTGAGGATTTCTTTTGGTGGGTTAGAGTCCTACTAAAGATTTTATGTATGCATGGTTAGGGATTTTTCCGTATGAATGTGCGTAAATGATTTGTAATATATGATCGAGTTAAACTCTGAATTGTCTCTAAGGAGGTGTAAAATATCTCTGTATGTGCATTTAGAGGGAAACGAGTTTGTTATTACCTGCTAGAAGGGTAGAGTAGCCTTACTTTATCGACGAATTTAAAATATTCTGTGAAAATAACGTTGTCTATTTCAAGCAAAAAGAATACTTGAATGACTGGAAAAGCTATCACTTTATTTAGCGAAACAGACAAATGGTTTGTTTATTTGTGGAGTTACTAACTGAATTCGATGGTAAGGATTTGTAAAAATGGCGTTTTGAAAATTTTTGTAAAGGAGGTGTCAGTTTAAGGAGCAGAGCGAGAGACAGAGAAGCTGCAGCGGCAGCATATGTCACTAGTGTCGCGCTGTGATTGGCTAACATACGTCACAGTTTGCGCACAGATTGGTTCACGTGACTAAGACAAGCTTTTAGCTGATTGGCTCTTCTTGAAAGCAGTAATTCTATTGGTTGAGCAGGACAGTGACGTAGCTTAACCTGATTGGCTTGTTGGTGAGTTTCGCGCACGGATTGGTTGGTGTTGCGGAATAGCAACTTCCTTGTTACGATCTTTACTGAAGTAAGGGAAATTGTTTAAAAACATGGATTATTATTTCAAGAAAGAGAAAAAGAAGCTTTCATGGTTTCAGAAATTGAAAAATAAACTTAAAACTGACAAGAAAATTGCAACGCGAGGTGGAAGATTAATTCATAAGTACAAAACACCTGCAGCGTATATGTTGGGTGAATATGGTTATCATACTTGTCTTTGGATTGAGAATTGGATGAAATATACCGAAAATGATGGTGTATTAGCATGGCCGGAAGATGGATCTTTTAACATGGCAGTTTTGAAAAACTTAAGAGAAAAAATGATTAAACTTGTACCAAAGCCTAGACCTACTCAATTTGAAGCTCTAGTTGAATGGGAGGATGAAATGTTTGAATTACACCGAGAAAATAGAGGAATATCAAGGGGAACAGGACTAGATCTAAATAGAGAAACACATCAGGATAGAATGTGTCGATGGAGAAGTGCAGACATGTGTGATGGTATGCACCCAGTGAGACTAATTGATGAGGTAACTGGACAAAAGTGTACCCAAAAGAAAAATAACATTATTGAAGAAAATGAGTTAGAAGATGCAGTATTAGAAGTAATTTATACCAGAAAACCGCCACCTTATCAACCGGTTTGTTCATGGACTTCTCCTAGTGCCCCTCCAAGAGAAATTATTGATGAGTCGTCTCCTAAAACAAATTCGAATAATGGAAAAACACCTGAAAGAGTAGAAACAAGATGTAGTTCAAATATATCAGGAGAAAATAGAAATTATGCTGAAACCCCAGTCCATAGAAATGAAACACCAGTACATGAAACCCCAGTTCAGAGAAATGTAACCCTAAATAGAAAAAGAACAGAAAGTTATGAGGAATTACTGAGTACCTCAGAAAATATTCGTTCTACGAATGAATTAATACAGCAGTTAACTAAAAACATGGAAGCAGTAACAGTACCAGTAACGATTGGGCCTGTTCTTTCAGTATTTGATCAAAAAGAAATTAGACATTCAGCTTTGACTGTTCCACTTAAATTCAGAAATACAGACAGTGACTGAAAAATTTTATTCAGATTTGTCTGAAATACATCGAGAGAAAATGATGATGACTGATTTAACTTTTAATCAAAGTTTGATAAGTAAAACTCCATCTGGTGCAGAATCAGACTCTGGAACTCCGGAAAAGAGTCCGAATAAAATAGATTTAACACAAACCCCAGAATGTAAATTACTTGATGTTGCAAAATTGAAAGCAGATATTGAGGAATTATTAATTGGAACAATTGGAACTGACAGTTTGAAGCTATATCAGGATGATGAATTATTGTTTATTTGCAAAAGCATAACTTGGAAAACTAAAAACAAATATGATCAATTAGAGCAAATGGCTGCTGAATTAGAAGTAGATTTGAGTAAGCAAAAGAATATTCAGAAACATTACAGAGTGGATTTCTCTGAAAAAGACGTTGAGAATATGAATACCACAGGAAGAATCATTCATATAAAAGACTTAATTGTGGTTTTGAGAAAATGGGGTGATTTAGCTAAATGGAGAGTGAAATGGACAAAGAAAAGAGATGAAGACAGAAGAAGCTTAGCTTTTCCTGTCAGAGAAAAGGAAATGGAAGTGGTAAATGAATTACCAATGAGAGAAATACCAGGAGGTGGGTATGTGCATGTTCCACGGACAAGGCAGGACATTTTAATGTTCACAAATGATTTTCCTCGATTAAGAGAAAAACCTGTAGAATGGTATCGACAAGTAGACAGATTTGTGAAAGTTTCACAAGATTTTTATGGATTGATCTTGATGGATTATTTGACATAGTTGTCCCATCAGATCTTTGGGCAGAATGTAAAATTACTTTAAATTGGCCTAAAGAAGAATACCCTCGACATTTAGTAACAGGTACTCCTTCACCAGAGGAAATGAGAAAGTACGAACAGGTAATTGTGTTTTTGAAAAACAAGATTCCCCCAAAAGAGATAGATTGGGTTAAAATAGATAGAACAACCCAAGAGCCAAAAGAATCAGTACATTCATTCTATGAGAGACTACTGCTGGTATTCAAACTATATAGTGGTTATGAGAATTTAAGTGAAAAGGATATGAGACATTTCATATATAGGTTTGTATATGGCTTAAGACCGGAATAGTTGGTTGGCAATCAAACACAGTAGATGATATCTTGAGAAAGGCAAAATACTGTAGTGATGAAATAGATGCTAAACACAAGAAGTTAAAAGAAAAAGCTATGTGGGCACAGGTAAAAGTGGCTGAACAACAAATGGCAAATTTGGGAAATAAAAATGTTGACCAGAATCAAGGACAATTTAAAGGTAATTATAATAAGCCAAAATTGATGGGAAATATAGAAGAGTTAAAACAGAAACTCCCATGTTTTAATTGTGGCGAAATTGGACACTGGAAGCGCGAGTGTAAGAATCCGCCCAGAAATTTAAAAAATGCATCATTAAATCCACAGATGCAGAATAAGATAAATCTGCAGCAACAGCTACAGCGACAGGTAGTGAATCAGCAAAGTCAGATACCACAACCGCCACTTCCAAACTGTGTAAACGTGCAGAGATACAGTGCAGAAACAGGATTCAGCGGAGGTGAACAGGTAAACAGACCATCAAGAGTGAATGTGTCAAATGTGTCACAACAATATTGGTTGAAAGAAGATGGTGGGAGTGAATCTGATGATTACTTCTGACGGTGCCTGAGAGAGGAGGAAGAGTGTGTGCTTGGAGCCACTCTTGAGGTAGATCAGTCTAGGCCATTTGTAAATGGTAAAGTGAATGATGTAGAAATTACTTTCCTAGTGGATACAGGTGCTACCCGTTCTACTGTTAGATCAGTGGAAATAGAAAACCTCCCTCTCTCTAGTGAAAAGATCCAAGTAGTTGGTGTAGCTAATCAGCAAATTAAAACAGATCTAACTGAACCAGTAAAAGTTGAAATAGGCAAATTTAAAGACATGCATACATTTATAGTTTGCAATAGCAGTCCTGTTAATCTTTTAGGTAGGGATATTCTTTGTGAGATGAATTGTAAAATATATTGCTCACCGGATGGTATTGAGCTACAAATTCCAGAAGAAGATGGGCTTTACAGATTAACAATGTCAATGGTTGAGGCAGAAGAGAGTAAATTATTTCCTGTGTTTGATAAGAATAATCTACCTGAAGAATTAAAAGACACAGTGAATGTTAAAATTTGGGATTTCACTGGAGATGAAATGGGTTTGATGAAAAATGTAGACCCAGTAAAAATATCAGTTAAACAAGGAGCAGATTATCCAAACATTCCATAGTATAAAATGAAAGCAGAAGTGATTGAAGGAGTAATTCCTGTAATAGACAAATTCAAGTCAAGTCAAAAAGCTTTATTTCGATAAAATATCATTATCATAAAAGCAAGTTAAAAAGAATTGATAGTTAATAATAATAAAATTAGTAGCACATATCCAATTAATAACAAGGAATATAACATTTACTAGAATAAATATTGTTTAAGAAGAAATTAAACAGAGTATTTAAGCTTTCTGGCTCGAATAGCCCAAGCCCAAAATAGAAATTTTGATAGGGCACAGGCATAGGGTACATAACTGTCCGAAACAAGTATCCTGATTGCCACATCATGGCTCCTAGTTCCCAGTTGTCGGCACAAGTTCTTCAGCCACGCCCTTCTTGGATTGGCATATTCTTTGCAGACAAATAGGAAGTGGGCTAATGTCTCTGGATGGGCCGAACATGATGGACACAAGTCGGTTTTGTCTATGCAGGATTTCCATGTTTTGGTGAAAGTGTTCAATGGGAGAGTACCCGTTCTGAATTTAAAATACAAGGACCGGGCGAACGGTTTCCCGATTATGTCTAGATAGGGTTCTCGCCTGGGACAGTCTTTAAACATCAAAAAGTCCTCTGTAAGCCTGCCAATGGATGAGCTAGAATGCCTTTGGGAGCAAATCCAATCCCGATAAAGATTTTTAAGTACTTGTTTTGGAGGAGAGGTTCTACTTGACCAGGAATCCAGTAGGCCCAAGTTCAACAATAAGGTTTTCATATCAGTTAACCACTTGACTCTGGCCCAATGTGGTGACTCCATTATTTCTTCCAGACTTCTGGCGTAGGCATTGAGTTCCTCTACCCGCCAAATACGGGCCCTTAATAGGAGAGGACGAAATTTCGCAATTTCGCCAATCTGGGTACAGCCAAGGTCCATAAATAAGGGCAGAAGTGGGGTACTTTGAGGAAGGGACATTATTTGTCTACAGAATTTATTCTCAGATTTTTGTAGAGCTTGAGAAGATGCGAAGCCCCAAAGTTCAGCTCCATAAAGTGCAGAGCTGACACCCTTGGCAGCGTAAATCTCTAGGACTGTTCCTATTGGTTTGTGCGAACTGGAACGTTGCTCCCTTAATAGGGCACCTGTAATCCTTTTGTGGTTCAGCAGCATCTTATCTAGATGGGGAGACCAATCCATTTTGTCTGAAATGCGTATCCCTAAATAATCAAATTCTTTTACCCTTTCCAGAGGCTCGGTGTTTAAAATAGGGGGACGCACTCTCTGTTTAGGGGGATTAAGGACGAGGTATTTTGTTTTATTGGTGTTTATAACCAAGCCTCGGTCAGTACAAAAGGATTGGAAATTGTCCAAGAGTTTCTGTAGTCCCATTGGGGTTTTGGAGATTAGGAGCGTGTCGTCCGCGAAGAGGAGGGTCGGTATACGTACCCCCCCCAGGGATGGTTCGTCAGATGGAGATTTAAGTAGGTGCTCCACCACCCCATTAATGTACAAAGAGAAAAGGGTGGGAGCCAGAACACATCCCTGGCGGACCCCTCTCTCGACCGGAATACAGCCCGTTTTCTCCCCTCCAGAACCCCACCTGATTTGGGCAAAGCTGTCCTGATGGAGCCTGACTAGTAGGGATAATAGGTACTGTGGGAGCCCCATATTGGCCAGAACCTTCCATAGCAAGTCCCTAGGGACAAGGTCAAAGGCAGTCTTTAAATCGATGAATGCGAGATAAAGACTGCCCTTGCCTATCACTACCACCTTCCAGTAGATCATCATAAGCCTGAAGGCCTGCTCTATCGTTCCAGTGCCTACTCTGAAACCGGCCTGAAAATCGGTAAGTATTTTGTTTTCATCCACCCAGTTAAGTATCCTGAGTAGAATGACTTTGCCGACAACTTTTTGGCTTACATCTAATAAGCTAATCGGCCTATAATTGGACGGATCATCCCTAGGGCCTTTCTTGTGGATGGGAACCACCTCTGCCCCCTTCTAAGACACGGGAATGGGGGCACCCCTACAGATGGCAAGAAGGAGGGAGTGGATTATTTTACCCCAATTGACACCATCAGATTTTAGCAGGTCCCCGGGGATGCCATCTGGTCCTGCAGCTTTTTGTGGAATGATAGAGTTAATAGCATATTCTACTTCCTTCAGTGTGAAGTCAGGATCGCTAGGGAGAAGAATATAATCAGTGTAAGGAGAGGAATGAACTAACCCTCTTCCATTCATGTCGCTATGGCAGGAATACAGTTTGGAAAAATGAGCCTCCCATACCTTGCCCGGAATGTTGCAGGTTACGAGGTCGCTATCCGGTCTGTTTCGTGCCCTTATGGTGTCCCAGAAGGATTTAGAGTCTTTTTTCATGCTGGCTTCCTTAAGGGTTAGCCAGTAGTTATCCTCCCACTCCCTTTTAGCTACCAGTAAGGCCTTTTTATGGTCTCTTCTGGCAATTTGGATAAGTGGGGGAGACTTCCCTTTGACTGCCTCTATTAGGCGTGATTTGGCCTTCCTGCATATTGCCGAATACCAATCGTGTTTGCCTTTAGGTTTAGGTTTCTGTTTCCCTGATGGCAATTGTACCCAAAAGAGGTCTCCTATAGTTTTTGCGGCAACTTCAAAAACAGCGGTGACCTTGTCTGCTGCTATAGTTTGATCAATAGAGCCAATTTCGGCTTGCATGCCCTTAACCACTTCGTCTATTGCGGATAGTTTATCGGTGTTACACATAAACTTACTCCACTTTAGACGCCTGCCACAAGTGACGACAGTAATCCCCTGTGGGCGGCCAAGAGAGACTGGCAATACTTCAATGTGCCAAGGATTTTTTAAGGATAGGGAGAGTGGGTTATGGTCGCTCTCTATGGTATTAGTAATAACCATATCGTTAACATAGCTCCAGAGGCCCCTATCCAGCAGAATATAGTCAATCCGTGTGCATTGGCCAACTCTGTTGAATGTGGGAGCACCCAGGAGATCAGATCGAGTGCGACCATTAACAGCTCTTAATCCAAACTCCAACGTGAGTGCATTTAGATGGATTGCACTGCGAGTCCAGCGCTTGATGGGTGGGATAGAGAGGGTAGGGATACCCCATCTGCTGTCCTCTTCTCCTAGATCTGGAATTCCTTCTAGAGGGAGCGGTTCATATGTACAATTAAAATCCCCTGCTACTAGGATGTGTCCAAGACCACTCTGCTCTCCCAACCGAGCCTCAAGCTCCATCATAGTGGGTGAAATACACCCATTTTTTGTTCCCCTGATATAGACATTGTAGAGGTCAACGGTTATGCTTCCCCGTAGACCCAGTAGGGAGACACCAAGAATATCCGGAGTTCCTGCCTTCTTAGTAATTATTCTGCAGTTAAGCAGGATACTTATCCAAATAATAAGCCCCCCCGATGGCCGTCCCTTCCCCGCCTTGGGTTTTACTGCTGGTATAAAAAAAGTGACAAACCCCACCCGGTGCAGTGGCTCAGTGGCCCATGTCTCTTGAAATATACAGATTTTGTGGGCATCAACCAGGGCATTCCACTCCGGGAGGCCTAGTTTCCTTGAAATCCCAGCAAGGTTCCAGCTAAGGATTTTTAACTCGCCATGTGCTGGGTTTCCGTCAGAAATCACAGTACAGTGAGGATTAGATGTATCTGCACTGTCCCTAGTTAGTGTAGGTGGTGACACCTCTAAGTTTGTAGGGAGAAATGTACCCAGCGCTACATCCTTTATATCGACATTTGCATAAGGGAGGTTAGAATCTAAACCTCCCTTAGGAGAGAGTCAATCAACCTCATCCAATACACAGTACCTATTAGGATGGGCAAACTGTGTATAGGAGGGGTTAAAAGACGGGGATGGAGACGGAACCTGCCATGGCTGTTGCCAATGGTGATTAGCCGTGAATGGTTGCTGAGGAAATTGCTGCCACGGCTGAGTAGAATGGAAAAAAGGTGGTAAGGAGGGGAGAGGTTGTTGCCACTGGGGGCCAACATGGTGCGGGACAAAAGGTGGGAAGTTAGACGGCTGTTGCCAGTGGTTAGGGGCATATTGAGGGGGACGTGCAGGCCCTTGATTACTTGGATTGGTTGGCCGGTGGAAATTGGGTCTTGACAAGTTGGGAAGGAAGTAAGACAAAGGGAGTGGTTTGATCTGGGTGGCAGGACCGCTGTTAGGTGCATGACAGATAAAGGTCACAGCCCCCACATCCCTAAGATTAACAGTAATTACATCCCCTGGTATTGTTTTCTTGCTCCTACCCACCCAATCACCTCTCCGTACATTAAGAATATCCCCGCTCATACTACTAGGCAGTGGTTTGTGTATTTGGAGCCACTGGGCACATTTATTTCTTAACTCTACGTAGGTCTCTTTAACTCCTTCCTTCAGTGGGGGGACAGCAGTTAACACAACCACAAAAGGAGAAACTTCTGGTGGCAGGCTAATGGACTTAAAGCGGGGCTGCCTTATCTTGGGAGCTTCAGAGTTATTAGTAGAGTCAGAGGCTAGGGTATTCGTAGGTTTCCCTTTGGGGTCTGTAGTTTGGGAGGTGTTAGATTTGGTACCAACGGCTAATTGCTGCAAGGATGAAGAAATGCTCACCGCTTTTGCATTGGAAATAGGTGGTGGTTGAGCAGGGTTATTCCCTGGATGGGGAGAGTGTGATGCAACTTGGTCCTTGGAAGATAGAAGGATTTTCGCTTTATCAGTTGTAGGCTTAATGACCTTATCTGACGGTTGGGGATTGGGTGGTGGTACTCTATACCCTTGTTGCTGAACAGGCCCAAGCTCATTAATTTTGTTGAGCCATTTAGTATTAATGAGCGATGTTAGCCTATCAAGTTTAGAAATCAAGGGTTTAATTTGGGCCGCAATTGTAGCTTCAAGATCATGCTTAAGGTCCGTGACCATGTTATCGACCCAACATGGGATGCCAGGCGCTGTGTGTGGGATAGGTGTTACCAAATTGTGGTTACTAACTTTGGCTTTAGTCTTCTCCTTAGGTTTAGACTCCTTAGTTGTGGGCTTAGTCACTACTTTTATGGGAATAAAATCAGCCTTTCCCCTGGAATCACTAGGCACATGAGGGGTCGACTTGACAGCTAACCCATCCATGCCCGACTCCGCCTCTCTAGGAGACTGACAGGCTTCTAGGTCTGGAGTCGCCTCCAGATCCGCAAAGGACGGGTCCGACTCCGAACAGGAAACTGACAAGTCGACAGCACTCGGTACTGTAACAGTGCCTGTGGTGGTCAAGGGCAAGGAGCAATTGTTCGAAGCTTGCTGAAGGGGTGAATTTGCATTTGCAAGGGAGCCCAGGGAAGAACGCTTGGCATTCATTAGGTCAAGGGAGACTCTTTTCTCTAGGAGTACAATGCTCTTATCAATTGTCTCATTTACCCGTGAGATGAAAAGGTCAATGGGACCAGTCACTTGCGCTACCTCCGTAGCTTTTTTGGTACAGCTTCTTGTTTTGTGCCGCATGATTGGCGTTGAAGATGAGAATGCTATACCAGGTGTTGGATGGCAGTGGCCTCAAGGATGATTAAATGACAACCGGCCTACCTGGATGGTGGTTTCAGGGCGATGAGACAGGGATTCAGGGCCTGGGCCGTCCTCTGCCGTCCTTGAACGGCCTTAAACGGCCCGCTCTTTGCCCGGTCTTCGCCCCGGCCGTTGCCCCGCGCGCGTCCCGCGTGCGTGTTACTGCCACAGCTTATCTAGAAGAGGGTCAGGTGAAGGGGGCGGGAAGAGGACCAGCTGCGGCCAATCCACGCCCCTAGGCACGCTGGTCCTCGCAGTCCCGCCTCTGCCCTTGGTGGTCAGCTGCTAGGTCCCGGTGGCGCGTTGGTGCACAATGCACGTTGGTGGACAGGAGGCTGAGTCCACAGGTAGCAGAGTCTGTGCCTACGAGCGGCACCCGCGGAGCGCGGGCCGCGAGGCGTGGCGAAGTGGCCGGATAGCAGGAAAACCAGGACAAACAACACTCCAGCAAGGAAGGACCCAGGGCGCACTCACTCCGATCTGATTTTAAAGGGAGGAGGGGGCGGGAAGAGGACCAGCTGCGGCCAATCCACGCCGCTAGGCACGCTGGTCCTCGCAGTCCCGCCTCTGCCCTTGGTGGTCAGCTGCTAGGTCCCGGTGGCGCGTTGGTGCACAATGCACTTTGGTGGACAGGAGGCTGAGTCCACAGGTAGCAGAGTCTGTGCCTACGAGCGGCACCCGCGGAGCGGGGGCCGCGAGGCGTGGCGAAGTGGCCAGATAGCAGGAAAACCAGGACGAACAACACTCCAGCAAGGAAGGACAAATTCATAAAACGAGGTGTTCTAAAAGAGATTGAGAGCAGCCCATGTAATTCACCGATTATGGGAATTAAAAAGCCAAATGGTACTTTCACGATTGTTCAAGACCTCAGAAAGGTTACCAAAATTGTTGTTCCATGTTGCCCAATTGTACCAAACAAAGCGGTAATTTTATATCAGATTCCGCATGATGCAGAATGGTACACGGTTATTGATTTATGTAATGCATTCTTTACTGTTCCATTGCATCCAGAAAGCCAGTAAATTTTTGCGTTCGGGTTCAAAGAGCGTATCTTAGCATGGTGTTGTATCCCTCAAGGGTACACCGAGAGTCCATCTATTTTTAATCAGTTGCTAAAAAGATCCTTGGAGAATCTAGATTTACCTGGAAAATCTACGTTAGTGCAATATATTGATGATCTCCTTGTGGCTGCAAAAACAAGACATAATTGTATAACAGATACCATTACTCTTCTAAATCATCTGGAAGATGAGGGACATAAAGTATCACCTGCAAAATTACAGTTTTGCAAACAAGAAGTAAAATATCTTGGTCACAGAATTGCAAAGGGAGTCAGACAAGTGACAACAGAAAGAATCAAAATGATTCAAGCAATGCAACCTCCAAAAACACAGAGACAGGTTAGAATGTTTCTGGGAATGGTTGGTTATTGTCGCCAATGCATTAGTGGATTTTCAGTGATTGCAAAGCCACTGCAGAGACTGACAAAAGCAGACATAAAAGACCCAATTAGCCTAACAGATATTGAGTTACAAGCTTTTGAACAGCTAAAAAGAAGTTTGTGTGAAGCTCCAGCATTGGGAATGCCGGACTATGAAAAAGAGTTTGAGCTGTATTGCAGTAAAACAGAGGGATGTGCATTATCAGTTCTGATTCAGAGACATGGAAAACTGAGAAAGCCAATAGCATATTTCTCAGCTGTTCTTGACCCAGTTGCAAAAGTATTACCAGGTTGCTTAAAAGCAGTAGCTGCAACCAGTGTAAGTTTGGAACAAAGTGAAGGAATAATAATGGGATTTCCTGTAAAAGTATATGTACCACACTCAGTTGATATTCTCCTCACAAGAAGCAGAGCACAACATTTGACAAACAGTAGGCTAACAAAATATGAAAAGGTTATCCTTGGTTCAGACAATGTCTCAATTGTGAGATGTGTGAATTTAAATCCTTCTACATTATTACCTGACACTTCTGAAACAGAAATCAGAGATGAGGCTGTTGATCATGAATGCCTGGATGTATTAGAATATTGCACAAAACCCAGACAGGATATAAAAGATGTCCCGTTAACTGAATCAGATTATGTTTTATTTGTTGATGGTTCATGCTTGAGAACAGATGAAGGTGTTCTGAAGGCAGCATATTTGGTTTGTACAGTTGCAGATGTGATTGAATCCTCTTGTCTCAAAGGAATTCGTTCAGCTCAAGTAGCAGAATTGATTACTTTGATTCGTGCATGTGAATTGGGTAAAGAGCAAAAAATAACTGTAGTGACTGATAGTCAGTATGCATATGGCGTAGTCCATGACTATGGCCAGCTCTGGTCTCAAAGAGGTTATTTAACCTCTGCAGGATCACCAATCAGAAATGCACAGTTGATTAAGAGATTGATCGATGGAATTCAGTTGCCAGAAAAGATTGCAGTTGAAAAGTGTACAGCACATAAAAAGGGAGAAGATTACATAACAAAAGGAAATTCATATGCTGATGAAGTGGCAAAATTCTGTGCGAAAAATAATGTGTCAATCAATCGGGAAAAAGCAAATGAACATGTTTTGAACTCACTTATGCTAACATCTGTAGTTGAGACTTGGCAGGGAGTAAAACAGTTGCAAGATGAGACAGATGATGAAGAGAAAAACACATAGCTAAAAGCAGGTTGCAGACAGAGAGAAGAAGATGAGGTTTGGGTTTACAAATATGACAGAGTAGTAATGCCAGACAGCATGATTTCTGACATGGCACGCATGTATCATGGTCCAGGACATATTGGCAGAGACTCTATGATCAGATTATTTAGACAAACATGGTACAATCCAAAATTCAGGATAATTGCAGAATCCCTTTGTCAGAGGTGCCTTACCTGCCAACAGATTAACCCAAACAGAAAAACTGTTGTGAGCATGGGAACCTTAGGACGGGAGGGTGGTCCTTTTACCAGATTACAGCTTGACTTCATTGACATGCCACCTCACAACAAACTCAGATATGTTTTGGTGATAGTCTGTTTGTTTTCAAGATGGGTGGAAGCATTTCCAACACGCCGCAATAATTCAATTACTGTGGCAAAATTACTTTTGAGAGAAATCATACCAAGGTATGGATTTCCTGTGACGGTCGAGACAGATCGTGGCACACATTTTGAAAACAGATTGTTACAATTGGTTTGTGAAGCTCTAGACATAAAGTAGAAGCTACACTGTGCTTACAGACCAGAAGCATCAGGGGTTGTTGAGCAAGTGAATGGTACAATAAAAAACAGAATAGCAAAAATGTGTTTAGCAACAGGAATGAAGTGGACAGACGCACTTCCACTTGTATTAATGTCTTTGAGAAGCATTCCAGATAGAAAAAAAGGTTTGAGCCCTCATGAAATTTTAATGGGCAGGATCATGAGGCAAGCATTTGTTCCAGTTGATAAATTGTTGACCATTAAGGATAGCACCATAATGGATTACTGTAAAAATCTATCTGATGTGGTGACTTCTGTGTTCCATCAGGTGGGAACTGAAGTAATTACAAAAGAGAAGGAACAAGCTCGTGATCTGTTACCCGGAGACTGGGTGAGGACAAAAGTTCACAGAAGAACAAACTGCCTAGTACCAAGGTGGCAGAAGGCAAGACAGGTGATATTAGTCACAACAAATGCAGTTAAGTGTAGTGGATTGAAGAGATGGATTCATGCTAGCCATACCATACGAGTCCCAACACCTGAGAAGCCTGACGAAGGTGATACAACTGCTGATTCAGATTCAGAAGAAGAACTTGAAAGAAATCAAAATACAGATCCTGAAGATCGACAAGAAAGTCGACATCTGGAAGATTCAAATGCGAATAAGGCATTGAATGAAGAGATTGTGATACAAGATTCTGAAGAAAATGAAAAAGATGAAGATCTGCTAGATCAGGTAACAGAAAATGAAGCTGAAGAAGTAGTGATTCAAGATCAAGATCAGGAGAGTATTGAAAAGCAGATTGGAAGCTCTGGAAGCAGGAACGAAAGTTCTGAAACTGGGAAGTTGGAAGTAATTGAAGAAGAAGAAGAAGTTCCAAGTACCAGCTATAAGAATGATGTTCTTAACAGAGTGAAACTGCCGAGTAAAGAAGTTCCTGAATCTGGAAAAGAATCTGACAAAGTAAAATTGATTATCAATGAATCAGCTAATAACACAGAAAGCGAAACGGATGAAAGTGGAGATGAATCAAAGGTGAAAAGATCAAGGAAAAGAGCTTGGAGAGTGGAACATAATTCAGCGGAACCAAAAAGAAATTATCAAGAAAGGGAGATAATTGGCCAAATAAGAACAAAAACCTAAAGTTTAAATTAGCAAAAGAGCAGGTTAACGAGATTTCAAGTCAAAAAGAAGAAGTCTCAAATAAGAAAATTCAAGCAGGCAAAAGAATAGAAGTGATAAACAGCAGAGCAAAAAGAGTAATAAAGCCAAATCAGAAGTACAAATCGCCTGAGTGGACCTACATCATCATACCACCGATGGTAGAAGTAAATAGCAGTCAAAGTAATTTTGATGATGCAAGTGATAATGATTGATTTCATTTATTAGGTGGCACAAGGTCGAAGAAATTATGTTAGCTGGAAAATGTATTGATGTATGACATAAGGTCGAAGAAAAGCTGTTAGAAAATAAAATTATTTCTTTAAAAAAAAAAAGAGGGGAGTATATTTAATGATAAAAAATAATGATAATTACGCACTTGTATAGCGCTCGACTACCCATAGGCATCTCGGCGCTTGTACGAATACCGCTGAGGAACCCTTCCTGGCCTTTCCCTGTGAGGTGCCCACTCCTGGGCACCCCCAAGGTGAAACCAGGCATCCTAGCGTTGTTGGGGCCGTTGTGGAGATTAAGCAAGCTATTGCCGAGAGTTGCGGAGTAGGACTCATGATTAGAATAGGCACCGAGGCGAGAATTATCAGGTCCTAGGAAATTGAGCCCGAGACCCGCCGAGGCGGGAATTGAACCCTGGTCCCGGGCCAGACTTCTGCATCAGGGTCTGCCACTCTAACCATTGAACAATGGTTCCTGTGGCATATTACTTATACAATATTTAGTCAATGCAGAAGCTCAATGGCAGTTTAACTATTAGAGGGAGGGTGGCAAAAGAAAGAAACACACTTGTACCAGTTTGTAACAATTTCTTTGTATTCATAAGCAAGACAGATACTACTGTACTTATATCTGCAACATACACACAGTATAAAAATGTGCAATGTGTCCCAAGTGATATTATAAGCGAAACAAAAAAGAACGTGTAGAAATAAGTGATCTATACAGGTTTCAGCTGTGAATATTTACAAGGGGAGGAAATTGACCCAACACAATGATATAAACACTTGTTCATCAATGGCTATCTACAATCATAGTCAAATATTCCAAACGTCCAGTTTGATAAAACAAACTAGCTATTACACTACAAGTAATGCCATAAGTAAGAGGAAGCATATTGTAAGTCACACCTTCAGACACAGAAGTAGGTAATTTTACACAAATGTAGCAATCTTTTGCATCCATCACCTTAAGGGCAATTTATAAGCGATGTCGAAACATACTAAGCCTAATGAGATGTTGAAACATACTAAGCCTAAATTTTGGCAAATGGAAGATGAAAAACTCAATGGTAGACTTGAGAATGTTGCAATTAACATAGATACACCTGTTAGTGGAAAATTCTATATTAGAAGAGATAATACATTGTTTGATAATTATTTTGTTGGTGCAAGTCAATGTGAAGACACTTATCGTATAACAGGGGGTTGGGGATTTAAAGGGGGAAAAGATCCAATTTTTCCTGACATATATTTTGTGTGTGGGAACAAAGCTTATTATAATCTCCCTGACCACTGGTATGGCACATGCTATATAGGTTTAGTTTTTCCAAAAATGTTTAATGTAGATAGAAATACAAAAGGTTCATTTGAAATTAGCAGTCACCTGAACAGATTCAAAAGGGAAAGTTTTTCTGAAATATTGGGAGACATATTTGGTGCAGTAATACCTATGGTGGGTATAACCCTGAATGCAGTTAAGATCAGAAAAATGTCTACAATCGTTGATAGATTGTCAACTGATACTGCAAATGGTTTTCAATTAGTGAACAGGGGCATATTACCAACAACTAGCGATAATTATCGCTATGTTGGTTTAGCGGCGATATTTTTATCGCCGAGCTGCGGCGATTTTTATTGCTTAGGAACCTTGCTATTATCAAGGTATATCTCCTAAGCGATAAAAATCGGCCGAAATGCATGAATATCGCTGAAAAGTCCGCGATATTCATGCATTACCGAGCTAATGCTCTTAGCCATGTTATCCACCTACCATTGGATAACATGACTAAGAACTGCTCAGGGGCAGGTGTTAGCTTTTGGAGATATTCGTGCTTAGCGCGAATATCTCCAAAAGTTGGTAATAGGAGATAGCGATGTTAGCGACTGTTTCCAGTCGCTAACATCTTGGCACGCCCACTTTGCATGTCATTAGTGATAAATATCACTCACATGCAATGCGGGGCCCAAGATGGTCGCTATATCCTTCTAGCTGTCGCTAACTGGTGTTAGCGACAGCTAGGTAATAGGGAGATAATTTTATCTCCGCTTTCTTGGCTTTTAAAGCCAAAAAAGCGGAGATAAACCCCCTTGATAATATGCCCCACAGAGCTTATTGCCATGAGGTCTATGGTAATGCAGAATCGTCTTGCTTTAGACATTTTGCTAGCAAAAGAAGGTGGAGTCTGTGGAATTTTTCATGTTCAGCACTGCTGTACTTATATCCCAGACAAGAGTCAGAATATAGAAATGTATATTAGAAATATAACCGAATTACATGTCGAAACAGAACCTTTAGAAGATGATAGTTTCTCAGAACGCTTAAGTAAAAGATTTGCAGCAATTAGACACTGGTTTCAAGAGATTGGTAGTTCAATTATAGGTAAAATAGTTTTCCCTTTAATAGTCATAGCTATAGTTATACTTTTGGTAAAAATTAGTTGCATGATTCATAAGAGAAGAAAACCTGTAATGGGAAAGAAAAGAATTTACAAACTGAGAAAGGAGAAAGAAAAAGAAATAGAAATAGAAGAGTTTCGGAGAACTCAATATGAAAGTTGCAGACAAGTAAATGAATCTAAACTTTAGAAATACTAATATTAGGAAAGTCCAAAACATGTTCAAGGGTTGAAAATTCATAAATTTTTGGGTATAGTTTGGTGATTTTAAAATCACCAGATGAGGGAGTTGATGAAGCAAGGTACAGAACAATATTTTGTTCAAACTTGCGAAGTTAATCCCTCATAATTATAACAGAACTAACAAGCATGTGGTGAAAATATTAATCAACATAGTATAAGAAATTTTTGCAACAGAACACGCGTGTTAACTAATGTGCTTTTATGACGCAAACGCAAAGAAGAAATAATAAACTAACTTTGTCTATTGTCTTTGTCAGTATTAAATGCGGCTGTTTAACTAATGGCATGTGCTTATTTTGTGTGCTTATGTTATGTCTTTCTGTGACAAAATGCATAAAAGAGTTCCTGCAATCCTAAGGAATGGTAGATATAATGCTGCCTATTTGTGCTTCAGCTAGGTAACATAATTAACGGGATTAATTAGTAAAGGGGGTGGGTAACATAATGGGTTTCAATTCTTTTATTAATTGATGTCTTGTGTTTGTTTAATAATAGTTTCCGAAGTGAAGCCTAGAAGTGATTTGGCAGACAGAGTCGCAGTCGAAAACTTGTCCAGAGCGATGCTTTGCACATGCGCGGCTGTGAAGACTTTTACTGCATATTCATCATAATTTGGAAAAGCAGACATTCAGCTGAATTAAATGTGCTCTCGGAGAAACGCTCAAGGACAGGAACTTGTTATGACTGCCAAGGCTAGGAAGTGAATTTTGAAACTCCAGGAAAAAGTAACAATTGTGAGGAAGCTGGAAGACGTTAAAGTGAGAAACAATAGGGCTTATGTGAAGCCTGAACTTGGTCAAAATCGGAGGTGACCTAACAGTGGACTGACATGGCTCAGCCAATGAGAGGATCGGATTTTTACGAAAGAATGCAAAAGTTGTTAGTTTAGCTAGAAAGAAAGGTATCAAACCTGACCTTTGAAGTGGAGCAAAAACTCTTGCTGCTTGCCATTCCTGATTGACGTGAGATGCTGTCGGACTTTTGGTGCACGTAAGGACAGCAGACTTTAAATGATTTTTTCCTTTCTAGGTGGAGTGAGAAACAGACAGGGAAATAGATTTAGGGAATGGAAACTGTTATTTTGCTATTAACTCATGATTCTGAACTTGCTTTGAAAATGTCAGTTTATTCATTCATTTCCTCGTTAAAATACTGCTTTCTTGATTGCTTATATAATAAAGATTTTAAAACGTAAATGCTTTTCCTTTATGAATAATAAAAATTATAAAAATTAGATTTGAAATGACAAGCTGGTCTTGTTTATTCATGATCTAGTTACCATCAGTTGATTCAATCGCCTTAGTGACCTGATTAAAGATATGTGATGTTTAAAACCATGGTGAAAATAGATTAACTGCAGTTGTATATAATTTTGTAGATAATATGTGAATAGATTTAATTAATCAGGCCACCTGATTCAGACGCTCAAACATTGTCTCATTGGTGTTATGGATATAATGAATGTGGTGGTGTGCACACCTGTCTTTTCAAGATAATCAATAATCCGTGTTTTCGAACACCCTTGACCTTTTGCGTGCAACCTGGGTTCCGCCTTGCCATCGCGCAATCAAAATCCATTAGCGGGGAACGCAGCTTTTACGTTCCACACCCTGGTGCACAGCATTTTATTTAAGGGATACTAGATCCCCCTTAAACTCGTCCATTTATTCTGATACTGATTCGTCCATATTTCAACCTTGACATATTCTTTTCGATATTTCCATCCGTTCCACATATCCATCATATTACGTGTTATTTTGAAACTTTAAGTATTCACAGGTGCCCATCCAAGCCTCCTTGTAAATAGGATTCAATCACGAAAAGTAGTTCTCAGCAGCATCCTTTATTTACAACCCAATGCATTTCGAGCAATTACTTGCTCTTCGTCAGGGGTAGCTGTAATACAACATCACAAAATTTACATTAATAAAGAAAACATCTCATTTAAACTCTCAACTTGGTTGGGTACAAACGTGGTGACTAGAACGATTTCATTGCATGATTAAATTACATCAAAATACATTCACTTTGAATTCCTCTCTCAATGTTTTGCCTGTGTCGGAAATAGGAAATGCGGTATTATTCAAAGGCGGAAAGTGTCGCTATGGTGTAATGAGCAAGTGCATAACAACTGAGCAGGTTGCAAGAGCCGGTTTTTTACCTACAAAAAAAGAAGGTTAAAACGATAGCTAGCTTCGTTGTAAAGTATTTTGACTTTGAAATGTCCGGGTAGTCATTTTAACTGTGGCAATACATTGAGAGAGGGATTCAAAGTGAACGTATTTTGATGTAATTTAATCATGCAATGAAATCGTTCTAGTCACCATGTTTGTACCCAACCAAGTTGAGAGTTTAAATGAGATGTTTTTCTTTATTAATGTAAATTTTGTGATGTTGTATTACAGCTACCCCTGACGAAGAGCAAGTAATTGCTCGAAATGCATTGGGTTGTAAATAAAGGATGCTGCTGAGAACTACTTTCCGTGATTGAATCATATTTACAAGGAGGCTTGGATGGGCACCTGTGAATACTTAAAATTTCAAAATAACAAGTAATATGATGGATATGTGGAACGGATGGAAATATCGAAAAGAATATGTCAAGGTTGAAATATGGACGAATCAGTATCAGAATCATTGGTGTTATGGGCCATTATTAGTGATTCATGATTTATGGTGAGTATTGAGGTGATAGGTAGCGTTATTGAGACAGTTTTTCAATAGGAGCGCTGGATCACCTTCATATTCAGTCACATGATGGTTGCTTGCGTGATGTAATCAGCCATGGTCTCAATTCATAAACATGGCCACCTACTTTAGAGATTTAGGAGAATGTGACATGTTGAACATTTGCTATCAAAGATGGCCTGTGGCTGTTTGTGTCATACTTGCCTACCAGTAGGCCTTGTTCATACACACCACTTTCAAACCATTGATTGAACATACTATCCCAAAAAATGTAAGAATGGCCTGTACTCTCTGGGAACTTGCATACCACGCTTGCATCACACATTCCTTACACAATAGCTCTATAGACAACTTGAAAAATAGACCTTTGGGTGACGATCGCATCATGCCTAATGTAGAACTGACCCCAATAGATGATGTCCCAATCCTGTTGAGAGAGGGTAGTAAAACTCCGGTAATTTCCCCAATGAGCTCTACCCCAGTGAACAGTATATGCTCAAGCAAGGTGACTATTGACTTAATTTCCCAACCTTCCCCCGTTTTGCAACCTAGGAAAGCCAAACCCAAGCCAGCAGCTGCACATGCAGCCTTTGGGCCCCCGCCAAAACGTAGGAGAAAGGTGAAGGGGGCACAGGGGAAAAACAGACCCAAACCCCTTATTTTTGAGTTTGGGAAGCTATCTAAATCCACCACACCGACTGTGCCAGCAGTGGAGGCGCCACAGTTAAAACCAGCTGCACAGACCGGTTCGGCCCCTGGTTTATTGGAAAATACAGCAAATAATATTGTCAATGTCCCCCTTTCTGTCGTCCCGTTAGGCAACTTGGAATTTCTCTTGAGGTCCCTATTGCTACCAATTAGCGAAAGCATTAAAAAGGTGGAAATTAGATTAACCATCCTTGAGGCCACACTAAATAGCTTAAAGCTCCCAGCTAATTCGCAAGGAAGAGTCCCGGAGCCTATCGCTACCTCAACAGCCCCACCCAAACAACTTCCAAAAAAAGGAATGAATTTGGCCCCGACACAGGTTGCGTCGATGGCTGCACCCTTAAATCCCCAGAGTAACAACCCCGCCCGAATGAAGATACCCAACTCTATTGGGCCTACCCCTTCAGTAAACTCTGCTACATCTTCACAGCCCATAGATAACGCTGTGCTAACACCACTAATGAAGCATCCACCCAGGCCACGTAGACCCAATTTACCACCAGAGGCGAATGACTTCACTGTAGTGATGGCGGGTGTTCCCCCGCTAGAGGTAGGTGAAACTGAGGATTTCTGTGCCTTAAAGAGCAGGGTAATTAAGTGGCTCAACCTGAATAGACCCTTACCAGTGCACTTAAATAATGAGATTATAATGGTTAGAAGGGTCCCATGGGTGGGGAGAACTCGTAAATCTATAATAGGGGACTGCATATTGGTGAGCTGTAGGGATGTTAGAACTGTGTCTTACATATGTCAGGGAAAGAACAGATCACAGGAGTCAACCATCCAAACCCTCCATGTGTCCTTTTTCTTTCCCCCCATCCCTGCACCTGTACACGTGACCCGACCATATGGCAACTGGGAAAGGGTGAGTCGTAGGGGAGTTCACCATGAGCCCAACCCTAGACCATTATTTAGCCGCCCAGAGCCACTTTTCCATACATCTAATCGGTTCCATTGCCTGGATGGTCTTGAAGGGGTAGATTGACAAACAGATAATGGTACACGGGGAGCAGGGGGTATAGGGGTTTTGAATGATGAGCCGGAGAAGCACAGCTCTGAGGCAAAGCAAACGTCATCGAGCTCTGCCCGGATGCATGCGCTGGATGAATCTAGGGCTGCAGATATTGCTTGTATAGGAGGGGCACAGGGGCGGGAAATAGAAAAACAAGGGTGTGAATCACCGGGAGGACACCAGGGAGGAGGGGCTCAAGGGAGCGAGGCTCTAAGGATAATCTCATGGAACATAGCTGGCCTGGCTGGAAAATTTAATAATAAAGAGTGGCTTGACTATATCAGAAAATTCCATGTGATTTGTCTGCAGGAAACCTGGGCCCAGGAGAATAATTACCATTTGCAAGGGTACAAGTGTTTCTTTGTACCCGCTCAAAAATCAAGATCAGGGAGAGCTATGGGAGGCTTAGCTATTTATATAGATCTGTGCCTTCCGGGAAGTTATACTTGTATTGACTGGAATTCCCACAGGATCCAGGCAGTCATGTTCTCTGGGAAAGGTCTGAGATTTATTGCAGTAAATCTTTATAACAATGACACAGTGGGATTTAACACCTCTCTTGTCACCGAATTAGATAATAGGTTGGGCCAGGTCACAACAGGCCAAAAAAAGGGGCAGTCATATGGGTTGGTGGTCATGGGAGATTATAACTGCCACTTGTGCCCGGCACTGGTCCGGACAAATACAGATTGGTCACGATGCCCCATGGAGAAGGGACCGCACTTCTCTCACATGCCGTTAGGCTCAGCTTTTAGAATGTTACGGCTTAAGTATGACCTTGAACACACCATTAACATGGTAGGGACGCAGGAGGATGGCACACTTCCCCCAACATTTAAGGGTAGAGGATGCTCTTCCTATATAGATTACATTCTGGTTTCAAGGCCCCTAATTAATAAGACAACCAGTGCAGGGATTGAATGGAGTGGTTTTAGCGATCATAACCCTCTTGTCCTGGAGCTGTTGTATCGGGTGGGTCCAAGTATTAGAGTTCAACGCACCTTTACTGAGAGAGCGACAGACCAGGGCAGGAGATTAAAATGGGCTAAAATAGATGGGGAAAAGTTTTACAAGGGCCTGGTGGACGCAGGCAAACTTGCTATTAATGATTGTCTGGACACAGAAGTCCACGGGACGAGGATATTGGAAGCTTTCGACCAGATCGCCAATCTGGTCGATGGTTTACTAAGGATTAGTGTGCCACTCAAGAACCACGGGAACCCCCGTTGGTTCGACAAAGATTGCTCCAAAGCTTTGAGGGAGCTGAAAAGCTGCCTCAAGACTAAACCAAGGGTTCCCCACAAAGTTAAGAAGTGTAGGGACACTTACAAAATAGAAATTAAGAGGAGGAAACTTGCCTTGCAAGCGGAAGCGTGGGCAGATTTACGAGAAGCAGGGGAAAAAAAGGACCTAGCAGGTTTCTGGAAAATAATTAATAATCCAACCTTCCAGGAAAAAGATACCCCGGACATAGGGGCCAACATTCTCCCAGAGCAGTGGGTTACCCACTATAGGAGCCTGTATAATCATGAGTCTGGTTCTACTGTAGAGCTATCGCCTACTCCAACTGAGGCTCCACTTGTAGAATTCTCCATTAAGGAGATCACTGCAGGGATTGAGGGCCTGACCAAAAATAAAGCCCCGGGGCCTGATGGAATCCCCCCAGATTTGTTCCTGAGTAATATCGAACTCTGGGCTCCTCTAATGACAAGGGTTATTAATACTGCTATTATTTGCGGCCTGCCCCCGTCTTGGTCCACGGCAGTAATTGTGCCAATTTTCAAAAAGGGCAACAGGGATGACCCAAAGTGCTACCGCCCGATCTCCCTGATTGATGTGTCAGCAAAACTTTTGGGGAGGGCAATCCTTAATAGACTGTCCGAGTGGACCGAAGAAAAAAACATCTTCTCGGACACTCAATACGGATTTAGGGCAGGGAGGTCCACTAGTGACCAGTGCCTGAACCTTTATATGCTGACTGCCAAGTATACCATGGCTAGTGATGAACCCGTTTATATGGGTTTCATGGATCTGGCAGCAGCATTCGATCACGTCAACAGGGAAAAATTGTGGGGTATGATGTTTAGTATGGGGATAGAGAGTGGTCTCATTAATATATTGAGGGAACTGCATAGTGACACCACCGCTAAGGTCCGCTTTAATAGGGAGGGGGGACTGACTAGTTCTTTTCCATGTATGAGTGGAGTCCGACAAGGCTGCATTCTTGCTCCCTTTTTGTTTTCCCTTTATATTAATAATCTGGAGCAGTTTCTGTTAGGTCTGAAGGCAGATTGCCCAAGGGTCGGGTCGCGTCATATTCCTGTTCTGCTTTATGCAGATGACGCGGTACTGATCGCACGCACACCAAGGAGCCTACAAATCTTGATTGATGGATTTGTTGGGTTCATGGGTGCCCTGGACCTCTCTGTTAATTTGAGTAAATCATATGTGCTCCTGGCGGGGAAAAAAACCACCTCTAAATTCACATACACAATAGGGAGCCACATTGTGGAAGAGGTTAAAACGTTCCCCTACCTTGGTGTAACGTTTGATGGTGCCCTGCGGTTTGATACCTTGGTGGAGGAACGCTGTGGTAAAATGATTGCATCTAACGGGGCAATTGCTAGCTATGGCAGGAGGCTAGGAAGATGGTCCCCGGAACAGGTGATAAACCTGTACAGCTCTGTATCATGCTCCAAGGTAATCTATGGGGCAGAAGTATGGGGCTTTGCCAACACCACTAGTATCCAACGAGAAGAAAATAAATACTTGAAATCACTCTTAAGGGCACCACAAAGCACTGCTGGTATGATTGCCCACAGGGAGCTAGGGAGACTATATATAGAAGATCTGATAAAACTGAGGCCCATTATTGCTTAGTTAAAAATTTGGGTCAATCCTGAAGCGACACTGAGTAGAGAAATTCTATCGGACTGCCTAGAGAGGGACAAGTGTATGCGCATTCCCTGGCTCCTTTATGTGAGGAACACCCTAGAGGAGCTAGGCTTTGGGAACCTCTTTACCCATCCTGCAACTATCGTAGCCCAGAACAAACTGCAGGTAGGGAAAATTTTTCTAGAGCGGAAAAACCTACGCAGAGATGAGGCTGAAGGGTGCAAAAAGACAGTGAGGGCCCATCGCCTAGTGAAGAGCGTGGAAGGTATGGAGCCATACCTGTACCTTATGCATAATGCACAGGACAGGTTCTTGATGTGCCGTTTCAGATTGAACCTACTCCCATTTATGTTGGCATCACCAGCGGGATTTGCTACATCAATAGAACAGAAGGGGCCCTTCGGGTGCGACAATAGGTCTCCGCAGGACTCCCTTCACTTTGTTTTACTCTGCCCCTTTTACTCAATGCCCAGACGCCGATTCCTTGTAAGCCTTTTGAAAAAAGCTAATTTGGTCCATGCTAGGGAGGCACTAGTATTCTTACAGAAAGCTGCGGAACCCTTAACACTGTGTAGCATTATGAATTTTATCAAGGTAGCACTTCGTTTAAGGATTACTAGAGGAGAAGATTGAAATGCTTTTATTTTAAATTTTAAGTGTTAAATATGGCTATATTGTTGTATTTATGTTTTGTAAATCTACTGTACAAAGAATCTTGAAATGTTTAATGACTTTTTACTATGTATATTTGAGTGTGCTTTTATGGTGTTTTTTAATCACCGAATAAAGTTTCTTTGACTTGACTACACAATAGTGGAATATGTGTTCCTAGTCCCGTAAATGTGTGTTATATCGGTGGGTGACATAAATGTAGTATATATGCAATCTAAGGTACGTGTCAAACGAGATATTGGCTAACCCATACTAGCTGCATATTGAGACCTTATTTGGGAACCCTCAGCTAATGCGGTGCAACGGTCCAGACTACCTCTGACACAAGAGTCAGAGATGCAGATAATGCAGTTTCTGAGACAGTAGCGACTGCAGAAGAGGGGCTCTGGCGAAGCCTGAGGACATTAGATCCAGTGCTGTCTGTGATGGGATTGCATTCTACTTGTCTGGTTTTGGTGCTAATGGTGGTTAAGTTTGTTGAAGAAGGTCTAACATAATTGTAAACTTTAGTCGATATCTTTCTTTCGATTTCCTCTGGTAACTGAGACAAGTGCTACCCTCTCTCTGTAAGCTTTTCTTATGTAGCCTTCATTTTGTGCCAAGTCCAGCAGCCTGTGTCTGTGTTGGTGTAGTACAACTTCTGCTGTACTTTGTTGGGGTTGGGTGGCTGTTTCAGTGTGCCTTTTATGTGTCTCTAATTATTGCCCGGTGTTTGCACCTGGTCTGGTGCACTCCAAATTCCAGGGGTTTGGTCAATTCCCGTTTAGTGATTACGGTTCCACCCAGATACGCTCACTATGCATGCATTCTCAGGTTGTCCGTGCAACACGATGCAGTCCTTCCGTGCAGCGAGTGCTTCCTACTCTTCTTGCCCCCCTGCCCTATGTGAGTAGATCCAGAGCCAGGTGTCTGGAGTGACATGGAGTGGGAGGTGTCTGAAGTGACTTGCTGTCACTGGACTGTGGGTGCTGGGAGTTGCTGCCGGTGGTAGGAGGGGATATAGCCACTGGGCACTGCAGGCTTTGACAGGGCCTTGAGGCCACGTAGATTACAACAGGTGTGATGACGTGGGTCATGTGCATGAGGCGCAGCTGCACCTGGAGCTGAGGGTACATAGTTGAGGATATCTTTGTGTGTGGTACAGAGAAAGGTCGCAGAGGGCGGGTGGGAGGATCTGGGACAAGTGGGAGGGTCTCTCGGTGCCCAAAGTTGCCAGGAGCCCTGGGGGGGACATTGTTCCTGGATTTCCAGGAATTTGTGGGGGCGTGGGTGAAGCTCGCTGAGCCTGAATGTGCAGGTGGGGGAGGTGTTCGGCATGTCTGGAGTTGCAAGGGGCGGGGATGTCGCTGTCCAGCAGAGGAGCTGACCGCGGTCCTGAAGATCAGTTCCCCGGCCTGCCCAAGGACAGGCTGCTGAGGAGGTGGGAGGTCAGCCCGGTCAGGACATCCTCACCCAGTCTGCCGGCCCGCCCAGGGCTTTCATGGGCTACCCACGCATGAGGGGACGTGGGGCGGACTCCTCGCTGCACACCCTGCCCACCATGGCTCAGCTCAGTGCGTCCTGAGCTGCGGTGCACGTGGTGCTGCCTGCCCGGGAAGGGGTCGGTGTGCCTGCGTGCGAGGGGCAGACGGGTGCCTGCCTGTGGGGCGGTCGTTGCTGTCTGTGCGCGGGGAGCCGGAAGTGAGGGGTAGACGCGGTACCTACCTCTGAGGAGTTGCGTGGGGTGCCTGCCCGTGCGGGGGCGTGTGTGTACCACCTGCCTGTGTTGTTAGTACTTCCTGCCTTTGTGAAGGTAGACGCGGTGCCTGTGTGCGAGGAGGTAGATGTATGTGGTGCCTGTCTGTGTTGTGGCTGTAGTGCCTGCCTGTGCTGAGGTGCATTAGGTGCTGTCCAGGTGGCAGAGGATGCGACTGGTGCGTTCCTGGAGATAGCAGTATACCTGCGCTGTGCCTGGTGTGCCTGCTTATGCTGACCTGCTTGTGCTACCGGACTGTGCTAGGGTAAATACGGTAGCTGTCTGTGGTGAACTGGGCGCGGTGCCTGTTTGTGTGGAGGTAGATACTGTGCCTACCTGAGCGGCGGTGGATGCAGTGCCTGCTCGTGTGGAGATAGATGCAGTGCCTGCCTGTGTGGAGGTAGATGTGGTGCCTGCTTGAGTGGAGGTAGATGCAGTGCCTGCTTGTGTGGATGTAGATGCGGTGCCTGCCCGTGTGGAGGTAGATGCGGTGCCTGCCTGTGCAGAGATAGATGCAGTGCCTGCTTGAGTGGAGTTAGCTGCGGTGCCTGCCTGCGCGGCGGTGGATGCGGTGCCTGCTTGAGTGGAGTTAGCTGCGGTGCCTGCCTGCGCGGAGGTAGATGTGGTGTCTGTCAGGTCCCTCCCCAGCCGGCTCCCCACTCCTCCCCGTGCCACAGCAGCCCCCCGCCCGCCCGCCAGCCCCAGCCCTGCTCGGAGAGCTCTTCTCGTGCAGCCTCAATCCCGGCATGAGATCCGGGGGAAGTTTGTGCTGAGCGCCCAGACTCCAGAGACCGGCCGGCGCCCCTCCCCCACCCGGCGCCCGGGCGCCAGGCAGCAGCATGGAGTTCAAGAAGGAAGGCTTCAAGCAGCTGGCGGGGAGGACCCTGGGACACCTGCACAGGTAGGAGACGCGAGCGGCGCCCGGGGCCTGCCGGCGGGCGCTGCACAGGGGCCAGGGAGCGCTCCCTGGCTTACACAGTGATGGCTGACCGACCCCGTGTATATATAGATGTCACTATATGTTTGCATATAAAGGTGCCTGTCTTTTTCTGTTGATCTGTCCATCGCTTTGTGTATCTTGCTTTCTGTTGGGACTACAGCTCTATTTATAGTATCGCTACAGATAGACGTAGCATTATATATAATCAGATTGTGCATTCGTAGATAGATAGATAGATAGATAGATAGATAGATAGATAGATAGATAGATAGATAGATAGATAGATAGATAGATAGATAGATAGATAGATATGAGAGGAGGCTGCTGTAGGGGTACTGCCCCCATCCTGACGCGGTTCCTGTTCTGCAGAACTGAGGCCGCATTCATCTCTGTCACCTCAGATGTAATTAAGGCCCCCACCCCCCATCACCAGATCACTGTATTCTGTGCCGACAGGCTCAGGTGTATTTCTCTGCCCTGGGGGCGGAGGCAGCACACGCCCCTCGGGCCCTCCGTCCGACCTTCATTTCCTTTCCCCCCGCACTAATCCCGGGGCAGGCCTCACTCTCGTGGGGCAGGGGGAGGGGGCTCGTGGGGATCTCCGTGATTATTTCTTGATCCTCTGCCCCCTCCCCCCCCCCCCACCCCCGAGGGAAGTTGGGGGGGGGGGGGGTGTTCTAATGTGCTGGGCTTTATGAGGCAGCATGAGCGGAGAAGTGATTACCGACGCGGCCCGAAGAGCACATTATCCCGTAAGCCTCCCTGGGACAAGGGCTCCCCGGAGCCGCCCCCGCGCCCTAATCCCAGACCAGAGGAACGGAAACCAGGCTCTTGGGCCTGGGGAGGGGTGTTACTGCGGGCGCGGGGGTCTAAAGGCATGTGAGCGACGGGTAGGAGGGAGAGGGAGATGGGAGGTGGAACTGGAAGGAACGAAAGAAACACACAAAGAGAATGGAGGGGGAGAGGGAGATGGAAGCAGAGGAAAAGAGAAGAGAAGAGGGGGTTAGGGAGGAGTGATGAAAAGATTGGTAAAGAGGACATAGCAAAGGGAGGGGAGATGTAAAGGGAACAAGAAAAACAGGAAATGGAGAAGAGAAAGAGGGGAAGCAGTAAAAGACAAGAGAGAGAGAGAGAGAAAAAAGAAAAACACAGGATAAGGGCAGGATAAAAAAGCAGAAATTGTGAATGCGTAAAGAAGGAGTCAGGGAGAAGAAACATGCAGAGAAACGAGTTTTGGTGGAGAACGAAACAATAGGAGGAAAGAGAATGAGAGGGGCAGCGAAAATATATATATAGAAAGGAGACAGAAAAGAGAGTAACAGAGAGAAGGACAAATGAAAAAAACAAATCGAAGGGAGAGAGAAATAAGGGGAGGAGAGAGAAGGGCAAAGAAAATATAAATCGAAGGGAGACAGGAATGGAGGGAGGAGAGGGGGAGAAAGTATGAAATAAGAGGGAGACGGGAAGTCGAAGGGAACAGAGAGAAGTAAACGGACGTGAAGTGATCAGGGGAGAGAGAATTAAGGAAAGAAATGAGAGGGGTAACATGCAAATTGAGAAGGTATAAAGCAGCAGATACAGAAAGAGTGAGGTGGGAGAAAAAGACCTCGAGATGGCTTAAAAGTGAGCAGTGGGAGAGTGTGAGGGAGAAAAGGCGGAGCGAGGAACAAGGGAAGGCAGCGTTGGGAGGGTGGGCTCAAAAACTGCGTCAAAAAGAGGGAGAAGAGAATGAAACTGAAACGAGGCAGAGGGGGTGAGACAGACAGAAGATAAAGAGAACGAGTTGTACCGAAAGGTCTTATAACGCGAAGGCATCGACGACTAAGAGAGGGAATGAGATAAAGAGAGAGAGAGCGAGAAGCTAGAGAACACGAGATGCAAATGCAAGAACCTAGAGTGCCAGAGACAAAGAAAAAGAGAGGGGAACATTTACAAAACAGAAAGAATGCTGACGAGAGACAGAGAGCGAATAAGAGGGGCAAAACCGGGGATGGAAACAGGATGAAAGCGAAGGACAGAAGAAGAGAACAGAGAACACGAGGACTAGGGAGGAGGACAAAGAAATAGGGAAAAGGAGGAGTGGGGACTAGGATGAAAGGAGGCTGGTGATGAGGGGCGCCTAGGGGTACAAGAAATAAAGTATGACGTGGGGTTCCTGTGAGCTAGGAGGAGAGAAGGGAGAGAGAAGAGAGTGACAGGTGTTACACAGATAGAGGTGTGTGGGTGGGGGGCATAATTTAGAGGGAACCGACCGACGACCGGGGAAGAGTTAATTCATTAAAAATAGAATCCTATCATGTCCCTCGCCGGACGAGGCCCCACTGCCACTACTGACTGGTAAATAATGCCCGGGGACAAACGGTCATTATCTACGTATAACCGCCCGGTCATGGGCAGAGTGCACTGCAAGCTCTCTACAGGGCCGAGCCAGGGGATCGCCCACACCCCCACCATATGGACAGTGAAGATTGGTAGGGCATTTTACATACATTGCCAAATAGACTTTGTTTCAGGTTAAGTAAACCCACATATCGTCCGCCAGTACAAAAAAACATAAAAACTCGCGAAATATCGATACGTTCGGTATAACACATGACAAAAGTATCCGTGCAGTCACAAGGTATAAAAAGAGTCTCATCACTCCGACTCATTGGTGTGTGCTGAGATTGTCTTGCGTCTGGTGTTTTTTTTTTATATGTAGTACTATGCTGGTTACGGGTGTGTTTTTAGCTGTCGGGTGTTTGTAGTGTTCAGTATGCACTGCTGTGCTGCTTACGGGTGTGTTTTCAGCTGTCGTGTGCTTGTAGTGTTTGGTATGTAGTGCTATACTGGTTACGTGCTGTGTTTTAAGCTGTCGGGTATTTCCGGTGTTTGGTATGTAGTACGATGCTGGTTACGGATGTATTTTTAGCTGTCTGGTGTGTTTAGTATAGAGTGTTATCCTGGTTACAGGGTGTGTTTTTACCTGTCGGGTGTGTGTGGTGTCTGGTATGTAGTGTTCTGCTGGTTACAGGTGTGTTTTTACCTGTTGGGTGTTTGCGGTGTCTGGTATGTAGTGTTCTGCGCGTTACGGGGTGTGCTTTTAGCTGTCGAGTATTTGTTGTGTTTGAGATGTAGTACTATGCTGGTTACGGGGTGTGTGTTTTGCTGTCTGGTAAGTGGGGTATTTGGTATGTGGTTCTATCCTGGTTGCGGGTGTGTTTTTAGCGGCCAGGTGTTTGGTATGTAGTGTTCTGCGCGTTCAGGGGTCTGCTTTTACTGTCGGTGTTTGTGGTGTTTGGTATGCAGTGCGATGCTGGTTACGGGGGTGTTTTCAGCCCTAGGGTTTTAGTATGTACTACTATGCTGGTTAGATATTTGTTTTTTAGATGTCGGGTGTTTGTGGTGTTTGGACAGTGCCATGCTGGTTACATATGTTTATTTCGCTGTCGGGTGTTTGTGGTGTTGGGTCTGTAATGCTATGCTGGTTACGGGTGTGTTTTTAGGTGTCGAGTGTGTGTGGTGTTTGGTATGCAATGCTATGCTGATTAGGGGTGCTTTGTTTCTGGTGCAGTGCTAGGCATGTTTGTAAGCTTGACATGCCTTGGTCCCTGTGTCCCTCTGTGTTTTATATTGTGTGCTTCTTGTGCACGATGTGTTTGTTACATTATATTTGTAGAGTTTCTTTAAAGTGTTGCTTTCCTCTGTACGTATGCTTCCTATATTCGATGTGGTAGTTTTATCATGTCACCCTCGGCATGTTTGTTCTGCTATGCTCTGTATGTTCTGCTTTCTCTGCAATGACTGGTTTCTATAGTACGTTTGATGAACTTGTAATCTGTTTTGGTACATGTTGTGTGACACGCATGCTTGTTATGTTAGTTTTTTATCATTAGCCATGTTATGCTCTGCTTCCTGGTCAGACACGTGTCTTCTGTTACTTTTAACTTGCTTACATACATTGATGTGCGTTTTGCGCAGACTTTGATAGGTTACGCGCTGTGTCCATAGTTCATGTAGCGTGCGCGGACCCGCCTCTAGGCGCTATCTTCCGTGCAGATTCCTTTCTGTTGGGGTCGTGTCCTTCGATGGACTTTCCTGCCATGCCTTCCCCAGGGACCGCCCCTCGCCCCAAGCCCTCCGATGACACGTGTACCGAGCCCCGCGCCCTGCTGCATCCAGTACCCTGCAGGGCCCCGCCGCGCGCCACACCAGTGCAGCCGGGCATTGCCTCAATCTTTAATATTCTGATTATCGCACCCTATTTATTGTAGACTCTCCGTGGTATTTATCACGGTTTAGATGGTGATCTCAGGGGGGTTGGACGTGTGCACGTAAATACGCGAATTCATACATATTCGTTTTTTAGTATGTGTTATGCTTTACATTAACTCGAAATTATACTTTCGCTTTAATGAATGTATGCCTTGGTTTGCACACACATGTGTGCGCGTTTGTGTGCGTACACGCACACGGGCAAGCTGAATCATACGTTTACAATGATGAATATATTCAACCCTCGGTTGTATTCTGTAATACACGGTATACTCTCTATTTAAATAAAAAGGCATGCCCGTTACATTTTCGGGTATACAGATTTATGTGAATGTAGGTGTTTGCACGGGGAAGCAGCTGTCCTCTCACGCTCTGGGGGCGCACTCCAAGCACGGGGGCTCTTGTGCAGCACACTCGGGGCGCACTCCATGCACGGGGCTCTTGTGCAGCACACGCGGGGCGCACTCCATGCCCGGGGGAGGGGGGGCTCCTGTGCCGCACGTGCCGTGCAGGACAGAGCCGGAAACGAGCACGTCTTTCCCCCGTGTCCCAGACTTTTCAATTATTCATGGCGTTTTCGAGGCCGCGAAGGATTTTAATGTCACAATCTTTATTAGCGCCTCGGAACAGAAACATAAATCTATGCAGTTAGAATCCCGGGCACGCGAACGAACAGTGCGGAATTATACCCATCTGTGCAAGTAGCACACACACAAACAATCGAAAACTGATTCTTTATTTAAAGGACAAAAGGTAGGGATTGCCCCCGTTTGAATACATCTTATATGTGAAAAACCAGATCCGCAAATAATACGACAGTTAAAGCTTTCCCGTTATAAGGCGGACGCATATTTCTAATTTAAACTTTCCCTGATCGCCGTGCCCATACGTGTACCGCCACGGGTCACTCCTGTCAGGGAATTTTTTATTTTAATTTTATATTAATGTATGTTTCTGGTGTGTGGATGTCGTCTCTCCATCCCGCGGCCCTCCCTCCCGTTCCGGAGAGTGTGTGGGTGCTCGTGCTTCACTCCACAGACACGCACGCACGCGCACACACGCACATTGAGTGCCTCGGGGATCATAGTAGCCATCGTAGAGCCCACCTGCCTTCCTGTGCGAGTCCCAAACACCAGCAAAATACGTTTATCTGCGGGGGACGCGAATATTAAAGCTGTCGAGAGACCCCTAAATAAAGTACGAGTTGTGCGCGCCCTTCGCCGTCGGCGCCCTCCCCTCGAGTCGTCGAGAGCCCCAGCGGGCGTATGTTTGGATATGTACACACCATTATTTCAAAGTAACTGTACATGCAGGCAACCATACATATAGCGCACATGAACATACGTTCATGCACATATACATATACTAGTATTGCTTTAAGTACAGTTAATCGAAAAATTGTTATTATCATGCTATATGCGCGCATTTCTATGGAGATATTTGAGTACAATTCGACTGGATTGTATATCTGTGTGTGTGTGTTTGAGTGCTTTCATTGCACAAAGAACAACAGTGGTGTAAAGACACGTAAACCACACACAAACATTATTTCAAAGGGACCAATCCAATGAAATATGAAAAATAATGTACTGATCCCTGCAGTATGAACGTGTGTTGTTCTGTGAATGTGTGTTTATTCGAACAGCGGTTCTAAAGAACACGTTATTGCACCATTTTTTTTACTGTGTCATGGAATATCTATATGGCAGATAAAATAAATGTGACCCAAAAACACGGTTTCTAGAATAACTGTACAAATAAATGCACATTCACACATTTATTACTACCGTGGAAAGGTCACATTCAGGTGTATTATCACAGCTCAGCACACTTGACAAGAGAAAAACATTGTACAGCCTCACAGAGTGCATGTAACAACAGCTTTACACAGGGAAGCACCTATTGTAATAAGAGGTCTCTTCAGTGTGTGTTTTACGCCACTGCACACACGTAGCTCCTTTGGTTAAATACCTTTTGTTAAAATAAGTCCACACGACAAAGCACCAAGGTGTAAACCATGTACGCGAGTATATGTTATTAATTTCCTGTGTTGAGAGAGGGAAAAGCCAACATGGCTTCCCCTCTTGGAAGTCACAGTCTTTCCTCACACTCAACAATGGTTTTAAATAGCATATTATACTCTAGACATCTGCATATATCATATTTATGCAATGACAGTGACAATACATCGTATCCGATAACATTAATTAAAGCACCTTCCTTCACTAATAAACACACAACCACTCATTGATTACGATGATGCAAAAGCCACATTCAAATTTATGACCACAGTACAGCAAAATGGACATGAAAAAAACACTGTTTACCACTGAATGGCCTCTTCAATGCGATTTTACCTTATTATACAAATAATAACCCCTTGCATCTTCAGTTTTGTTAAATATTGTTTGTTAAAATTGATATAGGTGGAATAAATGGCATGGCATGAACCATAAAGGCAGGTAGTCAATTATAATATGCTGTTACTAACAGTTGCTGTTATGATGCGGTCTAACTTTCTATTGAAATGCCATTTTTTGTTTGGTAGGTAACTTTGGCACTGACTGTTAAATGAATCTGCATGAACCTCTCCCAAATAAATACTAACTCGGTTGGGCAATACATTTTTCGTGCATTGCCTACTAGTGAAGGGCAAAAATAGGACAGGGTTCCATAAAAGTGACATTTCCTATTTTAAATGCCATATGATGTTTTTAGTATAGCTAGAGAAAATATGGCTGAACTAGATAACACCAAACCAGGCATGACAGTAGAACTTTCCACACATTTGGTGTTAAATCTGTTCAGTATCTTTTGAGAGCTTAGCATTATACAAGTGCTTTTTGTAGGATTTAAATTGAGGCGACCTGGCAATCAGACTTTGGAAAATAGAGCTATCTGGGCGGTTGAACCGTGAATGGTCTGCAAACGTGGGTTTGTGAACAATCCACGGAGCCAAATGAAAAAAACCTCAAATCTGATTGGATGATGGAGCTTTATCCTCCTGTTGGCAGTTTCTGGTTGGTGGTGCAAAGACCTGACATGGGAACTTAGAATTATTTGATTGGCTGACCTTAACTTGAAAAAAAATGTTGGGGCTGCCATTGCAAGACTCGAGGACCGACTCCTCACAGTCTGAAAAAAAGATGCCTTACAGAGGCAGGGAGCATCCACCACACTCTGCCTCAGGTAGGGAGGGGCACAAAGGAGCCCTCAAGACTTTCTTGCGGCTGGATTCATGGTTTCCCATGTGGCCCCTAAGATCCAGGATCCTAGGTCAAGGATTTGCAATCCGACAGCAAAGGGTCTTGGACCTTTGTTGGACATGCCACAGGGTTCCTGGACCCACCACAGCGTCCGAGGACCCTTAACATTTAAAATGAAAAATATGATCTGAGCATAGGCAGGCCCTGCAGCCAATCCCTACTAAGTATGGAGACCATATATGATATAATATGACACGTTAGAGATAGTGAGGTTGGTTTAGAGATCTATGATATGTGTCTCTGTTTATTAGGAGAGGTATTAAAGTAAGTACATATACATATGTTCTATGCACATGTCGGTTACAGATGTCTAATGAGACAGGTATATGGCAGGCCTGAGCGTAGTGTGCGTAGTTTTGCTACGTGGAACTCCGTGAAGTGACAAAAAAACTAAGCCTGGGCGTCCGAATCGGCTACGCCCACGGAGTAGGCGTAGTGTTGCCTCCTATGCATTTTGCGTAGACAGCGTAGCCGGCAAGACTACGCCCACTCCGTGTGCGTAGTCGAGTCGGCCGCCACCCGCCTCCCTCCCGCCCTCCCCTACATACATTATTTAAGCAAACTACCCTTAATAAAACAATTTTAAAGCACTTACCGTGTCCGGGGCTCGTCCGGGGCTCCCTCTTGGAATAGGGTCCCTTCATAGATACCAATGCGCATGCGCGGCCACCCGCGCATGTGCATTGGTATCCATGACGACGCGATTCCAAGAGGGAGCCCCGGACGAGCCCCGGACACGGTAAGTGCTTTAAAATTGTTTTATTAAGGGTATTTTGCTTAAATAATGTATGTAGAGGAGAGCGGGAGGGAGGTGCGTAGTGGGACTACGCGGAGTGCGGGAGTGGGCGTAGCTTCTCGCCCACTCCGCGTAGCTCTGCGGAGCCCCACTACGCCCACTACGCCCAGGGCTGAAAAAAACTCAGCGGAGTTCCGCAAGTGGCGGAGTGCAGTGCGAACTGCCATTCCTGCTGGTCTTCCTGCTGCTTGGGTAGAAAATCTACTTGAGCGGCAGCTCACGTCCGCGAACTTACCGTTCGCGAGCGGGGAATAAACTCTTCTGCAAAACGCAAAGCGCCGTTTTCTGCACTCTGTGAGCTCCGCAGAGCTTGGAGTGCAGAAAACTCCGCAAACTCCACGCTCGGAGCGGAGTTCACTGCCCAGGCCAAGTATATGGATATATCCTATGCATTTGTTTGTTTGTGTAAATAACGAGGTAGGCACATAGACATATGCTGTTTAATTTCTTCTGTTCATTTATCTGTTGATACTGGGATAGGTGCACACATGCATCCTATGCGTGTATCTGTTTGTATATATAGTAAGACCGGTGTATCCGCGTAGACTATTCATGTGTGTCTGTAGCAATGTATACTGAGGTATCCATCCATGTACACTATGCATGCTTGTGTGCTTGTAAAGATGGATAGTGAGGTTGGTACATTGATGCATGCTATGCCTTTCTGTGTTTGTGTACATAGATAGTGAGTCAGGTACATACATGCATCCTATGCGTGTGCCTGTTTGTGTACATAGTTAGGCTGGTGTATGCGTGTAGACTATTCATGTTATTTTTTTCCCGTAGGAGAGAAATGGAGGTAGATCCTGAAGTATATCTCCTTGAAATAGATAGACACACAACACTACTTGAGGATATTGGAGTCACAACTGTACAATTGCAGTTCAGACTCACATGAAAGGAGGGTCATCAAAAGATTTTTGAGAGGTAGTCTCACACTTAGCTTATTGAGGCATGTTTCATCTTTTGATGACCTCTCACACTGGGGGAGGAGCAATGCCACCCCAGTGGACTCGATCGAGGGATGCTATTATTATCCCTGGGAGTTCTTAGAAATCTATTTTCAGGACAATGCCTTAGGTCCCGTTTTTTTTGGGGGATAAAATATACTAGGGACATACTCCAAGATTTACTTTAGTAACGAGTACCCCTGGTATGGTAAAAAGCATGAACTGTCGGTCGTAAGGTCAAAACCAATGGATCACCTGACCTTCTTCAAATTCTCTAGTTACCTGATTTTAGTGCGCAAGGAGCGGATGCTCCGAAACGCATAGAGTGGTATTGCCTAATAAATTATCACACTGAAAGAAGTTTGGGCCGTGGTGATGTTGTTTTACAGAATTTTGGAAACACGCATTTGTGGATTTGTAGGGGTTCGCGACCCCGCCACAGCCTACCATCGCTGAGTGGCTTGGGTTCTTCATGAAAAACGTTGTTGGATAGAAGTTTTTCACGAAGAACCCAAGCCGCTTTACTACTGAATTAATTTAATCAAGATTCTTAATTATAAGTGAACATGGAGGACCTCTTCAATATTGAGTCCTATCGGTACCTTTGTATTGAACCTTAGAATATGTCTAGACTCCAAATGTCTCAAACAGCGTTCCCTGTTGCCTCCTCTGCTGCGAATGGGTACTTGATCTATTGCAAAGTATTGCAGGTTGTCCAAATGACTGCCACACACTTCCTCAAAGTGCCTGGCCACTGGGGACGTGGAGTCTCTATTCATAATTGCTCTAATATGTTGCAATATTCTTAGCTGTACACTCAGAATTGTGCTGCCTATACACAATTTCTGACAACTGCATCTTAAAACGTATACCACATGATCGCTCTTGCAATGCAATGTTTGTTGGATTTTCCATGATTGATCTGTTAGTGGTATGGGCAATTGTATGATATTAACTCTGTATCTACAATTTGGTGAAACCTCCTACATTCAGAAGCCAATTTCTACCCACTCTCATTACTGAGCTGCCTACTGCCAATCCCTCATTGACATCGCCCTCCGAAAAGTCATTAGGGCTTTCTTGTGCATCTTTGGGTCAATGACTGGGTCACTGCACAGTAGTTTCCAATGTCTTTGGAATATATGCCTCACTTCCCCATGATGGGTGTTGCATCTAGTAATAAAACGTAATTCCTGTTGAGTATCACCTTGTATACTGTTTGTGAAAAGTAACTTATCCCTTTCTTTCCGATTTGACTTGATTTTTGCTTCCTTTAAAACCTTATTGTTGTAACCTTGTACTGAAAACCTTTGTTCCTGATCACATTGTGCTTGCTCTAATTGAGCTGTTTCACTACACTTTCTTCGCATACGCAGGTTCTCTGCATAGGGAAAACTGTATTTCAAATTATTAGGGTGAAAACTCCGGGCATGTAAAATTGTATTGCCTACTGTGCTCTTCCTAAAGACTTTTGTGTGTAGTCTCCCTTGCTCAATTTAAACAGTAAGATCTAAAAACTCTACTGATTTCTGACTGATGTGCGAGGTAAAGTGCAAGTTTAGTGCAATATTGTTGATTTTCTTGACAAATATTTTGGCCGAATCCAATGATCCCACCAAATAATAAACGAGTCATCAATAAAGCGTGTCCACAACACAACATTTTCTAGTAGTTGTTCTGCACATGTAGATGGTAGCACCTGTTCCTCCCATCAGCCCATATGAAAATTCACATAGTTGGGTGCGAAGCAGGTGCCCATCGCGGTCCCTCTCAATTGGCGGCAGAGATCTGCCTCAAATAAAAATATGTTGTTGTTGAGGCACCAGTAGATCTTTTCCAGTATCATCATCAATTGCTTGTACAGGGTAAGGGGCCTCAAACTTAAAAAATACTTTACTGCTCTCATACCATCCTAATGGGTGATGCTAGTATAAAGCGATGTTACATCTAAGGTCAATAAAGTAAAGTTTTCCTCCCAACTGATGTCATACATTTTTTGCAAAAAATCCCCTGTATATTTAATGTATGATGACAAGTTTTTGACTGACCCCTAAAGATAGAAAAAAACAAATTTAGATGTGTTCGCTAAAAGACTGCCAATTGCTGAAATTATCTGCCAGCCAGCAGTGTTACTCAGATTTCTGTGCACCTTAGGTATCAAATAAAAAACAGTTAAAACAGGTTCATTTATCTTGAGAAAGTGAAATTCATTCTGCGTTAAAAGGCCCAAGGATCTCCACCTAGAGAGTTCAATATGATACTCAATCTTCATTCTAGAAGCTTCACTTCTGGCTATTTTCTCTAGCAAATATATTGCCCAATTGTGCCTTGGCCTCCTCCATATACATGGCCAAAGGCCAAATCACAATACTGCCACCCTTATCTGCTTGTCTCACCACAATGTCTTTCCTCTGGTGTATTCTCTGCATGAGGTGTTTATATTGTATCAACCTGCTATCCTCATGCAATCTCTGGGGAGTCTGGACGCTAGCTTGAACCTCCTTGAGATCTTGAATTACAGATTCAGCAAACATATCCATCAAATCTTCAGACATTACAAGAAGGAAATTTAATTTAAGTCTAATATATATATGTGTGTGTGTACATATATATCCAAAAAAGAAAAGTGCCAAAACCCAGATCTGGATAACAGGTGTATTTTATTCACAAAATAACACTGGCTGCAGCAAGCAGTATCCAACCCTGATACGTTTAGGCAAAATTGCCTTGATTACAGGTTAGATATGACTTGACAAGACCCAGGTGCTTTTTTTAAGTTAAATTTCAGGTGCCTATGTAGTAGCATACTACAGTTCCCATATTTCAGTTTGTGCTGCAGTGCAAAGTAATCATGCCAAATAGCGTCCAACACAGCAGTACTAGTTCAAACATATATGAACATGAGCATTAAATGTTCAATTAAAAGGCCTTGCACAGTTAATTAATGGTATGGGGGCCCCAACCATGGAGTCTGTCAGCTGGAATGTAGATCTATCTATCTATCTATCTATCTATCTATCTATCTATCTATCTATCTATCTATCTATCTATCTATCTATCTATCTATCTATCTATCTATCTATCTATCTATCTATCTATCTATCTATCTATCTATCTATCTATCTATCTATCTATCCATCTATCTATCTATTTACATATATATAAGCCTGTAAAATAGGTCAAAATACTACTACACTAAAAGACCCTACTGGAAAAGAATTCACAATCAAAACAAAAATAACCTGCGAATCATCATTTGTGGTATATATGCTGAGATGCCACTGCGGAAAAGAATATATAGGCAGCACGAAATGCCCTCTGAAAAAAAGAATATTGGAGCATATCCGAGCGATACAGAATGATGACAATGCCTATGCCATGGCAAAACATTTGAAACAACATGAAGGAAAAACATGGCAGGACATAAAGTATTTGGGACTAGCGACAATTCCAAATCAAGAACGCGGGGGAGATAGACTCTTAAAGTTGAGAAGACTGGAGTCGAAACTGATAATTAAATTCAAAACAAAGTATCCCAAAGGCTTGAATGCAGATGAGGAGATGCATGTTCATTTGTAAAATAATTGTAGTGAAATCAAAAATGAGATATAGTATGTTTTGCGTACAATGCGGACCTCTCAAGTTGGTGAATTTACTTAACTAATTAATAACATGGGCTTAAATACTAAAGTATGGGCACATATGTGGGGCAAAGGGCACTCAGCCCTAGTAACAACTTAATCTAGGGATGACATATCCCAGAGATCGTAGCACATAACAAAGTGCAAACGATATTAAAAATATTAAAATACACGAAAGTGCATATTGATACGTAATAAATATCCTACTAAAGGATCAACACGTATTAGCTGGGTCTGGATCCTTAGAATTTTCCCCACATAAATGCCCAATGCATATTAACTGAAAAATAAAGTTAAAAAGAAAAGAAAAGGTTACTAAACGGTAAATAAAACTACATAGCCCACAATGCATCACTGTTATGAGACATATGGTGAAAGCATAAAATGTAAAATGAAAGAAGGACTAATTGTAGAACACTGCCGTGACCAAGAACGTTTGTTCGAAACGCGTAGGAGTTTTGCTGAAGACCTGAGTGATTAAAACTGAGATTTACCTGCCAAGAAGTGTGCCGCGTGAACTTTTTGTTGTTGGAAATTATGAGACACGCTCCCGGTCTCAAAACGCGGGCACCAACTACAGCGTTCCCTCTGTGACGGGGACAATTGAGAGGATATATATATATATATATATATATATATATGTATATATATATATATATATATATATATATATAATATATATATATATATAAATATATATATATATATACATATATATATATATATATATATATATATATATATATATATATGACGCTCAACTCTTCGTACGTTGCTTCAAAGAGGCAGCACTCACAAGCCAGGAGGTGTCCAAGTTTTTAATTCAGGAACAGAAAAAGCACAGACGCGTTTTGGCGTTAGCCTTCGTCAGTGTGTCAATTGTTACTCTCAAAACATCTCAAACAAATACAAAATCTGCAAAAGTTGACATGAACATAGGACTGTAACCCTCTGTGCCTCTATGGGCGCCATATTGTAAGGGTGTATATCCAAATGTTGGATCTAATACAATTCATCCCTAAGTGCTAAGGTAAATTGAAAATAAAGCCGTGGATCGGCTATTGTCCTATGTTGGAAAGTAAATGTCATATTTACAGAAAGAACAGTGCAAAAGATAGTGCAATAAGATAGTGCAAAAAGTGATAATTGCACAGAAAAACAGAAAAACAGAAAAATCATTCAAAATGTAAGGACGTAAAGGAGAAAATTACATATGTAAGTACGATGTATCCAGTGTGTTTCAAACAACTTAGTGCTGCTATTCATTACTCATTACTCTAGTTATTCAAAACCCATAGTGGGGGGCAGCAAAAGGAACAAAGTAAGAAGGAAACCTACTTCTCTGTCCTATCAGGTTTCAATTTGAACCAATCACACTCCGTACAAACATATTTCCATACATTAATTATATACATATCTACATAATCACGTTCCTACTTTAAATTAAAGTTCCAGCGGAACGGGTAAAGCGCAGTCAAGTGGTCTTCTACAAGGAATACAGTTGATACAGTTAGTTTCATATCTACATCATTTCAACAAGGAGAGTTGATATTTTGGGATTTCGTATGATGTTGTTTAGATTCTATATTTACACTATCCACAAAATATACAAAGTATACATTTTACAGATTTTACAAAATGTACAGATGGTCTTCCGACTGGTAATAGACAGGGGGTACTTGTCATTGGTCCTATTACAGGCCCTAGTGCTATTTCCCCAAATGACATGAAAGCTCCTCGCCGCTATTCATCCCTCCCGGATGTTTAGCTGAGAGGTCTACGATATATCTGGACTCGAGTCTACGGAGTCTCCTTAAGCGGTCACCTCCTCTTGCATTTGGTGGGACAATGTCCAATCCAAAGAATCGCAATTTCGTGCGATCTTTGTCATGCTCCTCAGCAAAGTGCCGAGCAACCGGGTATGTTATATCTACTTTCTCGATTGCTCGTTGGTGTTCAAGAATTCTCAGTTTGAGTTCCTTTATAGTACTGCCAATGTAGCTAAGGCCACACGGGCAGACTAGGCAGTAAACTGCAAACTGTGTGCTGCATGTAATGAAGTGCTTGATTTGCACTTTCTTACCAGTGTCTGGGATAGTATATGATAGTACACGTTTGCTACCACTGCAAGCCTTGCAGTGACCGCAAGGAAAGAAGCCAGCCATCTGTTTTAAGGAGTTGGTTTTCGGAGGAAGTTTGTCTAGGTGACTCGAGACTAACATGTCATTCAATGACCTTGCCCTACTGAACGTAATTAAAGGATGTGCAGGTAAGTCATCCTTTAATATACTATCAGTCTTCAGTATATGCCAGTTTTTGTTAAGCATGGCCTTCAGATCTTTCGCTCCCCTTGAATACGGAGTGATTAGTCTGAATTTTCCACTCTCTTTGTTGATGTCTCTATTCCTCGATACATTAGGATCAGCTGTGACCAATAAAGTATTTCTCTGTATCCTCCTTACCTTATTCAAGGTCTTTTTCAAAAAGGTATTCCCATAGCCCCTCATTGAAAATCTCGCTAGGCACTCCGAGGCAGCCGCCTCGAAGTCAGAATCTTTGGAGCAATTCCTGCGGATTCTAAGCAATTCTCCGTAGGGAATGCTATTCTTTAGGGGGGTAGGATGGCTACTGCTGGCAAAAAGTGTGGAGTTACCAGCAGTTGCTTTTCTGTACAGAGTAGTCTGTAGGAGGTTGTCTTCAATGTACACTCTCAGGTCCAGATACTCCGCTGCCACCGGGCTCACTGAACCCGAGAAGTGCAGATTGAGACCGTTGGTATTAAGGATCTTTATGAACTCTGCTGCCGTTTCCATCCCTCCATCCCACACAATAAACAAATCGTCAATATACCGATACCAGCATTTGACCTGTCCTGTGTCTGTCCCAACTGTACAGCTCCTGGGCACCTGCTCCTCCCACCAGCCCACGAACAGGTTCGCGTAGCTGGGAGCGAAGCAGGTACCCATCGCCGTCCCCGAGGTCTGTATATACAGCTGGTCCTCAAAGAGAAAAATGTTGTTGGACAGACAGAATTCAATGAACTCTAGAATCATTTCCTTGTGGCGTGCATATTTCAACTGGCGTTGTTTTAAGGCATGTGCGACAGCTTCGAGACCCTGCCTATGATCTATACAAGTGTATAGACTTGTGATGTCTAAGACCATCAGCAGGTATCCAGAGTTCCATTGTAATTCCTGGATTTTAGTCAGGAAGTCTTTCGTATCCCTTATATACGATTTTAGCTTGATCACCAATGGAAACAGGACGCCATCAACGAAACGGGACAAGTTCTCCGTCAAGCTTCCAATCGAAGATATTATTGGACGACCGGGGGGATTAGTCATGTTCTTGTGAAGCTTGGGGAGGTGGTAGAAGGTAGGTAGCATGGGGGTGTGGTTCCTTAGGAAGAGGTTCTCATCTTTCCCGAGCATATTCAGGATGTACCATTTTTGTATTAGTGCATCATAGTTGGTGATGCTCCTTTGATACACTGTGTTGGTGCATTCCTGATAAAAATTTTCATCGGCAAGTTGTCTTAATGCCTCGGTTCGATATTGTTCTCTGCTCATTATGACCACGTTCTCCCCTTTGTCCGAGGGCTTGATTACCAAGAGTTTATCATCCATCAGATTCTTTATTGCTCGACGTTGACATTCCGTGATGTTATTTGTTGGGTCAGTTGGTTGCGATTTCCTGTAGTTAGTTAGGTCTCTTTTCATTGCCTCTGTGAACACATCAACTGCGTCCCATGTTGCTTGCGGTACAAAGGTTGATGCTGGTTTAAACGAGCTTTCTTCTCTTACTTGTTCTACCCCTTGTAGAACAGCTCGTTGAGCAATGGTCAAGTCAGCCAATTCCTGATCAGGCTCATGTTCCAACCGAAAGTCCTCGAGTACATATATATACACACACACATACGCACTCACACACATGCAGCATGCACAATATGCCTCTGCATAGATGGATAGTGAAGCAGGTACATACACATGCATGCTGCCCTCTCTGGCCCTCATTACGAGCCTGGCAGAGAGGCATTACCTCAAAGCGTTCTGTTCTGCATAATTCCAGGTTGTGCTGGTTTTCCCACACAGTTGTTTCCCAGCGTAGGAGAACTGGACCTGATTTTACAACTGCAGTAATTCCACAAGTAGAATGAACCCAAGTTTTAGACCCGAGCAGCAGGCCTTTAACAATAGATGTAGGCCATGGCATCGGAGTTATAAGGCTTTTAGAACATTCCACCCACTAAGTTTAGAATGTTCTAAATGTAAAAGGGGGAAATAGAAAAAGGATCATTGGAATGTTGGAGCAGAAGGCCTATACCAGCCATTATAAGCCCAGAGTCACTTCATTGTCTTCAATGGATCCCCCAACATTCCAGTGATCTAATAAATGCATAAATATTTGCGTGTGCTAGCAATAATGGATAGTGCGGTCGGCCATCGGTGCATAAATATATACTGTGCATCTATGGATTTGTATAGATAATAGGGTAGGTACATTTAAGCATGCAATTATACTTTGTATTTGTATAGAAGAATATGTAGGTAGGCGCGTGGGTATTTGTTATATCTCAGTTTGTATGTGTGGTGTGTGAGGTGGGTGAATAGACATAAGCTGGCATACCCCTGCAGGGGTGATTCCCGCACTCTACAAATTATCTACATAGATACATACATACATCCTCCAACAAAGATGGGCACAGAGACAGGTTACCTGATACTCGGACATGTCTTAGCTCCTTGGTTTGGTCCTTCCCATCATACATGTCTACTTCTGCATTGGTTCAGTTGTCAGTGTGCCCTAGAGACTTCTCGCTGGGGTCTCTGTCCCTCCCACCAACTTCTGCTCGGTCTTAGTTGTCAGCGTACCTAGGGACCTCTCACTGGGGTCTCTATCCCCCCATCAGCTTCTGCCTACACTTAGTTGTCAGTGTGCTCAGGGACCTCTCGCTAGGGTCTCTGTCCCTCCCACCAGTTTCTCCCTATACTCAGTTGTCAGTGTGCCGAGGGACCTCTCAGTGGGGTCTCTGACCCTCTTATCAGTTTCTCCCATACTCAGTTGTCAGTGTGCTCAGGAACCTCTCCCTGGGGTCTCTGTCCCTCCGATCAGTTTCTGCTCATACTCAGTCATTAGTGTACCCAGGGAGCTCTCGCTGGGGTCGCTGTCCTTCCCATCAGATTCTACCCATGCTTAGTCGTGAGTGTGCCCAGGGATCTCTCCCTGGGGTCTTGGTCCTTCCCATCAGTGTCTGCCCATGTTCAGTCGTCAGTGTGCCGAGGGATCTCTCGCTGGCGTCTCTGTCCTTCCCATCAGTTTCTGCCCATGCTCAGTCATCAGTGTGTCGAGGGACCTCTAGCTGGGGTCTCCATCTTCCCATCAGTTTCTACCCAGGCTCAGTTATCAGTGTGCCGAGGGACTTCTCTCTGGGGTCCCTGTCCGTCCCATAACTTTCTGCACAGGCTCAGTCATCACTGTGCCCAGGGACCTCTCGCTGGGGTCTCTGTCCTTCCCATCAGTTTCGGTCCAGGCTCAGTCATCTGTGTGCCCTGGGACCCCTCACTGGGGTCTCTGTCCTCCCATCAGTTTCTGCCCAGGCTCTGTTATCAGTGTTCAGAGGGACCTCTCGCTATGGTTCTCTGTCCTTCCCATAAGCTTCTACCCATACTCCATTGTCAGTGTGCCCAGGGTCCTCTCACTGAGGTCTATATCTCTCCCATCAGTTTCTGCCCAGGCTCAGTCGTCAGTGTGCCTAGGGACCTCTCGCTGGGGTCTCTGTCCTTCCCATCAGTTTCTGCCCAGACTCAGTCGTCAGTGTGCCCAAGGAGCTCTCGCTGAGGTCTCTCTCCTCCCATCAGATTCTGCCCAGGCCAGTCGTCAGTGTGCCCAGGGACCTCTCACTTGGTTCTCTGTCCTTCCCATCAGTTTCTGACCAGGCTCAGTCGTCAGTGTGCCCAGGGACCTCTCACTGGGTTCTCTGTTCTTCCCATCAGTTTCTGCCCATGCTCAGTCATCAGTGTGTCGAGGGACCTCTAGCTGGGGTCTCCGTCTTCCCATCAGTTTCTACCCAGGCTCAGTTATCAGTGTGCTGAGGGACTTCTCTCTGGGGTCCCTGTCCGTCCCATAAATTTCTGCTCAGGCTCAGTCATCACTGTGCCCAGGGACCTCTCGCTGGGGTCTCTGTCCTTCCCATCAGTTTCTGCCCAGGCTCAGTCTTCAGTGTGCCCAGGGACCCCTCACTGGGGTCTCTGTCTCTCCCATCAGTTTCTGCCCAGGCTCAGTCGTCAGTGTGCCCAGCATCCTCTCGCTGGGGTCTCTGCCCTTCCCATCAGTTTCTGCCCAGACTCAGTTGTCAGTGTGCCCAAGGAGCTCTCGCTGAGGTCTCTCTCCTCCCATCAGATTCTGCCCAGGCCAGTCATCAGTGTGATCAGGGACCTCTCACTGGGTTCTCTGTCCTTCCCATCAGTTTCTGACCAGGCTCAGTCGTCAGTGTGCCCAGGGATCTCTCGCTGGGGTCTCTGTCCTCCCATCAGTTTCTGCCCAGACTCAGTCGTAAGTGTGCACAGGGACCTCTCGCTGGGGTCTCTGTCCTCCCATCAGTTTCTGCCCAGGCTCAGTCCTCAGTGTGCCCAGGGACCTCTGGCTGGGGTTCTGTCCTCCCATCGGTTTCTGCCCAGGCTCAGTCATCAGTGTTCCGACGGACCTCTCGCTGGGGTCTCTGTCCCTCCCATCAGCTTCTACCCATACTCAGTCATCAGTGTGCCCAGGGACCTCTCGCTGGGTTCTCTGTCCTCCCATCAGTTTCTGCCCAGGCTCAGTCCTCAGTGTGCCCAGGGACCTCTGGATGGGGTTCTGTCCTCCCATCGGTTTCTGCCCAGGCTCAATCATCAGTGTTCCGACTGACCTCTCGCTGGGGTCTCTGTCCCTCCCATCAGCTTCTACCCATACTCAGTCATCAGTGTTCCCAGGGACCTATCGCTGAGGTCTCTGTCTTTCCCATCAGTTTCTGTCCAGGCTCAGTCGTCAGTGTGCCCAGGGACCACTCGCTGGGGTCTCTGTCCCTCCCATCAGCTTCTACCCATACTCAGTCATCAGTGTGCCCAGGGACCTCTCGCTGAGGTCTCTGTCTCTTCTATCATTTTCTGCCCAGGCTCAGTCATCAGAGTGCCCAGGGACCACTTGCTGGGGTATCTGTCCTTCCCATCAGTTTTTGCCCAGGCTCAGTCGTCAGTGTGCCCAGGGACCTCTCACTGGGGTCTCTGTCCTCCCATCAGTTTCTGGCCAGACTCAGTCAGTGTGCCGAAGGACCTCTCACTGGGGTCTCTGTCTTTCCCATCAGTTTCTGCTCAGGCTCAGTCATCAGTGTGCCCAGGGACCTCTCGCTGAGGTCTCTGTCCCTCCATCAGTTTCAGCCCAGACTCAGTCATCAGTGTACCCAGGGGACACTGGTTGGGGTCTCTGTACCCCCATCGGTTTCTGCCCTGGCTCAATCCTCAGTGTGCCCAGGGACCTCTTGCTGGGGTCTCTGTCCTTCCCATCAGTTTCTGCCCAGGCTCAGGCGTCACTGTGCCCAGGGACCTCTCGCTGGTGTCTCTGTCCTTCCCATCAGTTTCTGCCCATGCTCAGTCCTCAGTGTGCTCAAGGATCTCTCGCTGGGGTCTCTGTCCTTCCCATTAGTTTCTGCCCAGGCTCAGTCATCAGTGTGACCAGGGACCTCTCGCTGGGGTCTCTGTCCCTCCCACCAGTTTCTGCCCAGGCTCAGTCGTCAGTGTGCCCAGGGACCTCTCACTGGGGACAATGTCCTTCCCATCAGTTTCTGCCCAGGCTCAGCCGTCAGTGTGCCCAGGGACCTCTCGCTGGTGTCTCTGTCCTTCCCATCAGTTTCTGCCCATGCTCAGTCCTCAGTGTGCTCAAGGATCTCTCGCTGGGGTCTCTGTCCTTCCCATTAGTTTCTGCCCAGGCTCAGTCGTCAGTGTGCCCAGGGACCTCTCGCTGGGGTCTCTGTCCCTCCCACCACTTTCTGCCCAGGCTCAGTCGTCAGTGTGCCCAGGGACCTCTCGCTGGGGCCTCTGTCCCCACATCATTCAGAGGATGCCCCTATTGATTGAGTGAGGACTGTGCTAATTGCAAGGATCTATTGGTGTTGGATGGATGCACAGCTCAAAAGTTATTTGATATTTGAACCAAATTTGGGGAGGGTTCTGGTGCACCAAAAGGGTGGCGTCGAGGGTCCCACGACGTCAATACAATGCTGAGATAGTGAGACTAGAACAATCTAGAATCATCCCCCGTGGGCACTCGTTAAATCGTCTTCTGAATGAGGAAGACTTCCAGTTTGAGGTTTTTCTCAAATGTTCATTTTATTTCATGATTGACATTTAAAGTCTTTTTTGATTATTTTTGCAAACAATTTGATAATATCAGGCAATGTCCATTTCAAAATCACCAATGCATTTCGGGCATTAGATTCATGCCCTTCATCAGGGAGACGACACTACAAAAGATATATGATGAGTGACTGTTAATATATGATTAAAAACGGGTAAACAAACAGTTAAAGCAACATGGTTAACTCATTAGCATTAGGCTAAAAATGTAATGTACTAGTCAGTTGTTAAATTGGTTGGACTTCGTTGTACCAAAGACAGGTTATTGCAACAGAAAACATTCAAATAAAGAACAGTGTGTCAGTGTCACTTACATGCCTTTCCAAATCAGAGGTTCGAAGTCTAGAAGGAAAGTAAAGGGACTGGTTTACTATTAGTGCGGTCTGCGCGGTCTAAAAGCGTTATTAGAGGGATGGTCAGTGAGAAAAACGTTGGGATAAGACTAACCTGAATAGTTAGATTCCGGGTGTAAATAATCCAGTGCTCACTTCGGTAAATGCGGCACGAAGAAGACGCGCTTCCCTATTCAAACAGAGAGTTATCTGGTCATGTGGGTAGTCACATGACAAAAAGGATAGAAAAAAGACTAAACGTAGTTGGGTGGTTCCACTCGCTAAAGCGAGGGTAGATATCCATCTGCAGCTAGATGCCCACTCCAAAAGGTAAAACAATTTAGCACGAACTCATGTTTACCAGTTGGCAATATAATCTGGAGTATGCTACGCAAAAAAAAATAGAAAAATAAAAAAATGAAATTAAAATCAAAGGACTCGATCCACACGTGGGGAGTGTGAGGTTGAGAGATTAGTCTGTTGCGCCACCGTAGTGGTGGATGGTATCAACGAGTGTTAGACCTTAAGCCTAATGTTAGTTAGGGATGAGTGTGATGAGTGTCCTGTGTGAAATATACCAACGCAATAGGCACAATAAATGATCATAGGAGCAATTAATTACAGGTAACATGCAAGTTCAATTCTCTCATTCAAGCCCATTGGCTTCTGGGTTGACAGTTTCTGGATCCATTGATTTTCTCTGCGGAGTAGATGGCTGGAATTGTCACGACCTTCAATTTTAGGAACAGTTTCCAACACAATGAATTTGATCTGTGAAATGTTATGTTTCTCTTCCGTGAAGTGCAGTGATAAGGCTGATTTGATATTTTTTAGTCTGATGTTTGACTTATGTTCAGTTAAGCGCACTTTGATGCGGCGCTCAGTCTTGCCCACATACATCTTGCCACACGGGCAACGTATCCCGTATATTAGGTTGCTTGATTCACAAGTTGCATTAACCTTGAGTTTGATTCGATGGCCTTTGGATGGGTGGTTTATGCTACTGCCTCTGATGATGTTATTACAGTGACCGCAGTTGAGGCACGGTCTAGTACCAGAGTAAGTGGTCTTGTCCGTGCTGGGGTTTTGTAGGATTTCTCCCAGGTTCTTAGCTCTGCTGAAAGCAAAAAGTGGTGGTTGGCTAAATGATTGTTTAAAATCAGGTTCAAGATTCAGAATTGACCAATGTTTGCGAATGATTTGTTTGTATCTTTTGCTGGCTGTTGAAAATTTTGATACCGCCACTATCCGTGACTGTTCTGTTTGTGGTTTGTAAGTGAGTAAGGTGGTTCTGTTGATGTTGTCAATTCTCTGTCTAGCTTGATTGACCACAGATGGCGGATACCCTCTTGCTAGAAACTTGCTAGTCATTTCTTGTAGTCGTACCTCCAAAGTGGTTTCATCCGATGTTATTCTCTTCACTCTCGCCATTTGGGAGAATGGTAAATTGTTGATTAGGTTTGGTTCATGAAAACTAGAGTGTAGCAGCATGTTATTTCTATCCGTAGGTTTCACGTAAAGGTCCGTTGTGAATCCCATGGGGGTTCTTGTCACTTTAACATCCAGGAAATTGACTTCAGTATTGGATGTGACCCATGTCAGTTGGATGCGTTGGTCGATGTCATTGAACTTCATCAGAGCATTGATGAGTTTCTCTTCGGTGTTAGTCCAAACGATGAAGAGATCATCGATGTATCTCACGATCATTTTCAGGTTGTCAGTCCATTCCTTGTTAGATAGAATGTGTTGGTTCTCATACCACTGCATGAAGATGTTAGCATACACGGGCGCTGCCGAATTGCCCATTGCCATCCCGGTGAGTTGTTGGTACCAGGTGTTGTCTATTTTGAAGTAACTATGATATAGTATAAAGTACATCAGTTCCATAAGGAAAGTTTGGAGGTCTCGATCCAATTCAGTTTGAAGGAGGGCTGCTTCCATCGCTTCAATGCCCATGTCGTGAGGTATGCTAGTATACAGACTCCGTACGTCTGCAGTGCATAGGATGATGTGTGACCCTGAACCCCTCAGAAAACATCATCCTATGCACTGCAGACGTACGGAGTCTAACAGAGAATAACATCGGATGAAACCACTTTGGAGGTACGACTACAAGAAATGACTAGCAAGTTTCTAGCAAGAGGGTATCCGCCATCTGTGGTCAATCAAGCTAGACAGAGAATTGACAACATCAACAGAACCACCTTACTCACTTACAAACCACAAACAGAACAGTCACGGATAGTGGCGGTATCAAAATTTTCAACAGCCAGCAAAAGATACAAACAAATCATTCGCAAACATTGGTCAATTCTGAATCTTGAACCTGATTTTAAACAATCATTTAGCCAACCACCACTTTTTGCTTTCAGCAGAGCTAAGAACCTGGGAGAAATCCTACAAAACCCCAGCACGGACAAGACCACTTACTCCGGTACTAGACCGTGCCTCAACTGCGGTCACTGTAATAACATCATCAGAGGCAGTAGCATAAACCACCCATCCAAAGGCCATCGAATCAAACTCAAGGTTAATGCAACTTGTGAATCAAGCAACCTAATATACGGGATACGTTGCCCGTGTGGCAAGATGTATGTGGGCAAGACTGAGCGCCGCATCAAAGTGCGCTTAACTGAACATAAGTCAAACATCAGACTAAAAAATATCAAATCAGCCTTATCACTGCACTTCACGGAAGAGAAACATAACATTTCACAGATCAAATTCATTGTGTTGGAAACTGTTCCTAAAATTGAAGGTCGTGACAATTCCAGCCATCTACTCCGCAGAGAAAATCAATGGATCCAGAAACTGTCAACCCAGAAGCCAATGGGCTTGAATGAGAGAATTGAACTTGCATGTTACCTGTAATTAATTGCTCCTATGATCATTTATTGTGCCTATTGCGTTGGTATATTTCACACAGGACACTCATCACACTCATCCCTAACTAACATTAGGCTTAAGGTCTAACACTCGTTGATACCATCCACCACTACGGTGGCGCAACAGACTAATCTCTCAACCTCACACTCCCCACGTGTGGATCGAGTCCTTTGATTTTAATTTCATTTTTTTATTTTTCTATTTTTTTTTGCGTAGCATACTCCAGATTATATTGCCAACTGGTAAACATGAGTTCGTGCTAAATTGTTTTACCTTTTGGAGTGGGCATCTAGCTGCAGATGGATATCTACCCTCGCTTTAGCGAGTGGAACCACCCAACTACGTTTAGTCTTTTTTCTATCCTTTTTGTCATGTGACTACCCACATGACCAGATAACTCTCTGTTTGAATAGGGAAGCGCGTCTTCTTCGTGCCGCATTTACCGAAGTGAGCACTGGATTATTTACACCCGGAATCTAACTATTCAGGTTAGTCTTATCCCAACGTTTTTCTCACTGACCATCCCTCTAATAACGCTTTTAGACCGCGCAGACCGCACTAATAGTAAACCAGTCCCTTTACTTTCCTTCTAGACTTCGAACCTCTGATTTGGAAAGGCATGTAAGTGACACTGACACACTGTTCTTTATTTGAATGTTTTCTGTTGCAATAACCTGTCTTTGGTACAACGAAGTCCAACCAATTTAACAACTGACTAGTACATTACATTTTTAGCCTAATGCTAATGAGTTAACCATGTTGCTTTAACTGTTTGTTTACCCGTTTTTAATCATATATTAACAGTCACTCATCATATATCTTTTGTAGTGTCGTCTCCCTGATGAAGGGCATGAATCTAATGCCCGAAATGCATTGGTGATTTTGAAATGGACATTGCCTGATATTATCAAATTGTTTGCAAAAATAATCAAAAAAGACTTTAAATGTCAATCATGAAATAAAATGAACATTTGAGAAAAACCTCAAACTGGAAGTCTTCCTCATTCAGAAGACGATTTAACGAGTGCCCACGGGGGATGATTCTAATTGCAAGGATGCCTCTGGCTGCAGTCTGTGCTGAGAAGCAACTTCTAAATAATGCATGCCCGCTCCAGACTCCATTAATGTTCCCTCTCCCTTCCAGTGCCAGGGCATCAGCTGAGCAGGGAGGGAGAAGCACCTCCCCACCCCCCTGCCTATGTTCTGAAAATCCCTCCCCCCCATGCTCGGTTAATTCACACAACAAAGAAATAAATCTGTGTAATGTTCTAATCGCGCATATTTTTGAAAGCGCATCTTAATACTAGGGCTGTTGCTAAACACTACACATTTCGGTAAAGATGGAAGTGGAGCTAAGGGAGATGATCTGATTCACCCGGTATCCCACAGCTGATTTAAATGAAGATGCCGAGATTCCAAATCAGCCTTTCTTGCTCTCCACCTGCCCTATTGAAAATCCCACCTGACCACTTGCAAATGGCTTCTACTGGATGTAGTTGCCGGGTATGTATTTTTAATAGCCGGTAGAATTTCTAAAGCAGAAAAATAATACATTTCCCTGGAAAGTAAATTAACTGGGGCCAACAAAATGCAATGAGACAGCAGTAATCAACTCCCAACCAGGTGCCACCTACTGGCTCCGTTACAAACCATGGCATGTGTGGGCATTTATGTAGCGCTTCCTGCCCCCTGACGAGGCGCTTAGACGCGCTGTGGCTGCATAGCACGCTCCTTGACACAACTAGTTGTCGTTCATAACAGATGCAGTTTGTCAAGCTGTTTATCATGCAGTTGTCAAAAGTCGGTTAGTCCTCCTAGCCGAATACATTCTACAGTTCCTTAATGTAAGCAGAATCTATATGTTCATGTATTTGGGTTATGGAAGCTGCACTCTGACACTGTCTTCATCATGCAGATGTTGCCTGCAGTTAGGATGTTGTGTGTTACCCAGGAGTCATACCAGCTCCGTAAAGCCCCATGTACTACCAGTACATCACCTTTTACCTATATTATCACTAGGACTCCCGGTTTTATGGTATTTATATTATAGAAATTTCCGTCTGTATTTATCCATATTTATTTTTTGCTAACTTTACCAGTATTTATCCATATTTATTTAAGGTTTTGTGAAAAAATGAAGCTGAAATGTGTATATTTCTACATTTATTTAACCACTTAACGTACACTCGTGCCTGAACGCCTGACAGGTTTCAATGATATATACACACTCAGATGATAAAATACGTACTTATAAGAAATCATGCAAATATTAGTATCAAGGTTCTTCACATCTACTGCTGTTTAAAGCTCTTCATTAAATTTCCTTTATTTTTTTTAATCCCCTTGTCTGTCAATCTGCGCAGCTATTGGCCTGGCAGTCATGACTGATATAATTTAGAATCACTCAAAAAAAAAAACAATTTCCGTTTTTATCCACATTAAAAATAAATACAGGCTGGAAAATAAATGGTTTTCTGTCTGTATTTATCTGTAAAAATCAGTAAAAACAGAAAACGGGGAGCCTTAAATATTACTAACTCTGGTAAGTGCATTGTCCTATAGTTGTGTGGGGGATGCTTTCTCCTCACCAGAGTTGGACTGAGACATACAGTAGGGATGGGTACCAAAATAAAAGTACCCCCCATTAGCGAACCAAATAGGTAGAAAAGTGACCCACATTTGTAAATCACGTCAGTTTTAAACTTGTAAAAACACCTATATGGCTTTGTTGCAAGGTATAGGAAACAGCACATATTTGTGTTTGCTGCAGGCAGTGTTTGTGGTTATATCAATAAAATCAACAGTAAAAAACAGCTCAGCAGACCATAGACCAGGCCCAAGGCTGAAAAAAATCTACCCACACACATCTGTCAGACCAGCCCACTGGGCACTGCCTGACTGCCCTATAGGCCGGTCCGACCCCCTTCTCACCACTTCTCTGTGCATTACAGCACAAGACACTACCCTTCCCTGTGACTTGTAAACACGCCTTGGTGTATACATACATCCTGGGTCAGATTTACCAATTGCTCACACAGCGCAATGCAGCAGCAGCAAATGCTGCGCTGCGTGATAAGGAGAGAGCAGGAGAGCGCCAAATTTACAGAAATATGTCACTCTCTGCCCCTCTCACTTGCGCCGGCACTGAAATCAGCTGCCGAGCGCCACGTAGACACCTTTGTGCCATAGTGCAAGGGTGTATCTGTAAGCAAAGCTTAGGTTTTGTACTGGAAGTATAACTTTCCAGTCCAAAATATTATGCTTAGACTAATTTTAAACATTTTCCCATTTTGTTTATGTGCTGTACAGTGCAGCACACATGCAAAGTCGGAAAACGAAGGAGCAAAAAAGCATCTCTCCATCATAGCGCCTGGCTGAAGGGTGCTCTATTTTCTGGCTACCTGCCTACTTTACTTAGTAAATTGGGTTTAGCATCAGAAACCATGGGTGGTTGCATGGGAACGCCCATACACCACCCATGGTACGCCCCCCTGAGCTCTAAGTGGTGCAAAGCAGCGCTGTGCACCGCTTCATAATACTTTCACGTTATTTCCAGCGCTAAACAAGTTTGTCTCTGAAAAGAAAACCAGACAAAAAGATTTGGTGCCGATTTGCGTCGCTTTGATGCTAACACGGCGTACAATCTTAGTAAATCAGCCCTCCTGTGGGTAATAATGCCCCGCTGCTGTTACACTGTGCTCGGATAGTGCCTCTTGTTCTCGTCATGGTGGGTCTGGTTTACGCCATAAAAAAACTACAAATAAACAAAATGCCGCATAATTCAATGGTGATGTCAATTGCAAAAGATTACCAAAGAATTTTCACGTTCCTTTCAAGCACAAGAAATATTGTAATAGTGCAGTTGTCAGGTTACTCGTTAATAAAAAATACATGTCATTGGTCAAGTGCAACACCCACTTGGAAGTCCACCTCCATCCTATACACCTGGCCTCAAAGCACCTGGCCTCGAAACGCACCTCCATAGGCAGGCAGAGTTCAAGCCTCCACTTCACTGCCAGAAGCTGGAACTGTGCGTTTGTGTATCTATCAACCGGTGGTCCTGTGATGCCACGGCTGACCGGATGACGTCCGTCCTTCCCCGGGCACTGCCAGTGCAGTGATCTCTTTCAATACAGCATTGTGCAGCTGCCTCTGGCATGTTTATGCAAAAGAAGCAGTGCCCAAAACTTTTACTGGATTCACAAAAGTATAGATTATGCTGAGATGGTCCTGTGCATGAGCTTCTCAAGTCCACGTGAACTCTTCTTCAGATGACTTCATCATATTATTAAATTTGATTTAATATCTAGGTCTTCACCACAAACTGGCCTTATGCGGAGATGGCGCAGTGCATAAGCATCCAAAGCCCCAGAAACAGCTCTTCTTTGGGTGACTTTACCCACAATGCCATTATGCTGAGATAGTGGAGAGAATAAACCTCCAAAGTACAAGAGAGTTCATTTTCAGGTGACATTATGCCATAGTGATATTATGCCGAGGCGGTGCAGTGCAAAAACTTTCAAAATATAAGAGAGCTCCTTTTCAGGTGACAAGCGCATGAGCTTCCAAAGTCCCAAAGAGCTCTTCTTCAGAAGCAACGCCCTCTCTTCCACTATGGCGACTCAATTTCCCATGACGAAGGGTTCGCCCGAAATGCATTGAGCCCGGATTTACATGACTCATTCTTTTCTGTGACGGTGCTACACTTCAAAGGAATTTGAATATGAATATAATCATGATGAATAAAATCTACATATGATTCAGAGTAAACATTCTCTTTCTTGCTGATTAACATTGGATGAACCCCCTTCGGGAGTTTTTGGCTGTGCAATCGGGGGACGTTTCCCCTGGGGTAACGCCTTTTTTCCCCCAATTTTTCCTCACGCTGGTGGATCAGTCAGCAATACCCTGGTCGCATGCAGAAAATCAACTTTACTATTCTGAGCTTTTTTGTTTAACTCTTAAGGTGTGCTTATACCACGACTTCATCATCGTGCACAAGCTGCCACAGTACCAGAGAACTCTTCTTTGGATGACTTTACCACACACTGGCATTATGCTGAGACGGTGCAGTGCATGAGTTTCCAAAGTAAATGTAAATGTAAATGTAAATGTAAATGTCATGGTATTTATAGAGCGCACTGTCACCAGACGGTCACCTTGCGGTGTCGCCTATTCGGCTTCCTGGCGCTGATACTCATACCGCTGTGGAACCCCTCCTGGCTTTCCCTGTGAAGTGTCCACTCCTGGGCACCCCCAGGGTGAAGCCAGGCATCCTTAGCTTTGTTGGGGCCGATGTGGAGGCTAAGCAAGCTATTCTATTGCCCACAGTTGCAGCGTGGGGCCCGTGATTAGAATAGGCACCGAGGCGAGAATTAACAGGTCCGAGGAAATTGAGCCTGAGACCCCGCCGAGGCGGGAATTAAACCCTGGTCCCATGGCCAGAACTCTGCATCAGGGTCTGCCGCTCTAACCATTGAGCCACACTCCTCCACAGAGGACAAGAGAGCTCCTCCTCAGCTGGTATTACCACACACTGGCCTTATGCTGAGATGGTGCAGTCCATGGGCTTCCAAAGTCCATCAGAGCTCTTCTTCAGATGAGAGTATCATCACACCCTGGCATTATGCTGAGATGGTGCAGTCCATGGCCTTCCAAAGCCCAGGAGAGCTCCTCCTCAGCTGGCATTACCACACACTGGCATTATGCTGAGATGGTGCAGTGCATGATCTTCCAAAGCCCAGGAGAGCTCCTCCTCAGCTGACATTACCACACACTGGCATTATGCTGAGACGGTGCAGTTCATGGATTTCCAAAGTACAAGAGGGCTCCTCCTCAGCTGGCATTACCACACACTGGCATTATGCTGAGATGGTGCAGTGCATGATCTTCCAAAGCCCAGGAGAGCTCCTCCTCAGCTGACATTAACACACACTGGCATTATGCTGAAACGGTGCAGTCCATGGATTTCCAAAGTACAAGAGAGCTCCTCCTCAGCTGGCATTACCACACACTGGCATTATGCAGAGACAGTGCAGTGCATGATCTTCCAAAGCCCAGGAGAGCTCCTCCTCAGCTGACATTACCACACACTGGCATTATGCTGAGATGATGTAGTGCATGATCTTCCAAAGCCCAGGAGAGCTCCTCCTCAGCTGACATTACCACACACTGGCATTATGCTGAGATGGTGCAGTGCATGATCTTCCAAAGCCCAGGAGAGCTCCTCCTCAGCTGACAGTACCACACACTAGCATTATGCTGAGATGGAGCACTGCATGATCTTCCAAAGTCCAGGAGAGCTCCTCCTCAGCTGACATTTCCACACACTGGCATTATGCTGAGATGGAGCAGTGCATGATCTTCCAAAGCCCAGGAGAGCTCCTCCTCAGCTGACATTACCACACACTGGCATAGTGCTGAGATGGAGCACTGCATGATCTTCCAAAGCCCAGGAGAGCTCCTCCTCAGCTGACATTACCACACACTGGCATAGTGCTGAGATGGAGCACTGCATGATCTTCCAAAGCCCAGGAGAGCTCCTCCTCAGCTGACATTTCCACACACTGGCATTATGCTGAGATGGAGCAGTGCATGATCTTCCAAAGCCCAGGAGAGCTCCTCCTCAGCTGACATTACCACACACTGGCATAGTGCTGAGATGGTGCAGTGCATGATCTTCCAAAGCCCAGGAGAGCTCCTCCTCAGCTGACAGTACCACACACTAGCATTATGCTGAGATGGAGCACTGCATGATCTTCCAAAGCCCAGGAGAGCTCCTCCTCAGCTGACATTTCCACACACTGGCATTATGCTGAGATGGAGCAATGCATGATCTTCCAAAGCCCAGGAGAGCTCCTCCTCAGCTGACATTACCACACACTGGCATAGTGCTGAGATGGTGCAGTGCATGATCTTCCAAAGCCCAGGAGAGCTCCTCCTCAGCTGACATTACCACACGCTGGCATTATGCTGAGATGGTGTAGTCCATGGGCTTCCATAGTCCAGGAGAGCTCTTCTTCAGATGAGAGTATCACACCCTGGCATTATGCTGAGACGATGTGGTCGCGAGCTTCTATAGTCCTAGAGAGCTTTTCAATGGATGACATTACCACACACTGGCATTATGCTGAGATGGTGCAGTTCATGATCTTCCAAAGCCCAGGAGAGCTCCTCCTCAGCTGACATTACCACACTCTGGCATTATGCTGAGATGGTGCAGTCCACGGGCTTCCAAAGTCCCAGAGAGCTCTTCTTAGGATGAGAGTATCATCACACCCTGGCATTATGCTGAGACGATGTGGTCGCGAGCTTCTATAGTCCTAGAGAGCTCTTCTATAGATGACTTTACCACACACTGGCTGTATGCTGAGATGGCCAAAATGTAAACGAGAGAAACCCCCAAGAGCAAGGGGAAAGTGTAGCCAAAACCTAAAGATTCCGCTAGGCAAAATCTAATACCTCAAGCAAATTCTCCATACACAATCTATACACTTACACCCATACTTAAAACACAGTATAATTAAATGCCACAGCAAATTAGAAAAATATATATGGCTTTTATTTTATTATAATACAAATATCATTTAACATCCCACATACACAAAAACGTGTACACATTTCAACCACATATACAATTATGTAAAACACAGAGATATTTTCAGATAACAAAATTAGTCTTTGCAAAAAATACACATCCCCTTTTTTTGTCACTAGGTGTCCATGAATTAAATCTATAACATATAAAGACCACCAGTGCACCGTAGATCATGCCCCCAATTTCTGTCCATACATTTCGGTGGAAATATCTTATAAAAGCCACCTTCTACAGGACTACTATATTGATATTTTCTCCCCAATGCAATCTCATATGATATCTATAAAAACATAATAAATCACATTACAATGCATTACGGAACAAAATTTAAACAATTTTAAAAACAATCGGCACCTACCTATTTAAAATACAGGCCCGAGGGTGTGGTCTCTGGGGCCTTAATAGGCTTGGGCAGGGGACTTTTAAAAAAGGCAACCCCCCCCCAGGGATGGGATCCTCTGGACCAAAATAGGCTCAGGAAGGGAAATCATGCCGTCCCCCCATCACTTTTAAAAACACATGGCCCTAGGTTATGGGGTCCTGTGGTCTAATAAGGCTCAGGGAGGCTGCCTGCCCCTTTCCTTAATTACTTGGCCTCAGTAGATGGGTCCTCAGCACCTAATTAGGCTGAGCGTCCCCTCCTCTTTTTAATTCACTTTAGACCTGGGGGTTGCGATCCCCAGGGCCTGATAAGGCTCGAGGAGGGGACTGTGCAGCCCCCCTCCCTTTTAAAATGAAAACGGTCTGGGGGTTGGGGTCACTAGGGCCTATGAAGGCTCGGGGAGGGGGGCTGCATGCAGCCTTCTATTTGTTTTTGGCCTCTGAATTGGGTTTACGGGTCACAACAAGGCTTGGTTAGGGGTGGCCACGCCGCCCCCTACCCTTTTTTATTGCATTTGGTCCTGGGGGATGTGGTCCCTGGGGCCTATTAAGGCTTGGGGTGGGAGGTTGCGGTGTAGGGTTGGCAGCTTGCTGGGGATTTGGCCACAGGACCTGGCAGCAGGCCAAGCCCTGGGGCCAACCCCCGCTGCGCATGACCAAAAGCAGAGGTAGCTATAACTTGTGTCCCTGCCATGCACCACTTATGACTTCACATATTACATTATTCGTGACATAAATTATGACATCACTGTTGACATCTTGAATGACAACACTGATGACACCACTGATGACATCAGCCAATCTCTTTTGTACACATTACTCTTTAGACTATTACCGCATTAGAAGCCTAAAAGTAACTACAAAATAGCTCTAATATGATGCGCAAAGAAATGATGGACGGAATGCTGAACAAATCAAACATTCAACCCGTCAAAATATGTGTATTAAATCCATTATTCTTTTGCTCACCATGCCTCCCCAGCTTGTACCCAGCCATATGCAAATCAGTCTTGACCCTACTCCTCAAGGGAACAGTCCAGCCCGATCTGCCAAGGCATGTCCTCCCTGGACCGGAAACAAGGTTATGCCCAGACATGCGTCGCTTGCTCACTGTGCCACTGGATTCAAGCTAGCCTGGCTGATGAGGGGTGATATCCCAAAACCGATTCCAGGATGCTTGTTTCCAGTCCAGGGAGGACCTGGCTTGGCAGTTCAGCTGCGGCGCACATTATAGTTGTAATTTTGGGGTCATATTTGACAAATTGTCTCTGGAGAGTCATGTCAATAAAGTCACAGGTACTTGCTTTGGACTCCTCCGTGGCCTCAAGGAACTGCTATCATTACTGCCTACCCAAGAAAAATCTCTCATAGTCTGCAGAGTCATACTTAGTAGGTTGGATTAGTGCAACACCCTACTACTTGGAGCTACAGATTATCTGATCAACAGACTACACCGAGTCCAAGTGGCAGCACTAAACTGTCACTAAATAGATCTCAAAGATCCTCTGCATCCAGTGCATTGAAGGAACTTCACTGGCTTCCACAGAAACAGAGGATTACTTTTAAATCTATGTGCATTGTGTCTAAGGCTTTACAGGTCAAGGGTCCTATGTTTCTACAACTGACATGATGAAAAGACATGCTCCTGGAAGATGTCTTCATTTAAGTTCTGCAAATCCTATTTGTTTAAATAAATGTCGTAATACAAGACAAGGTGGGCAGGCCTTTCTAGTCAAGAATGCCCGGCTGTGAAACAAGTTGCCACCCACTCTCAGGTCATCAACTGAACTGCTGCAATTCAGAAAAGCCTTGAAGACTTGGCTTTTCCCTAAGTAATCTCTACTGTCCGTCCATGTGCGAGTCTTACGCCAGTAGTGCTCTGTTTACACATAAACTCTTAGCATCAGGATAACAGTTTGGTGACAGTTGCGCTTTACAAATGCTATAAATAAATAAAATAGTTAGCTCAGCTAACTATAATTGGTGAATTTCTGTTTTGTTTAAGAGGCCAAAAGGTTAATGTTGTCATTGATATATTCAACAAACTATAACATTACTTTAATCTTTGCTTTATATATATGCATGTGTATATATAATATATATGGCGCTTTTGCTGCTGCAAGGAAAATAAAAAATACATTTTTGCACTCATTTGGTGTCCGTGCTCCTATCTTTGGCGGCGATCTGCAGTGGGAAGTAGTACACGATATATATATATAATAAAGTTTTTTGGGTCACGGCCTTTTTCTTTGGAGGAGGTAGCTGCTCATATATATATATATATATATATATATATATATATATATATATATATATATATATATATATAGAGAGAGAGAGAGAGAGAGAGAGAGAGAGAGAGAGAGAGAGAGAGAGAGAGAGAGGGAGAGAGAGAGTGAGAGAAAGAGAGAGAGAGAGAGAGAGAGAGTGTGTGTGTGTGTGTGTGTGTGTGTGTGTTTGTACAGCTTACTGTATAATATGGTTCCACATTGCATAAAGGGTTCAAGTGACTATTGTAAACCACACATTCGAAAGCTGAGTGTATATGTCACCAGTACACCAAGATGGCAGTAAAGGTCATATTACATGTTACCCATTATGTATTTTTATTCTGAATGTTTATTTTGGGCTACATATTTTGATTAAACTGTTTTTATGCAAAAGCACCTAGCTACAAGCCAAGATTTAAATTGGATTGTTTGGGTTTTGATTACCTTTTATTAGTAAGGTGCTGATAAACCTATGGAAACAATGGTGAAGGGGATTTATGCAACTGTAGCTGCAGTTTTTATTGCATAATTATGGAGTTTCTGCAGTTACTACATAATTTGTCACATCATTTCCATAATTTGCAGATTTCACCAACACTGTTGTTTCTTGCTAAATTAGATGGTAATATTATTGCCAGAGAATGAGCCACATCATTCGTGTTTTTGATGTATAATTCAGATAACCTTTAGATAACCTTGCTGCATAATGTGGCTTTCTATACTGCATACTTCTCTTAGCCCTGACGGTGGAGACGTTCTGTAGAATGGTTTAAGCGCTGTTATTATAATGATGGACTGTCTATTTTGCAGGGAACTGACAAATATGTTCTGTATTTGACAGTTCTCTGAAATGTGAACTTTTATATTACTACTCTGTGCAACAAAAACACCCAAGATTGTAATACAAAACACATTAACACGTGTTTAAACTATTTTAGAAATTCACTTAAAAATTACAGTTAAAGTGGAACTCTGTTTGCTAATTAAAACAGAAATAACATTGACATTTGCAAGTTATGGTTAGGACTGCAATCCATAACTGGCACAAACACATGCAAACCATAACTTGCTTACCAGATGCTATGCTCTTGGCTCCACCCTCGATGTGAGAGATGCAATTACTAATGTAAATAATCTTACAGATGAGAAAACGTTTCATATTACCCATAACACAATGAAAGAGACAACTATGAATGTAGTATTAATTATTAATTTGAGTATGTATAGTCATTCAAATATCTTGTCTTTTTTGGTGTTTATACTTATTGGAATAAAGACTGTTTTCTCATATGCATTGTATTTGATGTGTGTGCCCCCAATAAACGTGACACGTGCCAGCGTGTCCAATGGGGAAATTGGGACAGCCTAGTTGGTGTTGTTTTCTAAGTTTTCTTACTCTTTGCATTGTCTTTGGGTCTCTTATTGCTAACAATTAAGAAAGTATGATACAGGTATGTAATGCAAGGCATGTAGGTGGCTGTACTATAGACATGAGGTAGCATGTGCTGCATGTGTATTTGTAACATAATATATAATGTACCATAATATGTAACATATTACACAAAACAGATCGTGCTACAGTATGATACATGAAAAGCATAGCACATAACTATGCACATCATGTAACAGAAGACAAAAAATTGATTTGATTCAAAATCTTTATCCGGCACAATTGGATACTCCATAAAGGTACAAAAACAATATGTAATAAATAATAAAACATATAAATTAGATATACAGTATTCAGAATAAAAACTTCCTGTTAAAAATCCCCAGCTCCATCAACCTACTATGAGTTAAAATGAAATACTTTTCCTAATTCGAATTGCGCCCCATTGTTAGAGGACAATGCTAAGGCATGTAGAGGGAGACTCCAGTGCACACAATTATCTAAGGCAGCATTATAGTCCCTCATTTTCTGTGCAAGCAAGATCGGTTTCAGGAAATAGCTCCTTAGACCATCAGAAAAGCCACAGAATAAAATGAAGTGCTGAGTGCTTTGCTTTGAGATGCCACCGCATGGGCATGGGGTCGTTTCCGAGGGCCACAGCTTCATAGTGAGGAATGCAGCAAAAAGATGTGCTAAGTCCAGCCGCTGCCTGGTGAGAACAAAGCGGGATTGGGTGTTAGTCACAAAAGACAAGTATGGTTAGTAACCCTTCTGAGAAATATACGACATGTAAGAAAGGACCGTACTTTGACTCAATAAAGGCTCTGTTTTCATATCTAATACTAAGAAAGGAAGCCTTACTTTCACGGTTGTCAAGAACTGGCACACTACATGGATCATGCGTGACGGGCAAATTTAATAGTGATTTAAAAGTGTAATTAATGTAAGAGAGTCAGGGAATTTTAAAAGCAAGGTCTTATGCTAAACAGTTCGAAATTGATTTAGTAAAACATGTTTCAGCTTTTGCCCAAATGGAACACCAAAGTAGTATAGGCTATAGCAAAAGTGAATCCTCCAGGTGGGTTAGCCCAACCTCTTTATGGACAATAGAAGATGGTACTGAGGCCGGAGTACACAGCAAGTTCCTGAGAAAACCTGGAGAGGACTGCAGGGTGTGTAGCCCCAAAGGCCTTCACCATACATGGCAGCCAACAATGCTGTTTTTCCCACATGCCATCGTGTATGTTTTAGGTTTATTGATCTTCATTTTCCTGGCCTCCATGAAATCATCATATGTGTCCATCAGTCTTTGCAGGCTGATGGGAGTCCTTGACATCAGCACTGTGTCTTCGGCATACGACAACAAAGGTACCGAGCGTCCGGCAACTATGGGTGCATCAGCCCCCAGAGCCTGAAGGGCATGATCGACCCCAAAAAAATATAGCACAACATAAATCATCTTTCAGTTAACATTTAAAGTTTAATATCTAACATATAGTTTTACATTTAACTTACAACATATAAAATTTCAAATGTAATGGGTAATAAGTAGCATATTATTTAACCATGAGCATGAAATAAATAGTGCATATTATTTAACATTAGCATATATCATTTAATGTTTAACATAAAACATATAACATTGAACATTTCGCATGTAAAATGTAACACATAACGTAAAACATGTATTAATTAACATTTAGGCCCTAATTGTGAGTGGCATGTTAGTTCAGACACAGGAATAGGCACAGACTGCACAGTTCTTGCATGCTATTCTTCAAATATGTATAACCGTGTTATATCCTCTGTCCAAAAATACTGAGACCCTGGTAACAGTAATTCTGGGAAGAGGAACTGTTGGGGATTATAATTGGCCACTCATAATTAGGACCTGAACAAAATAAACACATTACATGACACAGCTTTCTGTACTGGTATTAGCAGGGCTTGAGGCGGGGGTACACACGGGTGGACGGCGTCCCCCCAATCTTTTCACAGGGAGGACGCCGTCCCCCCTGCCAAGAAGCTGGGCCCCACAGAAATAAGCTGAATGTGTCCCAAAGTAATTTTCAGACACCGGGACATGTTCCGCACGTGACGTCATGAGGTCATTTGCATATTGTCAGTCCCCCCACTCATTTTTATAGGACTTGTGCCCTGGGTATTAGGATGTCAAAAGAAATCCGCTGTGGCCATACTCAAATCCGCAGAAGGATGCATCTGTATTATGGAGCACAAAGGGACCGTGTAACATAACATACAACATATGACACATACATCATTTAGCATTTAAAATATAATATTTAAAAGATTCTATTTATATTATACCATATAGCACATATTGTTTAATATTACTAAATAATTTACAATTTACCATGCAATATATAGGGGGCTCTTCCCAAAGGTAACGTACACTTGTGAGTAATTTACACATATCATTTTCTCTTACACTTGTGGGTAAGTTTACTACTTTGGGATATTCACAAAATTTGAGTAAAGAGTTACTCAAAAATGTAGATGTACACGTCTTTACCCAAAAATGGGGTCTGGAGCCAAATTTAGCAGTGTAATTTGCTGTTGCCAAAAAAAACGGTACTAAGGCTAGAACCTTTCATGGCCAACCACCGCGACTACAGCACAGACCAATAGCTAATATTGCCAGCAAGGGCTTAAAATATGATACCATAGGAAATGATGTTAAATTAAATTATTTAAAATAGTTAAAAATATAAATCATAAAATCTAATTTTAAAAAACTAAAAATAAAACATATTTATTAATTATCAAATATTTTAATAACCTTTTTGAATTTATAAATTCATGTAACATTCATTGTTAATACAAAATAATTGAGCTACTTTTAGAGTACTTTGAAGAAAGACATTCATTAAGTATGTTGGAGAATGAGTGAGGACAGTCATCCCAACCTCCTTCAAGCTTGGGTGACAGGCGGACTGGATACTTTCTAAAAGAAATATTTTGAATGCTATGGTTCCTGATATCAAATATCGTTTAAATTCTGCTAAAACTCATCTGTCAGAAAGAACTCGTAGTGCAGATCTAAGCAAGAGCCATAAATGCTTCCATGCCTCTTCAGTTCCACAACCAACCATACATGAGATAAATATGTTGATCAGCAGTAGCTCCAGTGAAAGGGGAATGTAATAAGAGAGAAAGCAGCACTGTGCCCCATCATTCAGCTGGGCATTGACTTATGCAGGTTTAACTGAGATTTAAAGAAGAGACTAAGATATTCAATATCTTATCAATCGTGTTACTGTTTCTAAAGCTTACTGTTATAGGCAGTATACCTTCAGAATGACACCATATTTCTGTAGGCACCGCCGTCCATGTCTCATCTCATTGCACGTACTGTCTGACAGATTGGCTTACTGTGCTCATGGGCCTGCCAAGCGTGAAGAGCTGAGTGCAGAGTATTGATCATGACGTCATCTAAAACAACTTGCTGAAGTTGTCAGAACTTCAAATAATCCCCCCTCCTCTTTTAAGAGGTGAAGATCCTACTGCTAAATGTGAAGAATTTGCTGCATTCTTTGCTTAGAACATCATTTCAAACTATCGCCACTTAGGATAGGATAGGATAGGATATATGTTTATAAAGCGCTCGATTGCCGTGGCGTCTTGGCGCTAATGTATGTCAGAGTACAGGCAGTAATATCATCAAAAGGACTAGATAGATGAAAAAAGCAGAGTTTACAGCTCTTTCCTAAAACGCTGTTGATTTGCTTGGAACCTCATGGCCGTTGGCAGATTGTTCCATAATTTTGCTGCGCCATATGATAAAGTCCTTCCTCCTCATTTTACTCGCCTAATCTTAGCAATCTGAAGTAGACCTAAGTTGGCAGATCTAAGGGCACGCGAAGGGGTATAAAGTAAAGGACAACGACCCCCCCCTCCCTCTCTCTGTCCCTCTTTCTCCTTTTTCTCCCTCCTCTTACTTGGGGGAAAACGAACGAAAAGAGCGCGCATCCACAAATGGACTGTAGATAGAAAAAACCACCAATGTATACTCCACCTATATATATATTTTTGTATGGTTCTTTATTCTTGCTGATGCCAATAAAAGCTTTTGAAATAAAAAAAAAAAACATTCTTGAAATTTCATCAGCACCACCACCGTAAAGTGCTTTGTGCACCAGGCACAGAGCCTTGAATTCCACACGCTGCTGGATAGGAAGCCAGTGCAGTGATTTAATACCTGCTGAGGTTGGTTGTCATTTGGGGATATTCAGAAGCAGTCTTGCTGCCGCATTCTGTAAAGACAGGAGCTTCCCCATCTGTGTCTTGTCAATGCCCAAAAAGAGGGCATTACAATAGTCTAATTTAGACAAGAAAAGACTCACCATCACTGTCTTTTGCAGTTCCTGCGAGATGAACGGAAAAATCTTCCTCAATGTTTTTAAGAGCAAGAAACAGGAAGAAGTAAGACTGTTCACTTGTGCTGAGAAGTTCAACTGGTCATCAAAGATGACCCCTAGATTCCTGACTTTGGGAACAGGACAAGGACAATTCCTGGCCTCGATTGCCCACCAGGAGTCATTCCCCAGGGACCCTCCAAATCCGAATTCTATCACTTCCGGTTTATCTGTGTTAATTTTCAAGAAGCTATGATTCATCCAGGTCATGATCTCTGAAAGACAAGCATGAAATTTGGCAGCTGTGACTTCAGGTTGCTTGCAGATGGAAATAACAAGCTGTGAGGGATGTACGTCATTACGACGCACACTTTTACAACGCGTTCCATTACAACGCGGTTGTAACAACGCAAGTCGTTACAACGACTTGCGTTGGGGGGCGCATATTAAAAAAATGTAATTTACTATTCCAACACCAATCCCCGTGGATAGTAGGGAAGGTGTTGGGATAGTAAATTAAATGATTTACTATCCTTGAGCGCCCCCCAGCGCAATTTGTTGTAACAACTTTCGTTGTTATGACCGCGTCGTAATGGAACGGCGTTGTAATGGTTGCGTCGTAAACGTCGCATACCAGCTGTGAGTCATCAGCATATGAAACCAATGCAAAACCATGACTCCTGATAAGTCTAGCCAATGGGGTGACGTAGATGTTAAACAATGTCCGGGATAAGGCCGATCCCTGTGGGACCCCACATGGAAGGTGGAAACTGTCAGATTTCAGCTCGTCCTAGCACATACTTTGCTCCCTTTCCTCAGAGTTTGGACCCACAGAAGACCATAGAACTATTTTGTAAAGGTAAGATCAACTGGCTTCGGTTTGACATGGTGTCATTTGAAACTCTTCTCAAATTTATTTCTAAATTCAGACCCTCTAAACATTTCATGGACCCCGTTCTGGGGGGCCTGGGATGTATTGTGAAAGTTCCGAACAAAGAAGAGAGTAAGGGAGTTCGTTCACTCAAAGGTGAACTAGAGACTTCTCCTATTCCCCTGGGAGGAAATGTATCAAAAACAGAAAGAGGAGTATCCCCTATGAACTTGAAGAGCAGACGTATCTGGAGGACCGGTTCTTGGCAAAAAGGAGGCAATTCATCCTTTTGATAGAAACCCCTCACTCACCACCTAGTGGTGACATGCTTCATCATCGGGGTCCACCTTGGCGTCCTAGCGACACCAAGGTGTGCTGCGACACCTGGACTACAGTGGAGCGGGTTATGGCTGTGGGTGCAAAAAAATAAATGTTAAAAATTGTCCTGGTTGTACTCAGAAAATCTAGTTTTAATTATAGAGCAACTGAACAATGTTTTAAAAATATCTACGGGCGAGATCAGCCGAGCAGTGGACGCGAGGAGTAGGTCGACCATGATCTTCCCTGCCTGCAACTAATATGTTACGCTACAGGCATTGACCCTACGCCCTGCCCGTTGAAGCGCTGAGTACTCTTATTCGAGTCTCTTTTTTGCTTATTCGCCTGCTCACTTATTTTATTGAGCAGCACCTACCACTGGCTATTTTTGCCAGCAGGCACACAGGGGATCTAGGACGGGTGTGCTTTTTAGGGAGCACGCACCCCCTGTCCACCTGTTTTTTCTGGTCCTGACGAATACCGGGCAATAGCCCTTATGGTAGAAACATGTTGACCACTCAACACATATAGAGATCCCTTTGGTCGTAACCCCCCCTACCAGGATCTCGCCCGTAGATATTTTTAAAACATTGTTCAGTTGCTCTATAATTAAAACTAGATTTTCTGAGTTGCCTCCGTATGTATTGTGAAAGGCCTGGTTCACCAGCTTTTCCCTCAGTGGACCAAATTACTTGATATCTCTGGCACAAGGCAAGATCCAAGACTGCCTCAAAACTGACCGGGCCACACCTCTGCTGAAGAAACCTTCTGCGGAAGTGGTGGATCTAAATAACTTTCATCCCGTCTCAGGCCTTCTTTTCCTTGCCATAGTTACTGAAAGCTGTATTACGGTGCAACTAACACAGCACATGTTTTACATTGATTGATCTTTTAAACAAATATCACTTTAGCTTCAGGCAGGGCTTTGGCACTGAGGCTGCTTTGCTGTAGATAGATTAGCTATTTGCATTCTTGGCTTTGGCATCTCTTGCATTCCCTTAGCTTTTGACTTTTCTGCTCAATTTGACTTTGCAACCCATTCTATGCTCATTAGGATCATCAAAGATCGCATAGGCCTTGATAGTGTAATTCTGAAATGGCTTGCTTCCTACATGATTAGTTGTCTTAGTATACAAAAACTGACAATTGCTTCTCCGGTGCGATTGCTTTGAAACGAGAGGGTCCCACAAAGTTCAGTTTCCAAATGTTTTCAATCTTTATATTGAACTTCCTAGAGTCTTAACATGAAATTAAGAATCCTCTATCCTGTATATATTGCGGATACTCAGGTCTGTCTTATGATTTCCACTAAAAACAATATTTTACATCTTGCTCCAGACTGGAAGACCTCTCATCACTTGAAAAGCAATCCATTCAAAAGTGAAGTCTCCTTGTCTCCTCTTCATAGTCATCTACAACAATTCAGTCCTGGATTGTCTCGTGTTGTCCTCAAACGTAAACCTGCTTTGATCGACAGTGCTAAACACTTAGGCTTCATTTTTTAAAATAAAGACTCTGGGGCATATCAACAACAAGTAGCGATAATTATCGCTAAACTAGCCTAGCGCGTTTTTCAATGTCGCCTTTTATCGCTGGTTGACATCACCGAGTTGGCGGCGTATTAGCAACGCTTAGCACACAGGCGATGTAATTTCCAGCCATAGATGGCGAGAATCGGCAATAGCGTGTGAAATCCAGCGAAGATTTCACAGCGCTACTGAAATGCTTGCTGATAGGGGAGTGTGGACCTAACCAGGCAATCCACCTCCTATTATCAGTATAGCTAAGTTGATTTGAAAGGAGACGTTAAATGACAGCGATAACCACGGTTAGCGCTGTTTTTTTGTATCGCTTTGCAGATCTGCTGCAGGGTTGTAAATATCGCAAAACCGTGTACGCGAGTATTTACATGGAGTTGTGGGCAGGAACGCCCACTTTGCATGTCATTAGCGATGTTCATCGCTGACATGCAAAGTGGGGGTAAAAAAGCAGCTAACTCAAGAAAACTTGTGTTAGCGAGTCCTTGTAAATAGTGATTTACTGAAATTGCCGCTTTTCCAGCGCTATATGCCAGAAAAGCGGCAATATGTTGTTGACAGGCCCGGACTGGCCGTTGCGGGCACCGGGCAATCCCCCGGTTGGCTGCATGGTTGGGGGCCGGTTTTGGGCCCCAGGGGGCCGTTTTTGTTACAGCGCCGTTTTTTGCAGCATAGCTGCAAAAAACGGCCCTGTAACAAAAACGGCCGAAAACTGGCCCTGGCAAAGAGCGCGGTCGCACCCCTAACCCCCACCTGGGAGAGGGGGGGCCGGCCGAGCACTTTGCCAGGGCCGGTTTCGGTTCCCAGTCCGGCCCTGGTTGTTGATAATATGCCCCTCTGTTTTCAAGCACAGATTTTTCTTTTGTCTGGAGCGTATCCTTTCAACAGTGACTTCCTTGGAGGATTTGCCAGTTTACTCTAGATCAGGACCTCCCTAGTGTGGTCAAGGATGTAACTAGGGTAACTCTCTTCTGCCTGGTCTTCCTACAGTACACTTCGCCCCACTGCAAGCAAAAGTTACATGCAGCGACATGCTTCGTTATCGTAGTTAAATAATTGACCATATTACATCAATGTTAGTAAGATTGCAGTGGCTAACCCTGGAAGCCAGAGCACTCTACAAGATGGTCTGTATCACTGTATTGTAATGTAATTTACTTTAAAGTGGTGTGTCTTCAACGCTTTCCTAAACTGAAGCAGCATTGTGGCAGTCCTAATGGCTGTGGGGGACATTGTTCCATATCCTGTGGGTATATAAATATAAAAGATCTGCAGCCTTGTTTGCTTCTTTTTACACTTTTAGTCTCCAGCTTGAAGGTGGGATGGCTGCGTGTGTGCCTAAAGGCACCAGAGATGGTGATCTTGGCTGCAAGGTATTGTGGGTGCTGGTCAGGATGGATTTGTAATTGCTGCAGCTGATTATGAAGATGATGTTAGCTAGTAAGGGGAGCCGATTGAGTTGCATCAGGATGGGGAGATGTGATTATATTTCTTCTGGTCCAGAATGAGGTGTGCTGCAGTGTGAAGGATTCCATTAAGGGGTCTCAGTATGGGGCCTGGGAGGCCATGGAACAGGGTGTTACCACCATCCAGGGGGTGCTAGAACATGTCTGTGTTTGTTACACGAGACTTAGGGCCTGAGTTAGACCTTGGTGGATGGAATACTCTGTCACTAACGTGACGAATGTGCCGAGCCCTGTATTACATGTACATTTTATCCTATGGCACTTGTGAGACACATTGGTGACAGAGTATCCCACCCGCCACGATCTATTTCAGGCCCTTATTCTAGATCCACAGTTGAGATACAACCCTGTGAGCGGAACACTCTCATGTAACATGAGGACGTAAATCTAGATGGTGTCCAGGTCAGGATCAGCAGCGGGACAGCTGCTGCAGAAAAAACAGTGAAGTAATTCAGAAAGGCCCGTTCTACCTCTGTGAGCGTGGCGCAGAGAGAGGAAGGGGGGGGGGGTGTTAGTCTGTGGTAGTGGTGTGAGGGTGCCTGTTCATGGGAGCATGAATACAGAGGAGGCGGGGCCAACGCCGGGGACCGCAGTCTGTCTGTGGCAACAGAGGTGGGCTACGAGACAAATCATACAGAGATAGTAGGTAGAAGCAAGAGACAGAGGTCAGGTTGCGAGTGCAGTCGCAGGCAGTCCCAGAGGGAGAACTGGAGACCTCGGCATGTTGGAGGCTCTGGAAGGACGACAGGCCCAGTAGAGTCTGTCACATGTCACACAGATCAGTGACAGGCATTGAACTCTTCCCTGGACATGACAGTCTGTCAGGGGGTATGACCTGTCGGTGGAAACAGGATGGAAAATCAGAAGACGAGACACCTCCGTACGCCATAGTTTTCAGAGTGCCCATTACAGGACCTGGAGCCGCCATTTTGTCAGGAGAGGCAGCGATGCGGTCGCTCGTCAGTGTAGGGAGGCAGGCCAGGGCACTGATATAGCTGGGGCCCCGCAGATGGGAGGGAGGGGCCACAAACACACCTAATCATGAGAAATAACAGAGGAGGAAGGCGGGGCGTCAGCATCACCCGGAGGGGCGGATGGGAAGCGCTTCCGTCGTGTCATTAATTCTTCACGCCATGTCCGATTAATGCAGAACAACGTGTCCAATTACCAAGCATCCCTCTTTCATGGGTCTGCGGGAACTCTCCGAGGAGCGGGGGTGGGCACCGAGCACGCGCCGAGGCGGCCCGAGAGGCTTCAAGTCGCGTGATACTAATACCAATTAACATGGCGTGACATGGTTTATCTTATAATCTAGCAGCAAATAACACGACAGTTTGATATGGTACGGGAATATAACATGATGTGAGATATCCCCGTGCCAAGCATGGCTTGGCGCCGTCACAAGCATGGCAGGGGGCGAAAAGGAGGCATGGTACAACCTAGCAAATAAAACGGGACACTACAACATGCCATGGCAATACACATGACAAAAGATAACATAACATAAAGCATGACATACCACTAACCAAGACAAGCAAAGGCAATAGAGCACATTTAGCACAGCAGATATATAAATAATACCATGACAAGGTATTAGAACATAAGATAGATTGACATGAAATAAGGAAACATAGTATTGAATAAAGCTTGCCGTGAAATAGCATAACACCGACTATAACCTAGCATTATAAATACATTGTGAGACAACACAACGTAGTGTAGCATATAACATGACATAATAATATGTATCACGTGAGAATACATTATTTCACCACATAGCAATATGGAAGCCAGTTTGACAAAATTATTAGTGGGGGCAAGATTACACGACACAGTTTTGATTATAAATTGGGAAGACTTGCAGGTGAGACAGGAGTGTGGCAGGTTTATCCACTTGTGAAATTTAGGCAAATGTATCTATATTAGGGGTGGACAATGTTGGTAATTTTATTGCCAAATGTTTGCTCCTGCCCTCTCCGCTCACACAGTGCCCACTGCTCCCTGCCAGCTCTGCTCACTAGTGGTGCCTGGTGATCTGGGAAAGTGCCTGGTGTGATACTTGCCCAAAATTCGAGTGCGAGTTACCCAGACACCTTCTAGGAGAGTTCTCTCCATGACATTTTTGGAACGGCTGACTCAAGTAGTGTCTTTGAAAATACAATTTTCTAGTACATTCACAATAGACTCTATGCCTCATAGGCCTCATGAAATATTTCAGTGTTTTAATGGTGTGTTAAAGGAATCCTGACCCGACCATCACCAGGAGATGACTGCACATTTCCCAAAATTTGCTGTGGGTTCACCCGATATGTCAGGAATTACTTCGGCGATGCCCGGCACCCCCTTACCATGGTGGCCCTGTTAAGCCAGAATTACATATATGCCAGTGCCAGAATTTTGTCATGGAAATCCCACCCATAAACTATGGGCACCCACAGAAATTATCTGGTAACAGCATATTTCCATGTATAACCATCACTTATGAGTGCTTTGTCTTATATGGCAAAAAATACTACTAATGTGTTAGCACCAGCATTTTAGACATGGGTGCCCCAAGATTTGTCAAACATTGTCTGCAACATGTCAAGGCCTGCAATTTGCCATGGGTAATACCCCATTCATATGTCATTATTATTGCCCTCCTCAATAAGCCAAGAGTTACCTTCAGTGTGCCAGGGCCAGCAGCACACTTACAAAAGGAACATATGCATGCACTCTCACAAGCACTAGCACTCTCACGCACACTCTCACAAAGGCTCTTCCATGCACTCACTATAACATTCCCTCACTCACATTCTTTCACTCACACACACTCAAATGTAAATGTAAATGTACAGGAATTTATATAGCGCAAAATCACCGAGCGGTTTCTAAGCGCTTGCTTAGGGAACCCGTCCTGGTATTCCCCTGTGAGATAACCCCAGTAGGGTATCCGCAAGGTGAAAGCCAGGCATCCCGCCGTGAGGGGCCGTTGTGGAGATTAAACAAGCTATTGCCCAGAGTCGCAGAGTGTGAACCCGTGAATCAAGTAGGCACCGGAGCGAGAATTGTCGAGTCCATGGACATTTTAGGACTCAAGACCCCGCTGAGCCGGGAAATGAACCCTGGTCCCGGGCTGCCCTCTGCTTCCAGGTCTGCCTCCTCTAACCAGTGAGCCACACTTCTCCACATCCTCACAAAGGCACACTCATTCACTCTCAGTTTCACTCACTCGTTCTGTCAAGCACTCATTCTTTAACACTTTCTCACAATCTCTTGCATGCTCCCAAAGACTTTCTCACACACTCTGTCCCACTCACACTCACACACTGCCACTCACACTCCAATGATTCCAGTCTGTTTGTATTGTGTTAGAAAGACTTGCTCTCCTGCTGTCCCCGCTTAGCCGATCTTGCCTGTTCGTGAACCTTGATAAATAATTAAATCATCTTGTCATTGCTTGTTTTAAGCCATCATGTCAATTAAAAAAGTGCCCCTCCTTTTAAAAGGTGAAGAGTTTATTTTTCATGTGTAGATTAACCCCGCACAGGTGCAGAATCGCGTCCGCGCCCAAGGGGTTAAACACTAAGGGGGTCATTAGGATGGCGGGCGGACATTGCCCGCCCGCCATCCTGACGGGGATTGGGACCATGCACCATACGGGCGCGGGTCCCGTGGGGGGCATTAGGATGTGCCTGCCACAGTGGCGGGCACATCCTGCATTTCTAGCATTGTGGCGGGCGGTGCTCTCAGCACCGCCCGCCACAATGCTAGAAATGCATTTCAGCATTTGCATAACAAAGCAGCAGGCACCGCGCGGTGCCTGCCGCTTTGTTTATGCAAATGTGGGGGGTACCACAGGTACCCCCTGTGTGCAGCACCCACCCCTCCTTCACTCTGGGGGCCCACAGGCGGCCCCCAGAGTGAAGACCGCATGCCTTTCTGTGGCGGCAAAGGCATTGTAAAATGCCCATTGTAATATAGCTGGCGGTGTCTGATAGACACCACCACCATATTATTCCGTTTCCGCCCCGGCCGCAAGGCGACCAGGTCGGAAAAGCGGCGGACGGTCTTTCGTCCGCCGAGGTCCCCCCCGCCTTACTAATATGGCGGGGGGGGAAACGAGTGAGGATGTCGGGCGGATTGCCCCCGCCAGGCTGGCGATGGCTACTGCCAGCCTGGCGGGGGCAATCCGCCCGACATCCTAATGACCCCCTATGAGTATTGAAAATTGACTAAATGACTTAGTGAAATCTAAAAACATGGTGTCTAAGTAATCTTATTTCATACTTTATTTCTTCTGCCAGACCTGGAATTTTAGCCATTAAAACATTGCATGCTGGGATTGTCAGTCTTGCGCTGTAAAAAACACTCGACAAATCAATTAAATCAGAACCCCTAATCTTATCAATTATCACAGTAATCAGGTTTCTCCAGAGCCTCACAGTAGACAGAGTAAATTTGTTGCTTGCTTTTTAGAAGGTGTTTTTTTTGGGTCAATATCGGGATTCATTTTGTGGCATAAAATGCCTTCTCGTGATTGAAGTATGTTGATTAAAAACCTACAATGAGCCTCATGTTCTTCCAGGCATGAGGGCAATTGCATGTCAGAGATCCTGAGCTATGGCTCACTTTTTTCCGACTTTAATGGTGTACAAGGAACTATACTTTCAGCAAGAGCGTCAATGTCTATGGTTTGCTTCTGGCCATCACTGCCATCAAAAGATGGTTCAGCATCTCATCTCATCAGAGAAACTGGATCTTCTAGAAGGTATGGTGGAATTGATTTGCTCATATTTCAGCATGTCCATGATGGACTTCTAAGCATATATTTACCAACTATGAATATGTAACTCATTCCGAGAATCCTACCTCCTTGTAATGCGTTCATGCTAAAAAGATGATGATTTCAGGTGTTAATGTGGAAACCCACAGTAGACTCTGCTGTTTAAATGTATTTCTTTAGTATTTATTTATTGGTTTTATGTAGTGCTCGCTAGGCCCGAAGGTATCAGATAATGCAAGATAGTCTGATTGAAGTACATACATATACAGAGACAAAGAAAATTGCAAGGCAATTAAGGTAGTTACAACAAGCGGACATAAACAACATACGTTAATGGAGTAAATGACATAGTAGACAGCTGAAACAATCATTTAACTGCTGCACCGGGTCTAGTCAGTTTGGGTGTGAGCTTTGGGAATAGAGCTCAGTTTGTGTACGTGTTGAAGTATTTGTTGAGCGGAAGGTATTTAAGGTCTTGCTTGAAGCAGGAAAAGAAGGGGTTGCAGCAGAGATCTCTCTGGAGTCAGTTCCAGATCCTAGGTGCATTTCCAGAGAATGAGCGTGTCTGGGAGGATTTCTTTTTCAGGTTGGGAGGTCTGAGAAGTGAGTTGGAGCTTCTCAGAGTCCTGGCTCTTCCTGCTCTCGAAAGTTTGGTATCATTAGTAGGGGTTATATGTTGAAGAGCTTTGTGGGTGATGCAAGCAGTCTTATAGATACACCTTCCTTGGATAGGAAGACAATTGAGGGTCTTGATGGGCCGTGAGATGTGCTCAAACTGTTTAAGAGACAGGCAGCCTTTTCAGGATCGTGAGCCGCTGCAAGAGAAGAGGAGGACCAATCAGTCATATTTGAAACATTACGCAGCCTCCTGAGATTGAAGCTAGTGGATCTCCCAGTATATGTTAGATCATCATGGAAAAGTTTGGCCACCTAGGGGTCAGCATGAGTGAAATAAAAGGACAAGCATATTATTGTTCGTATTAATTCATGAGAATGAGTGCTAAGACTAGCAATATCTAGGATCCGTATTAGATTTGACTCAGACCTAATACTCACATGCCTAATAGAGGGAAAACATATTGGCCCCAATGACATCCCAATGTGTTTCAAGTAATTTAAAAGCTAGAATAGTTGTGTTTGTGGAGCTGTACCCCAACCCATCTGTGTCCAGAGACCTTCCAGCTTTGAGGGCCCCAAGAGCTACCACCCACTTCTTGCAGGGTTATCGGAGAGTCTAACTTGGTTTCATCTACTGGACCCTTTTCAACTTGGTTCATTCTGTTAAGTTTCAACTTTGTCAGAGCCAATGAGGGTGTCTGATTTTAAAGAGCCTCTAAAGATTGGGAAAAGACCATGCTAATTTAGTGTTCCATTGTCGCTAAAATTGGAGTGCATTTATAACATTAGCATTCATTTCTTATGAGTTGTACCACTGCCTTACTTGGTCTTTCGCTTACTCCATACTTTCTATGCTGCACATTTTGGGCCATGAGCTTAGCCGCCCCATTGGCACCATTATCACATTTTCCCGATTATTCATGGACCTGATTGACGGACCCACTGTCAAATTGAGGATGCCACTTTCTAAAAAAAAATGCAAAGCCTTTTTAATATAATCCTGGAATGTTTCAAAGTAATTGGCATGTTCCAGGTTTGAATGTCACTTATTTTCTTAAAGTAGTTACATAACATCAACAAATGGTAAAAGAGCACTGGTCTGACAGTGCATTGAGCGTAAATCTGCAAACTGAATAATAACTATGCACTCTGTGAGAGGCTGAAATCAAGTATATCATGACCTGCCATTGTGAAACTGATGTGTTCGCTCTTCTTCAGTTTTTGATCAGGGGTGTGAAAAATTAATGAAGTTTGCTTTGAGCAACTATGGAATTTTTGCAAAATTCATACATTTTTTGTATCAAAATACAAAGTGTATATTCGTCATATAGCACTATATTTTAGAACGAAATGCACCCGTGAAAATTTTTAGATGCGAGAATTTATTTCACACTAAAAAAGAGTGGTGCAAAACAAACTAAAAGCATAGCATATAACAGCTACGGATTCTGTTGTCCCTGTGTGTTTGCAGTATATTTTATGCACAAATGGAACAAAATTATGCGAAGTGACAGTCAGTAACAGCTTTATTCGATTTGAGTTTCAAATCATAAAAGCATAACGTTCATAAAACATACATTGCAAAAACACAAAATATCTACAAATTAAGATTAAAATATGATCCTCATCCTTTAGATGCAAATTCCTGTCTAATTATGTTCATTTTATTGGATTCATCATTGGGAACTATACCGTTACAGCTGAATTGTCCCTAAATTAAAACAATTAATGACAAACAGGGTGAATCTATTGAGACTTTTCCATATGTGAATCAAGGGTAGCTGTTATACAATGGTTCAAAACAGTTAAAAGTGGAGATATTACAACCACTCAATGCCCGGACGCTTCCGTCCATCCGGTGATTATGGTTAGCAGTTGGTCGTGTTAAGCGAAAGCATGGCATGGTAGGATAAAAGTCATATAGATCCCAGGTGGATATAGGGCCATCTCCTTTTTGGGGCTGCCAAGTCTAAAGAAATGGAACAACGTTTATGTTCCTGAATTTTACTAAAACCAGATCACCGGGAATATCTTTTGGGAGGGATCCTAGCCAGCCCACCCTTCTAACTCTCATGATTCTCCCATCTATAGTGGGGGGCAGGGGTCTATTTTTTGTTAACCAAAAGGTAACCTTATTTAATAGGTCCTGATGCCTTTCGGTTTTCCACTTGTGAGTGCTGGCACACCCGAGAGAACGCAGACAAATGGAGCGGCCTCCGGTGGTAGGTGAAAGTGATTAAGTGAACTTAACATATTGCCGTGGTTAGAAACTGACCCCTTATGGAATGTTGGATCTTTACTCCATCCTACTCTGTCGGAAGTGCACTGTACTGGTGTAGGGTTAATGGATACTCTAGAAGTATATGGCACTGGCGTGGGTGAGGCTACTGGTTGTATTTGGACCTTAGTAGTTTGTGCAGATGGCTTGGACACTTCTGTGGTAGCGAGGGACAGGGGAGGGTAGGATTTTATAAAGCTTTTTATGAGTGTCGAACTGGCCTTGATTGTTTCCTCTAATCCCGTGAGCCTGTCCCCTAGAATGTTCATATTTTCAATCACTGGGGATATTATAGATTTAACCAGATGTTCAATCTGGGCCAGTAATTTTTCATCGATGGAAGGTGGCAAAAAATTTGAATTGTGTAGGTTCAAATTTAAGTTTGAGTTAGAGGCGACCACTGGGGCTGGCAGGGAAGTGGTAATGGCCAAGAGGGGGCTTGAGCACAATCTCAGTTGTTTCGCCTGGGTTCCCTGATTTGTAATCCCATTTTGCTTTCTTTTAGCTGGGGGATCCTGAGGGGGCGCTATATTTGGGGTGATATCTTTTGCAGATAGCAAATGGGGGGTGCGTGACAGATTATCATTTTGGTGAACAGATGTACTAATCTGGGGATTAGTGCTTGCTGTGTGGTAGTTAGATGCGCCAATTTGCTTTATTCTTGGTTCCAGCGAAGCATAGTTTGTTTTACATATATTATTTAGTTCCTCCAGTAGAGATAGATTTTGTGCTGTGTCAACTACCTGTAAGGGAAATTGCTTGTTGGGTGTGCTGTCTATGAACGGGGATAGTTCTAATCTCTCTATTTCATGGGGTATGGGCAATATCGTCCTGCTTAGATAATGGTCAAGTATCCCATTCACCGAATCCCTCTGGGGGGTGGCATTTTTGGTTGCCCCCTTGCGAATCATAATGTAGCTCAATTGAACAACAGTGAGTACCGAAAACTGCAGCAGGATCTGGTATGAACCGAGGTCACAGAGTCAAAATACCCGTTTAGGAAGGTCTGTGAATAAAATAGTCCGAGTCATTACCTCCTCATGTTCTGATGCCAAGGGGGGTGGCCCGTCCCGTCCTCCTCAGGCCTTTGATGGTCCCGCCCTTGTCCCGGGCTTCTCCCGCGCGCGTCCCGCGATGCGGGAGGCATTCCAATCCTTTCAAGCGCCTCCGGGCGCTGCGGTGTCGTCACAGGTGCGCCCTGACCCCGGGGCACCTGGGAGTAGTGGTGGCGGGGTGGGGAGCACAGAGAATACAGGAGCCGTTGCCCTCACGGCTAGTACTGCTGCAAGGTGGGGAGCATGAAGAGTGTAGAAGCCGTTGCCCATACGGCTAAAACTGCGGCCAGGTAAGTCCTGCCCTGACGTTTCCCCCCGCAGCTCCCGGCGCTCCAATCCTTTCAAGCGCCTCCGGGCGCTGCGGTGTCGTCACAGGTGCGCCCTGACCCCCGGGGCACCTGGGAGTAGTGGTGCCGGGTTGGGGAGCACAGAGAATGCAGGAGCCGTTGCCCTCACGGCTAGTACTGCTGCAAGGTGGGGAGCATGAAGAGTGTAGAAGCCGTTGCCCTCACGGCTGAAACTGCGGCCAGGTAAGTCCTGCCCTGACGTTTCCCCCCGCAGCTCCCGGCGCTCCAATACTTTCAAGCGCCTCCGGGCGCTGCGGTGTCGTCACAGGTGCGCCCTGACCCCCGGGGCACCTGGGAGTAGTGGTGCCGGGGTGGGGAGCACAGAGAATGCAGGAGCCGTTGCCCTCACGGCTAGTACTGCTGCAAGGTGGGGAGCATGAAGAGTGTAGAAGCCGTTGCCCTCACGGCTGAAACTGCGGCCAGGTAAGTCCTGCCCTGACGTTTCCCCTTATGCAAAGTGACATTATGGCATAATTTCGTTAATTTCACAAAACAAGCAGAAACCGAATTCCCCAAAGCTACACTAATTTTAATTTTGCCCAGGTCTCTTTTGATAGGACAGGGGACAGAACAAAGAATGCTCATCAGAGTCAGGAACGCCAGCAATGCTGCCACCACACAGGTGGGACAGGACCAGGATTTGGATGGTGGATCAGGAATGCATTTTTGGGAGTAGTACTTTGTGTATGAGCGACACTTGAAACCAGGCTGGTTGTGCAGGCAATGTGTGACTTTGAAGGCAATGTTAGCTCTTAAAGCGAATTGGAGTGATTTTGTATCCGTAGTAGGTTGCAGTTAGAATCCATCAGTTTCTTGTTCGAGAGGCAGTTATGGATACAGGTTTGTCTAATGCTGCTGATCATAAGAATACATTTTGTCTTGGTATGCATGTGAATTTGTCAGGGCAAACTGGGGTTACTGAGTTTAGATTGCAACAATGAGAACTTTTTACCACTGGTGTCCTGTGGATTGACCCTACTCTTGATCCCAATCCCCAGCACCAAATACACCTTTTTTTGTACCTGTGTCTTAGGGTAGCACAGTCAAGAAGTACAAGGCTTACTCAGGAAGGTGGAGTGCAGTTAAAAACTCTGGGCAGATTTACAAGCCCCATGCACCACATTTACGCCGCTATTGCGTCACTTCTGTGACGCAGCGGCGGTGTAAACCATGCGCCACATTGCACCTTACCTACAACATGACGCATCTAGGGAGATGTGCACGTTGTAAAGCCCTGCGCCACATGAAACCTGCGCTAAGTTTCATTTGGGTGTTCCGGCGCAGAGTGGGCGTTCCGTCACAGGAACGCCTCGTAAAAGTGACGCAGTGAAATCTACAAGCTTTCACTGAATCACTTTTACGTCCATGTTACGTCAAAACCCAGTGCCTGCTTGAAGCAGGCGTAAGGAGTGACGCAGCATGTTAGGCATATGGTGCACCTGAGCATTGCTGGAGCCGCGTCGCTCTTGCGACATGACTCCATCAATGCGCCGCCCCTACCCCATAGGATGCAACACGCATCGCCCTATCCTTGCGCCAGAGTGCACCACCTTGTAAATGCGATGCGCTCTTGGTGGTGCAGGGAGGGAATTGCGTGTCGCATCTTTTCTGGGGCATCTCTGCTGATTTGCAGAGATGCGCCAGAACTCGTAAATCTGCCCCCACAAACGTAGTGAAACATCCAATGACACTTAATAAAACAGGGCCCAGCTAGTGTTTTGACTCAGAAAAGAAAAAGTACTTTACTTCAAGGCACAATACAGGGAAAACCTCAGTTGGTGCAAAGTTATCAGATAATAATTACTGCGATTTAGATGCCGCTTCAGTTGCACCAATAAGACAGTTATTGAATGGTTTCACAATGCAAGTTAGACATTAACACTCCTGAGAAATTGGTGGATAATGTTTGTAATGTACTTTTCTAGGCCCTGCTTACCCTTTTCCAGAGGTGAGGTTAACTCAGTCCCAATCAGTTTTTGTCTCTGAGTATCTCTCCCTGGTTCAGTATAATTTCTGTCCTTGGTTGTCTTTGTCTGCAGCCCTGACCTCCAAGTTGAGGCAGGGGCAGCACCACTGATGGTAGTGTATACCCCCAAACAGTCCACTAAGCAGGATCATGCTGACTATGCCCTGACCCGGCTGATAATGGTGTGTTTCATGTCTGGTGAGCTCACACACACACTGTTTGGGTGAACACGGACAGGAACACCACTAATCGTGAAGAGGCCGGTCTCCGGCTGCTCGTGTTCCAGCGAATCTTCATAGAGGGATCTTCCTTGGGCCTAAACACAGGTGCACTACCCAAACAAAGAGAAGGTTGCAGTGGTAATTAACAGGTGTAGGTCAATGGCTCCATTGACTGTTAGGTGCAATTGTAGTCTGCTACAACACCCCTTCTGGCACTTTAGCTCTCCTGGGGAGTCCACTAAATCTGGTTCTCTGTGTCAAGTGGTCACAGGCACGATATCTACTTTTGGTGGGTGACCTGTAGGGTATGCTTCATTTTTTGCCTCAGTGCCCCATAGTCACTGGCACTTTGTCTTTTGAGGATTCTGTGGAGGTACTCGGGTCTCAGGGCAACACTCTATAGCCAATTGATTCCAGAGTCACAGGAGCAGCTTCAGTTCATCCGGCCTCTGCCTCTGGCAGTCCCTCTCTCCTAGAATTTGGTTCCCTTGATCATGGGCACGTCCAGTACCAATCCTAAGCAGTTGGTCAACTCCTTCTTCTGCCTAAGGCATATCATCATGATAGCCTGTCAAACTTACCAGGCTTCTGGTCCTGATTCTGGCAAAAGGAGTTATGAGTCAACACTGGGACCAAAAGAATATCTTGCTCACTGCTGCTGGGAGACCCTGAATTCCAATAGAGAAATCTTGGTACCTTGGTTGGCACGATGCTTTATGAATTTTTTTTTGTGTCTCTTTATTTGCCCGGTTTACATAGGGCTTCGACACTGGGAGGCACTGAGGCATTTTACACACAAAAGAGAATTTCGATGCACATACTCTTTTTCCACTTAGTAGTAGTCCGTCTGACGATGTCCTGTCAGGGGATGTACCACGAGCTACCAGAGATGGTTTGCTTGTCTGCTAGATAAACATGGGTGCTCCTTGTGATAGCTTTATAAATGATGTGGCTGGTTTTGAATATCATGCGGGCCTGCAGGAGGTGCCAATGGGTTTCAATCAGGATTGGAGTGATGTGATCTAATTTTTACAGGCCCTCAATGAGGCGTGTTGCTGCATGTATGACGCCCTTAAGGAGGGCCAATGTGTCGGAGGTCATGGAGCATGGTGTTATCCACGAACAAGAGTAGAAGGGCTTGAACATCTGTTCTAAAGTTGCTTTCTGGAAGAAATGGTTATACTTTATTTTGAAAAAAGAGCTGCTACGAGGCCATTGTTTTTGGGCTAGTGTCCCTTAACTGTGAGGTCGGTGTCCAGAGTAAATTCAAGTGACTCGACAGTGAACGTCTATTTCTTCATGCTGTACAGGCAGTGTTTGATGTGTTGCACTTCGGAAGCAGAGGTTATTTCCAAGAAGTGTTGTATATCATTGGCATATTCGTGAATGTTGATCCTGTTATCTCCAAGTAGAGTCCACAAGGGTTTCCATATAGAGGCTGAAGATGACACAGATCATTATGGAATACTGTGGAACTCCACGGGTGGTAGAGATCTTTGGAAACATGGAGGTGCCCAGGCGAACAAACCAATGCTAGTTGAAAAGATAGAAGGAGAACCAGTGAAGGACATTGCCAGTGAATCCCATTAAAGACTGCATTATGTGGATGAGGGTGCGATGGTCGTCAATGTTGAAGGCACCTGAGTGTTCCAACAATACCAGGAGGCAAGGGTCGGGGTCATCTTCATCTATGATCAGGAGGGTGTCGTCTATGATGCTTGTCTCTTTGCAAATTGAAATCCATGCCTTTGGCAGTTACACACCCCATTTTTTAAGCCTTATCCCTCCCTTCTCTGGTGAATTACCACTCCACGTCCCATATACCAGAGTTTTTTTGCAGGTCTGTAAATCATTAGAACAGAGTTTATCTGCAAACTTAAGTTTGGGTCTCTGCTCCAGTTAACTTCTAGAGCCAATATATCCTTTGGGGGCTTGTGTGCATTATAAAATACATCAACAACATAGATAAGATAATAAAAGAAGCATGTACGATAAGAGAACATAACATAATTATAACACTCGGTGAGATCTGGCTCAAACGTAGCACCAGGAGAGACAATAGTGGTGGATGGGCTGGATTCGAACCTGTAACCGGTAGATCACCACATAACTCAGCAGCACGCGTTTAAGTCCAAGAACCACCCTGCCAGCTACAAATAACTTAACCAATGATATCAAATCATAACAGAGCATACCAAAAAAATAACACAATACATAACAAAACATATGGCAACAGACAATTATTTTTGTAGAGGAAGCAAGTGAAATTTCCACTCACTTAGTGAGCTCTTGCGGCCCCCGGATACCAGATAGTCACACACCCAATACAAAGTACCATGCTAGCCACTTTACACTTGGTACACTCGTGTTTATTGGGTTTAATGTTATTTTATCCCAGGGCCTCCAGTCCTCCGGTACCATTACCCAGGCTAATGTTTTATTCAGAAACCTCTCCGGGGGTCGTTTTCTTGTTTTATTTTCTCCGGCGCCGATGCATTTACATAGAATAAGTAAGGCGGTATTAGGCCCTTGTCCCCGTGATTTACAGCGCCATGCTCCGAAGGCTCTTCCCGCGCCCGGGGCCTGCGAATGAAAACAAAATGGCTCCCAGAGGGCCGGGCAGCGGCTGCCCCGGGTGATCAGCGCGAGCCAATCTTTCAAGGCCGCGAGATGGCGTCTGATTAAGAAATATTAGGAAACACCCCGTGACCCTCTGCTGCATATTGCTGCACTCTGTCAGCGCCTGACAGGCTCTTCTGAACCAAGTTATCCATTAAAGCTGCTGTGTTAATATAAAAAACACACAACTCGCGCTGCTATCAAAATGCGGCTGCCAGCTTTGATTGAAGACAAGGGTATGTTTTTTCCCCTGTGATCGTAGCGTAGAACGGAAGGGGGTGTGGGCGGTTTAACAGCCCTCCCTTTTTATGGCTGAGCTCCCGCACACAATCCACTTGCACGTTCTACTGCCCTCGGCCAGTTGTAAATCTGGTTCACCGCAACACGTCAGGTTTGGACACTGGGCTGAGCATGTTCAGAAGCAGAATACGGAAATAAGATGCCCCACTGGTTAACAGAATGACTGAAACCCATAGAAAAGATGACCATGGACAGGCAACTCCATGATACAACCGGAAGCAGATGGAGTTTTCTTTAAAGTAGTTCATTAAGGGTCCAAAAATCCATGCGATGGGTTCATTAGGACTCGTTTATTTTCCTACTATCGCAGATGACCCTTCTGGGCAATAATCCATCAGAGTTAGCGGCTCTTGTTGTAGGGGAGACCCTCAGGAGTTTAATCCAGGTGCTCATATCTGCAAAAGTGTCCTATTTGTTATGGTCAGTGCTTAATTTGGGGCGGTGGCTGCAGGTGGGGGCCTCATTTTTGGCGACCACTTCCCTCAACAAATTTCGATTCAGAGCAAGTGGTAGAAAAAAAACAAAAGGAGTAAAGCAGAGGAAGAGAAAGCCAAAAGAACAGCGAGGAAGGAAGAAGACAGGGATGAAAAAGAACCTGAAGGTGAGATAAAGAGACGGGGAATGTCTAGTGATGACACTTAAAGAGGCAGGAGGTGGAATCCAGACTATGCAGCCTTGGTATTTGGCACTCTGACCTCCAATAGCGCCACCCACGGGGTTCTGTGCACAATTTTGGGCACTTTTGCTTATTAATTTGCAAACTAACCACTACTTTTGGTCAAAAACGCTGAAGTGGTTTTCATAATTGTAATTATTTTTTAAAATAGTAGGTGTTTTGCAAGAACAAAATCTACAAAACCACGTTTTTAGTAGAGTTTTTTTGAGTCGGAAAAAAAATCTACTCCAAAAACCTTCTTTGAGGGAATTTCGCCTGCAGGTGAAGAACTGCTAAGCTGACAAACAGCAGCTTGGTGAAGTTTCGTTTTTTGTCACATTAGCGGAGGTTCACCAGTGGAATTATACAACATTATATAACCTAACCAAGAACAACCGATTTAAAATGAAGCAGTCATTTCTATCCAACTGTAATGGTCATTGTGATCTCTCCACAGGGTGAACCTGCTCGGCTCGTCACGTGCACAGTATCTAGTTCTTCATAACAGAGGCGATGTAACATTTCTAGAGCACACAGTCCAACCAGCCCGTGTCCCTGTGTCCTCCGTGTGTTATGTGAATTTGTAGAGCGCGGCTAATCACCAGTGAGGGTATCTGGGCTTTGAAATCACCCGTGAGGGTCTCCAGGTGCTGTATTTAATGCCAGTTTCATCAGTGTGTCATGCTGAATCGAATTCGACTCCCAAACTCTCTCTACATTAATGATGAATCCACACAGCACACAAGACCTTTATCTGACCCGCGCCTCTCTGAAGCCAGTGGGATTAAGACGCAGAGAGAGGGATTTGCATTTTTATCCTTCCTTGATATCCTCTTTGACTCAGAATCAGGTGTATCGTTTTTTCCTGCCTCTGAGGTCGCATGGGTTGTGTGTTCAAAGGTTACACTGATCAATACAATATCAGCAATTGCATTTCCCCACATATGTGTGCGTGGAGCCAAGCCACGAATCCTTGTCAACACCCCCGCCATCAAAGAACCTATCCGGGCAAGTATGATCATGTTCAGAAATATTTGTACGTTGACAAACTTGGCACTTCATTAAGACTACAAACCTTCAACCTGCAGATAAATATATTTCCTAAAAAAAAGTTTTGGGCTTAAGAATTTTTCATCAAAGGCATTTTTGCAAGATCATTCCCTCACTAAAGTTATCTTTCCCTGCAATACCTACTTTTGGAACATTATTTCCCAGGTTTCTAAAAATAATTACCGCCTTCATGAACTTCTATAAGGTGGCAGAGGAAAACATTCACAACTTTGAACACTGTTGGGTAAGTTAAGGATGAACTGCCTGTTGTCATCGAGTTCTGATGACCTCAGCACCAGCCGGGGTCCCAGGAAGAAGCGGCCGTGCATGAGAAATATGAAAAGGCCTCTAATAAGAGCCGTGCTGGCCTGCTTCACTTAAAAAAAAAGAAAACACGTACACGAGTACCTTCAATATGACTAATTCCGGGAGGAGATGTGACCTAACGGCCAGAGCTGCCGTCTTTGGAACAGTGGAAATAGGTTCTAGTCGTAATTTCATCGTCTCAACATCCTGTGGTCCTGGGCAAATCACATAATCTCCCCGAAAAATGAATTTGAACTTTTTCAATGTAAGCTCTGGCGCTTATGTGAAGGGCTCCAATGACCTGAGTCCTAGGTCGCGCTATAAAAACTTAAAAATAATAATAATAAAATAACATTGGATGGCCAAAACTCCACCTACACTATCCTAGTAATAAGTGGTAACTCGATAGTACCGAACCTTTGCTTCCATTAAATGTGTGAAGTTTTCCGACTTCACCTGAAGCGGAACGTGCACATCAGCACCGTGGACAGCGCCTCTACCCAGGGCGCCGATGTGAACTTCTTCCATTACTAGAACCTCGCAGATCTGTACAAAGTGCTGATGTGAACTTTTTACGTTACTAGAACCTTGCAGATCTGTACAAAGAGCTGATGTGAACTTCGTCTGGTAATAAAACCTTGAAGATCTGTACAAAGTGCTTATGTGAACTTCTTCCATTACTTCAACTTCGCAGATCTGTACAAAGTGCCGATGTGAACTTCTTACATTACTAGAACCTCGCGATCTGTACAAAGTGGTGATGTGAACGTCTTCCATTACTATAACCTCGCGATCTGTACAAAGTGCTGATGTGAACGTCTTCCATTACTAGAACCTCGCGATCTGTACAACGTGCTGATGTGAACTTCTTCCATTGGTAAAACCTTGCAGATCTGTACAAAGTGCTGATGTGAACTTCTCCTGGTATTAAAACCTTGCAGATCTGTACAAAGTGCTGATGTGAACTTCTTCCATTACTACAACTTCGCAGATCTGTACAAAGTGCTTATGTGAACTTCTTACATTACCAGAACCTCGAAGATCTGTACACAGTGCTGATGTGAGGTTCTTCCATTACTAGAACATCGCAGATCTGTATTAAGTGCTGATGTAAACTTCTTGCATTACTAGAACCTCGCAGATCTGTACAAAGTGCTGATGTGAACTTCTTCCATTACTAGAACCTCGCGATCTGTACAAAGTGCTGATGTGAACTTCTTCCATTGGTAAAACCGTGCAGATCTGTACAAAGTGCTGATGTGAATTTCTTACATTACTAGAACAACGAAGATCGGTCCATGGTGCTGAAGTGTAGTTCTTACATTACAATAACCTCTCAGTTCTGTCGAAGGTGCTCATGTGTAGTTCTTCCATTACTAGAATCTTGCATATCTGTACATAGTACTGATGTGTAGTTCTCTCATTACTAGATGAAAGCATGAGTTGCACCAAGAAAACAGATCCAGTCCTTTCGTTCCCAAGATACATTCATGGAACTTCAGAGCTCTATATTAGAGTAAGCTAAAACGCCATAAACGATCATCACGATACAATAGCAACCTTAGGACAAATTGGAAATCCCAAGCATAATGTCTGACACCTTTCTAAATGTCTAGATGCCTGTCCCACGGAACCGCAGGACACGCATCTAGACACTTAGCAAGGTGCCTGACATTATTCATCTTGGGAGCTGGTGAAAGCCGCAGAGGTGCCAGCGGTGCCTACCTTCAAAAACTAGCCTCCAAAGGCACCAGCCCACCAGGGAAATGCCCGATAAAAATAATGAGCAGTTGGTTCATTTCCATAATCTTAGAGTTTTTGAACCCACCTTCCTAAGGAATACATCAGCAGTGGCATAATAAAGGCCCCGCAGCCCCCGAGCTGCTGGTGGCCCCCTCAGCACAGTACCCTGGCCTTAGAGCTCCTGAGTGAGTCTGGAGGGTGCCCGTCCATGTACTTTGCAGGGGGCCCCCTTAACTTTTGTTATGCTCCTGAGCAACAGCTTAGGGGTCAGTGAGCTACTGAGTAACACGGGGTGTAAAATGTGCCACAAAAAAGGGGTGACTGAAAAACCAAAATCCCCATGCATTTTCCATGGACTAGTACTGAGATGTCAACCTGACATTATCTGCTGCTCTGCTCTGATGGTACCTCAGCTGAAGGGGTGGTATCTAGGATCCTATCCCAATAAGGCAGCAGTTTATGAGTCACTTTGAAATCATGCTCAGAGGTCGACCTTCAAGTCAAGGAGAGGACAGAGAGGGAAGTGATGACTGCATCAGCATTGCGCAGAAATAGAAAGTGCAGAACAGGCATCTCTTCCATGAAAAGTAAACATATGCGGCGTCTGAAAGAGAACTCACTGGAGAACCATGTTCTCCTGAAGCGTGGATGCTAAAATCGATGTTGGCCTAGTGAAGGTATGATTTTTTTCAAAATCAGTTCATTCCTTTTACCTCTTCCACCAGCCCACTTTTACCCTCTCTTAAATTCACTCTTCCGGGTTAATTTTCGTCCCTGCTTTCTAACTTTTTTACTCTTTTCATGTATTTATCTTCCTCCTTCTTGCTCTCTTTTTTTTACATTTCTTTTTCTTTGCTCTGATCAACACTTGATAATGCAAAGTAAAGCCCAGTGCCCAATACTAATGGCAGTGGTTCCCAACCAGCTGATTATACACTGCAAAATGCTAACCCTAACTTCAAAATGTAAATGTAAATGTGCTGGACTTGTAAAGCGCACAGCTGCCCGTGAGCGTCCCGGCGCTTGCTTAGGGAACCCGTCCTGGTATTCCCCTGTGAGAAACCCCAGCAGGGTGTCCACAAGGTGAAAGCCAGGCATCCCGCCGCGAGGGGCCGTAGTCCATGATCTTACCCCTTACACTTTGCCGTTAGCATCAAGCTAACCCTACCACTTACTTATAGAGGTGGAAGAGCACTGAAGGCTTGAGCCCACCTCTCCTGGACCTCGAAAGGTGAGCTTTTATGTGGGTTCTCGCTTGAGCCTCACATGTCTCCCCTCACTCTCTCAAAGCATTGGTCCGCCCCTCCCTTTCGGGGGGTGGGGTGGCAGTTCAGATGGAATTTCATCAAGCACTGCAAACTGTGACTCTTACAGACATGTTCTGTCAAATGTTAGCTATCAGCCTCTGCTTTAGGGTGGATGCCCATTTCCCTTCTGGTATGGGTTTCCGGTGCAGTTGGTCGAGGTGCAGCAAATGAAGGTTGCACCTGTTTTACAGGCAATCACTGCTTAGTCTTTGGGTGTCACTCACAGCGCCTATTGCCCCTCTAGTGTTTTTTGAAACACCGGAAGTGTGCAGAGATGGGTTAGATAGGGGTATTAGAGCCGTCGGGAGGCATGCCTGCTCCATTCATCGTGTTAAATGTGGCCATTCGTTGTAGTACATGTGAATGATTGTCTTAGCATGGCCAGCTGAGCTGTACTATGCATGTGCTTGATGGAGACCTGTGATCTCTGTGGGCTGCTTCCTTTTGCTAAAGTTTTGAGCAGCTCCGAATGATGATCTTTTTTAGTAAGATGTAGGGAGCTAATACCATTGACATACAATAAAGCCACTGCCTTCCCTTATGTTTCATATTGTGCACATTGTGCTTTTTTATAGAAACAATTATTACACGTTGTTAGATCTGACATCCTTGGCGGGGTTTTCCCCCAATGTTTTGCCTTCCAGCTTTTTGTTTTTACTGTCCTTGTTTTTGCTGACTTTAGGACTCTGTACACTTTCCCATTGTTAACCAGTGCTGAAGTGCTTGTGCTCTCTCTTTTAAACATGGTCATATTGGCTTATACCCCAATTGGCACATCTAATTTACCTGTAAGTCTCAAGTAAATTGGTACTACATGTACCCAAGGCCTATAAATTAAATGCTACTAGAGGGACTGAAGCACACATCGTGCCACTCACTTAAGTTGTCCCTGTACACGCGTCTCATGCCTGCCACTGAAGCCTGTATGTGCAGGTTTAAAACTGCCATTTGGACCTGGCAAAATAAACCTTTTGCCAGGCCTAAACCTTCCTTTTTAATACATATAAGTCACCCCTAGGGTAGGCCCTAAACAGCCCATATTGTAGGGTGCAGTGCATTTAAAAAGTGGGACATGTACTTATAAGTTTTAAATGTCCTGGTGGTGATTAACTCTTACGTTTGTCTTTCACTAATGCAAGGCTTACTTCTCATATAAGATAGCATTGGGTTTCCTATTTACATTTCATAACTGATAACTTTCAGTTGGAGTAGATATACAAGTTGGAATTGGGGTCAAAATTATTGTAATGTAAAGTTCTCTATAATGGTAAAGTCTGATTTTAAAGTCACAGTTCTGGAAATGCCACTTTTATAAAGCTGGCATTTTCTTCTCCCAACCATTTGGTGCCTGCAGATATCAGTCTTATGACTTGGTGTAACTGGCAGTTGGTCTTTGTGGAGTGCTTCCAGACAGTGATTCAAAGGGAAGATATGTGTTGGCAGGATTACTTAATGAGGGGGAGCCGCTGTTACTTGCCACATTTGCACATCACAAAGGCTCTGCCTGAACCCTCTCACATAGGGTTTGTCCCATGTCTTTCGTGTCCTCAGACAAGCTGGGGCCTGTGCAGAGAGGAAGGGGATGCCTGATACCTCAGGTGTGTGGAGCCTCTAGAAACATCTCCTACTTCAAAGTGGTAACCAGGTATAAATATTGGACCTCAGACCCGAACTCTTCAGTACACATCTGGACCTGTGGAAGACTCAGAGGAAGGATTTCTGAGCTGCTTTACTGCAAGAGGGACTACCACTCTGCTATCCTGCTGTACTGTCCTCCTGCTTGAGTGAAGGACCTGGCCTGCATTTTGAATCTGTAACTCCAAGAGCTAGTTGGCTGATCCCGACCAAATCTTCAGGGACGGAAGGCTCCAACCACCCTGAACCAAGCACCTGGATTTTGTCTGCTGTGAGTCCTACCCACCCAAGTAGCTCCATCCCATCCTTGGACCCTTATAAGTGGACCTGAAGGTGCTTTGCCAGCCCAACTGTGGTCGCAGCAGAACCAACGCATTGTGATGCATCGCATCCCAGAAGCTCCGCATCGTAACTGCTCCGTGACGCATGTCTGGTGCAGGACTTCACATTGCCGCCTCCCAGAAACCATTGCTGTGCAATGCATCCGTGAAGCAGGCCTTCGCATTGCAAGGACCTGACCAACAGCACTTGATGACGACACAGCACTCCACCTTGCAAGCCCCACATCTTCTTCAGAACCAGCTGGTGAGCGATGCATCTTCGATACAGTACTTCGCTTTGTAAGCCCCCCATTGATGCATCCTTGATGACAATGCAGGACCTTGCATCGCAGCCTCGCAGTTCATCAGAACCACTGCTGTGCAATGCATCCCCATACCAGGACGGCACATTGCTTCTGTTGCATGACGCATCTTCGACGTGGGATCTTGCAATGCTCCAAAGCCATGATTTAAGGTACTCATGTTCAGCTGGCCTAACTGGGTCCCAGTAGCTGGCACGTGCTCCATCGTGGTTGACCTGAACATATGACTTTGTCCCGGTCCGGTATGACCTGATAATCACAGTTGGCACTATGTGTCTTTTGGCACTATTTTCACTTAAATGTTTAAAATTGTGTATCTCCAGTTCTACTGATTGGAATTTTGTCATTTTGGTGTCAAGCAATCCATTAACTCTTATTCTGTTTTTCTAAATGAGTGTGGGATTTTTCTTGTGTTGTGTTTTCAATTTTTGTTTACTGTTTGAAGGGCTGCATAAATACTCTACACATTTGCTCTAAGTGAAGCCTGACTTCTTTAGTGCCAAGCAACTGTAGCGTTAAGAGGTTAATTTGGGGTTTGCTTGTGTTTCACCCTGACAAAGATTGTGGTTGCTGCTTGAGAAGGCTTTTTCCCCCTCATCCAGTAACCCAATTTGTTAAACATGTCTACTGTTAAATTAATTTACCCTGCCCAGTAATGCTGAAACAATTTATTGATTGGTGTTTGATGGGGTTGGAGATCACTAGATCATAATGACATATTGCATGCTAAAAATATTGCAACACTGATATCAACTACCACTATATTGTAAAAGTAAACAGATGTAGAGATAAGAGCAGTGTATGTATACTTGCCTATACAAACACTTAGCTAGACAATATACTTGTAGTTGATATTGAGAATAAAACATTTTTTGTACGTCAATCTTGTTAACCCCCAGTATGTTGACAAACAATTGTGCTGGGCAACAGTAACTACTCTTGAATATCAGAGGGATTCTGAGCAACCATTATGCATGATTTTTTTGAGATTTGGGAGTATTTTGAACAAAGATCCAGACTGTACTACTAAATATGGACCGCCAGAACACCGTGGTACATGAATATCAAGGATAGAATATCATGGGACAAAATAACGAAAGGTAAGTGCATACAGGGAAGTATAGATTTACTATTTTTAACTTCACATCTATGCACTTTGGAGCCATAGTGCCAAGCAACATATGTGGAGTTAGGTAGAAAAAATCTAGACTTATTTACCTGTCTATATTTCATTTTCAATATTTGCCCTCTATATTGTGTCCCATTGGTATTCTGATGTCGATATTCAGGGTACACACCACAGAACCACAATGATCTGGATATCTTTTAGACTTACTTGCTCTGCTCTGGGTATTGCCTCGATTCTTTAGGCCTTTAAATAGTGACCTGCACCTAGTGGATATTCAGAACAATGGCTGTTGTGCTAAATAAAATGAATTTAGTAGATTGTGGCACTCCTTGTTAGATAAACTTAATTCCGCTACTGGAAGGTAGACCTGATTTGGGGTGCTGGTGGATATAGCCCTCTGATCCTGGCCATTAATTGAGAAAATAAGGAAGAATGGGCTATCTACAATAAGATCAACGTCCCCCCCCAAGAACACCTTGAGAAATGTAAATCACTTCAAACACTTTTGTGATTTGTAAATACAGTATTTACAAACTTTCAGTTAACAAATGTAGCACTTAAGAGGGTTTCGGCTAGAATTTCACAAGAAGGGTCTGCAGTTGGGCTACGATGTATAGGAAAAAAGCCTTGCTTCTGGATCGAATAGTTGTTCACTCTGCTAATTTTGGTTTGCCTCTAATATTCACAATGGGCACATACATTTTGGCATGCATTTTCAAGGCAGCATTAGAAACTAGGTTTTTAAACATTCCGTTCAGCAGCCCAAATATAACAGGTATATCTATATTAAAAAGCCAATTGAAATCTGAAACCATTTTCTTTAAAATTGGGACTGTCCATTGAAAATACATATTTTGAAAATCCAAGGCAAGCTGAAGCAAACCTTTTAATAAAGTCACACTCCTGTGCGGACATCAAGTACACAGTGAAACTAACATTTAAAGAGCTACTTCTGCACCCTAAGTCCACACCCTGCTTCTTACCATAAGAGGATTGGATTTCCACATGCTGCTTCAGCTATCTCTGGGCATCACATCATCGCCTGTGAATCACTTCTCTTCTTGAAATGACAACATAGGGCATGTAGTGAAGCTCTAATGAGATGTCATCAGCTGCCAAGACCTGGAAAGAGCTTTCCCCCCAGCTCCCTACAGTCACCTCGCTGGCAGACTTCAGAAAGAGACTCAAGACCTGGCTCTTTGACGTAGACGCTGAGTCCAGATACCCCTAGGGGTGACAGTGTTGCTGATTTGATTGATTGATTGATGAGCTGATGACCAGAGTTAACTCAGCTCAGCACTGACAACAGGGCGTGGAACCAACCTCGATAATCAGAGGATGCATCATACAAGGTGGTGCAACAGTAAATTAAGGCAGGATCTGGACAAACCCATGGCTGATCTTAGTCTTGCCCTCTCGTTGTAAAAGCTCATACCACAGCCATCGGCACAGCGAAGCCACTTCTTCCAATGGGGCGGGAGAGCCAAGGTTTGCTGCTGTTACTGTGTCCAAATACCAGAAACTAGAAGCGCAAAAGGGCTCAGATGCTGCTGGAGGCCACAGCACCCTCCGGTGGCAGGAGGACTTTCTAAAAACTCCGTTAACATCTGTCCAATGTATCCCCTTCTCCTACGCAGGATGGTGCAGCAGAAGTGAAGGTGTTCCTGCACCCCTCCTATCTATTTATTGAACATAGTGAACTAATTTTGCTCATGATAGAACTGAACACAAACATGCTCTTTGTTGTTAAATTGGAAATTGAAGTCAGAGGGGCAGATTTCCAAAGAAGTCATGCAATGCAGCGCAGCAGCCAAAAATGCTGTGCTGCGTGACAGGGAAGAAGCTGGACAGTGCCACATCTACACAGCTATAGCTCTCTTCTTCCCGCTCCTAGCACTGGCACTGATTTCAGCTGCCACCTGCCAGGCACACACCTTAGCGCCATAGCACTAAGGTGCATGCCTGAGTCTAGCATAGGTTTTGTACAGGAATGGTACCCTTTCTGTACAAAATTCTATTCCTAGACAAGTTTAAACACTGTTCCCACTTTGTATGTGTGCTGCCCAGTTCAGCGCACATGCAAAGTAGGAAAAGAAACGAGTAATACAAATATTTCTCCTCTTAATGCCTCCTTTCCGATGGTGCTAACTATTGGTGCTAAACCCTGTCTACAATTGTTTGTAGATAGGGTGTTGCATCAAAAGGCTTGGGTGGTTGCATGGGAATGCCCATGTACTACCCATGTAACCCCCGCCCCCTTGATTCTAAGTCACAAAAAGCAATGTTTTGTGTTACTTTTAGGGTACTTTCCAACGTGAAACAAGTTTGGTGCTGGAAAGTAAATTGGTAATAAAAGATTTTGTGCTGGTTAGCATCACTTTTTTACGCTAGCCCAGTGCCACAATTTTGAAAATCCACCCAGCAGTCTGTCTCGAAGCTAAATTGCACAAGGAATTACAATGCAACCAGGGCTCAAACCTCAGCTTCCTGACTTGCCCAAATTGTGTGATCCTACGAACAGATGTTTTTTATTGTTTTCTTTTCGTTGTGACCAATTAGAAAGCACCATGGCGTAACTTAGTTAAGAATGAGCGATATACAAACAAGCCCCATTTACATATGGTTTCATAGGCAATAATATTCCTTCATAGGTAAAGACATCGGCCAATAATAGTCCACCCACAAACCTTGGTTGACTCATTTAAATAATGTTAGGGTACTGGGGATTTCTTGAATGCTTCTAAATTCATATTCAGAAACAATTACTTCCAATAAATATCCCTCAAAACGAGACACTAATGTTAAACAAATAACCATTTTTAAATGTGAAGAGTCTATATCATATTTTTACATGTCATTTGTTGTGTGGTTTACATGCAAAAAAAATGTATGGCTCGGCTCGTGTTAAGGATCTTAGGGTCAGGTCAGAGCCCTGGCTCGGCTCTGGTTTAGCTCGATCTATGCATTGCTGGCTGGACCACAAACCTCACCTTTTCTCCTTTACCTTAACCCTACCACAGCCCCTAACGCAAACCGTAACCCTTACGCTCACCTTTGCCCTAATCCTAATGTTAACCCATACCATAACCCTAAAACCAACCTTTTACTGTTTCCCAAACCTTTCCTCCAAATATAACCCTTATTTTAAGATTATTGTTAACCCCTACCTTATAGTTAATTTCATTCAAAACATTGTTTGGCCAATTTTCTATTATTCGGTTAGAAAGACTATATTAACTTTTCTTCAACGTGTAATTTTTTTTCTGGGCCCCTGATTATTTTTCCTTTATGGTTCCTTCATATTGATGCCGCTGCAGCGGGGTCACCGTGGGTGCGATGGGGTCTCCCCCCTCCTCCCAGTCCAGGCACGCAGAGCGGCCCCAATCACGCTGGCAGCAGTTTGCAAACATGACAAATGTTAATTTCGCGGCAGTGCGTGCTCCTGTGCGGATTACACCATCTGATGCACTGCGTGTAATCCGCCGGGGAGTGTGTCATCCACTCGGAATGACTCCCTGAGCAGCAGGTGGGCGGGGCCGTGCTCGGCGGGGGCGCAGCAGGCCCCTCCCTTCGGTTCCCAGTATTTCAGAGCTCTTCCGTGTACGCACGTGCAGGTGCATTGAGAGCTGGGGTCACGGAGCGAGCAGGAACAGATCAGATCGAACCTCTATTCCGGGAGTGGGGGGGGCGGCGGCGTCTTTCCTTCCATGATGGTGAGCCCAGGACAGGGTGACCCTGTCTGATCACTTCCTATGCTGTGCACTGGCTGGCTGTGTGAGCAGGATGAGCGGCTTCCGCACGGCGACCCCTGCACCCGTGGCCGGCAGTGGGGGTACCTGCAGGGCGGTGACGTGGGGAGGGGGAGGGACAGAGTGAGGGGTATTAATGTATGGATTACGGAGCTTCCCAGGTAAGTAAACATTTAAATAAATAAAACAAATTTCACTGAGTGCACTGCATCCCCAAATGCTATGCAGTGCGCGCAACGAAATTCGTTTAAGTTATTTAAATGTTTACTTACCTGTAAAACTCCGTAATACATACATTACTACCCCCCACCCTGCCCCCCCCCCTCCCCACGTCACCGCCCTGCAGGTACTCCCACTCCTGGCCGTGGCTGGACCCCTGCCACCTTGCTTGCGATCCCTGGCTTTCCTGTTTGCCAGGACACAGCAGTTAGATTATGGGAGGCCCTTACATAAAATCAAACAGATTCTGTTTAGAGTTTAGATCAGAAATAGTGAATGCTTATAGGTACGGACCGGTTCCAGACTTCATTAATGTACAGGCCAGCACTGGTGATGTCATAGCAGGGCACGGCAGTGCTTTCACCATGCACTTGACTTCGGCGCGTTTGCATGCTAGGGCATGGCACGGCGGGTTCAATTGGGAGATTCTTCAGCGATCCACTGAAGTGAGCTCTGAGCTCCCCTAGGCCATTGTCTTTTACTTGCAAAGTTACGAGAACACCACGATCGGTGGGACTGGAGCAGAGCCCTGGCAGGGTGGCGACATGTGTCTGGCCCTGGCAGGTGCTCGGAAGACACAGTCCTGCCAAGTATCACGCTTCAGGCGTGACTCTAACGCATTTCAGTGTGGTGATCCGCATCACCGCACTGAAATGCATTGTCACGCATTTGCATAGTGTCTCAGCCTCAGTGTAGCGCTGCCTAACGCTGTAATAACATGGAGTTTTACAGCCGGCAGCCCCCGCCCGTGGCATGCGTGCAGTGCTCTTGCCGGCTCGTAGCTTAGCTGAGGCTACTTGCAGGCAGCTAATCGTGCATCACGTGTCCACCAGCGCAGTTCTCAAACAGCCTGACTTTATGGAGGTGTGCAATGCCTTCGAGCCTCCTACCATTACAGTCGCAGCCAGTTTACAATGAAAGTCTGGCCCCGTGGGGTGAGGTCACATCCTGCTGCCGAGGCGGGGAGTTTGTTTTAGAAGGAAGCAGAGCAAGGGACTGGTTATCGCCGGAGCCTGCGCTGTAATTGTGGCGCTCGCAGAACTGTCTTCTGCTTGTCCCGGCCGGGCCTGCATGGCATTGAATTCAGTTATAGGCTGAGCGTCTCTCACACTACAGTGCAAGCGAACGTCCAGTGCTGGCTCAGTGTACCATGTGGGTTCAGCAACTCAGCTGCTGAGTGCGAACTTAGTGTCTGTGTTGTGCCTGCACATTGATCCAGACAATGACTGCAACCCCCAAGCTGATGACTATGTGCCTCTGTACCACTGAGACTCTTAACACGCCTTCCCATTCCGATTCGGAGGCCCGTCCACTTCCGATGTCAAGCCTCCCGCTCTCTGCAAGGAGAGAACCTCATGGAGGAGCCCGGCCTCTGTTAGTTCTCTCCATCTGACAGAACTACGGAAGAATCAGCCGAGTCATCCCCTAGAGAGATGCTTATCTTACACAGAAGAGGGTGGGCGGGAGCGCTGCGCAGCACACAGAAAGGTAGGTGTGAGCTAGAATATGCACTGAGGGAGAGGTCACAAACTGATTATTTTTTTGTTTAATCAATTCGTTTGAACTTCGTTATAGTAACATCTTCATTATGTACATCGTGTATTCAGATTAGATGCAAGTTGAAGGCAGTTGAACCAAAGTCGTTTCACAATCCTTAAGTGTTCTACTTTGTTAAACTGAAGCCGGCCTGCTTCCCTGTGGCCGATGAACCCTAAAATGCCTCATCATAATCAACACATTTCATTCATCATTGTCAAAGTGAAATGTGGGCTTCTGTACAAAATAATTTCTATGAACATTTGTATTGTATTTTATATTCACACGCTTTTAGGGCAGTTATAACTAATGCAGGCACCCTGCCTAGACAACGTGCTTCACTTCGTTTCAAACTTGGACACAAAGTGTTTCAGGTTCTTTTAACAATTTTGCCTGGGTATCTCCAAGATGAGGTACTACTGTCCGGAAAGGATATTATATGTAAATAGATATTTTTTTTAAATGCAGTCCTGATTTATTTCTGCTTCAAGAAAGACTTTTGTGCAGCAATCTGTTGTTTCTTTCCATAATGGTGAGTGAAGTGCTTTGATCGGGAATGATGCAAACGTGCGCAGGAATCCAAGCTACACATTGAAAAGGTACTTCATTAAAAAAATGTTAAAACAATTTAAAAATGCCCATACTCTCCTAGGATGACACACTACCGAAATTAAGACCAATGCTCCTTCAGGAACTATTTTCTGCTATGCACATATCTGCTAAGTATGTCCATGCCATGTGAGACTCCTGCGAGTTCTGCCTTTTTAGCTTACAACACATTGTATTCTGGGACTTGTGGTTTTACTTAAACCAGTGTAAGTATGTGCTTAAAATACATCATAGAAAGTGTCGTAGCCCAAAAAAAACGAATTAGCTATGGTTCTTTCACATGGCATGGGCTTCGTGGCTAAAGAGAAAAAGATCGTCATCCTTTGCCCCAGATAACAATAGTGACTGTCCTGCTACTTCAATAAAAGCTTCAGTTCTAATCTAGCTGCTGCCTTATCAGTACTGCCCAACCATGCCATGCTGTGACTCTGCGGCAGCCGAAATCCGAGTCATTTGACTGCTGAGCTTCTGTGTTGGGGCCTCTCACGCCCTGTTACAGACTCGGTCAGGGTCGAAAAATGGGTGTAATTTATGATATTTGTAAGTTTCCCTCGTCTTCATGCTTGAATTTGCTTGCAAGAAAGTGTCACTCATAGCGATTGAAATGTCACTCATAATTACAATGAAATTATAAAAATGTCACACATAGCAATCTGAAACCTTGGCAGCTATGAAGACAGTGTCGCTTCACTCAGACACAGAGCTAAGCACTGCACACGCATAGCTCGAGGGCTTCAGGAGTCTCCTTGGGTGTAGGTGAGTCCCTCCAGAGTTAATGTTAATTCATTATTGACTCTTTCAAAAGGCAGCCTGTGGCAGGGCAGATTGTCACCAACTGGTGGTGTTGAATAATTTTCAAAGCAAACAGTTTCAAGAATTGGCTCGTGCATGGGTTCTAAGAGCCAAGCCAGACACTTGACTCGGCTCTGGCTCAGCTCTTCTTGTTAATTTAATGGCTCGCCCACCTCTAGGAGCAGCTTTGCTTGGTACATGTGTTGGTGGAGTGAACCAGTGATGTGCCTGTTTTCTGTAGAAGAAATTAATGATAGTAAACCTGGAAAAGTTCAATGGCTCCACAGGTTTAGAATTATGTATATCATGTCAGGGAAAGGAAGGCTACTGACAGAACTTGACTGGAATTAACCCCTTCGATGCTGATGACGAGCTCAGCTTGTCATCAACATTACCTACCCTGTGCGGATGACAAGGTGAACTCGTCACTCAACATGTTGATTTTGAAAATCCAGCACACAGCGGGAAAACCACTAGCGTGCAAGTGGTTAAAAAGCACTGTTACCTACTTTCCAAGACTTGGATTTGATTACATGTACTCTTAGGGGCAATTTACATGAACTGGTGCATCTCTGCATATTAGCAGAGATGGGTCAGCTTTATTGCGTGATGGAAAAAAAGCCTTGCGCCACCATGGATGTGCTGCATTTACAATGCGGTGCACCGCGGCGCAAGGACAGACAGAAGCGTGACGCATCTTTTGGCGGAAAGGCAGCGCATTGCTGGAGTCATGTCGTAAGCACAACTCAACTCCAGCAATGGTCAGGAATGCCTATACCCATCATGCTGCGCCACTCCTTACGTCTGCTTCAAGCAGGCGCAAGGTTTTGATGCAGCGGCATCGTAAAAGTGACTCAGTGAAATCTTGTAGATTGCATGGCGTCACTTTTATGAGGCTTCCTTACGACGGAACGCCCACCCTAGATACATTATACCTGACACAGGTATCACGTTGTAAATATGTTGCATCTTGATGCATTGTTTACGACGCCACTTAGTCACAGATGTGACGCAACAATGGCGTAAAGTTGTCGCAAGGGGCTTGTAAATCTGCCCCTTGGTTTCTAAAACAAATTATAAAGTGAACTTGTTTTGAACATTATAGGCCCATCAACCTTCCCATTTTATAAGTTATTTAATATTGATAATGGCTGATTTCAACTTGACTAATGTATTTTTCATTGTTGTACACTATTTTATAGGCTTTTAATCAATGCTACGTTATCTTAATTATATATCTGAAGATACTACCTGGAACAATGTAAGTAGCTGCATTTTCAATAGGATTGGAAGTATGTCGGTTTATAGGGTACTTCTTTTATATCTGTGGAGATTTTGCAGCCTGTGTGTATGATGTAAGTAACCAAAAGTTGGACGCCTCACTTCCTATGATAGCACCAAACCAAAGACCATGCAAAGTCACTTCCTTTGATTTCATTGTGTCCAAAGGTGTGTGTCCTGTGATGTGTCAAGTCAAATGCCTTGCGCGTCACTTCTTGTGACATCATCTGGTGAGTCAAAGGGCAGGTGATGTCACTTCCTGTGTTGTCACCAGCTCAAAGTTTGTGTGATGACACTTCCTGTGACATCAGGCGGGGGTCACATGGCATGTGATGTCACTTCTGCTAATCCTGGCATTTTGATGAATCGATGTCCATGCACTCACTGTACTGTGCACTGATAGTTAGCACAGGGTAGGCCGATCCCTTGCACTGGGATAAATAAATCCATTAGACGACTGACCCTGTAAGAGCATTTTCTGTACGGAGTTTCACTGAAAGTTTGCACAGGATGAGCAGATCCTTTGCATTGCAAGGAGCTAATTGTCACAGAACTGTTTCATTACTTTCTGTATTTTGTGCTGAGAGCGTGCACAGAATGACAGATTCTTTGCACTGGGACGAGCCTGTCAACATCCCGTCTGATGGCTTCCTGTACTCTGCACTGACTGTGTCCAGGGTGAGCAGACGTGTTGCACTGGGACAAGCCTGTCATCACAGGATAACCTAGTTTGGTCACATCCTGCAATGACTCTGGCAGTGTGCGCAAGATCAGCAGATCTGTTGCACTGGGACAAGCCCATCAACACTAGGTGACCCTGTCTGATCACTTCCTGTACTCTGCACTGAGAGACATATTTACCAATATTTCACACAGCGCAGCCAGTCACCTTGCTGTGCTTCGTGACAAGCGAAAGGACAAGAATATGCTGTATTTTACATAATTTGCCAGGGGCGGCAGGTAACCTTTGAAAGTTGTGAGCCAAGCGAAGTGCCCCACCCCTTCCATCCAAATGCCCCCCAAAAAATACCCTCTCTTCAAAAGCCCATAATAAAACTATCCCTCCCTCCTGAAGCCCGAAATTAAACAACTACACTAACATTTAAAATAAATAAAATGAAAATAAATGGTACTTACCCTGCTGCACACCCTTCCCTTTGTTGTGGATCTGCAGCCTGCTGTACAGCTCGCCTAACCAATCCACCAGATGTATGAGAGATGCGCTAGGATTGGATGGAGCAGGTTGGACAAATGCTTTTTTATGCCCTAGAGGCCCATGCTCGCTCTCCACCCTGCTCTCTAGACAGCTCGGGATGTAGAGCTTTAAAGTGCATGTTAGGCTGGGTGTCGCAAGACAGGCTGCCAAACTGACATGCGCCCTTTGGAGCGTCTGGCCAGCTACTGCTCCAGTCCTCCATGCTAACCAATCAGCAACAGAGTACATTCCCCGCATGTCTCTCGGCGGCACTCTTTAGCACACATTGTAAAAAATGACACTGTAATAATTTCATTGCCATTTTGTTTTTTTACATGTGGTTCAGAGCGGGTGGAGGGGGCAATGTTCTCCCGCCCTCGTGGAGAAACTGCTGCTGAATACAGTGCATTCCTCCCTTTTTCTAGCACTGGCACACAATATGCTGCCTAGTGCCAACACAGGCACTCCAGCACCATGGTGCAAGGGTGTCTGCATTGTAAGCAGGATTGTTTTTACCTTCCTGCACAAAAACAATCCCCTGAGGCATTTTCCTCTATGCAGAATGCAGTACAGGTAGAAAGAGGAAAAAAACAATAAGAAATAAAGATATTTCTCCTCGTTGCGCCTTACCTGGGGATGTTTAGCAGTTTTGGCACATTCCCAGATCTACCACTTATGGTAAATTGGGGAATGCATCAAAATCCATGGGCTTTGCGTGGGAACCACCCATGGAACGCCTCCATGGGTCAGAGTATCACAAAGCAGAAATTTGTGCTGCGTTGCATCACTCTGGATTTATCAAGCCGTTCAGCCTGTTGTGTGGTACAAAAGCAACGCAACCATTTCGTAAATATGGCCCTGACTGTGTACGGGGTTGAGCAGATCTGTTGCACTAGGAAAGTCCATCAGCACAGGCTGACCTTGTGTGATCGCTTAGTGTACTGAAATTATATTCAGGATGTGCACTTCGCACATCCCTCGTATTGGAGCAAGCCCCTGTCGGGTCACATCTTGCACTGATTGTGCTCTGGCAGTGTACGCTAGAGACACAGATCGCTTGCACTACCATGAGTCCATCAGTCCAGAGTGACAGTGTCCAATAACTTCCTGTACTCTGCACAGTCGCTAATTCTGATATCCGCATTATTTTTAGCTCGGCTTCGGCTTTCATTGAAATTCGACATTAAGTTACCATATTGGTGTGTCTCATTGATCATCGTTATCCTCAGGTGATCTATATTCCTATGTAGATAGAAAGGAGGTCCTAACATTAATATTTTCTCAGAAACCGAACAATTCCTTTAAGTCTACAATCCCTTATCATCAAAGAGGGTCATTTTATTACAAAAGAAGTCCTGACAGTAATATTGTCTCAGTACCGAACATTTCCTTTGAGTCTACAATCCCTTATCATCAACGAGGGCTATTTTATTAGTGTGGTAATTTCCTGAAGAAGGCGTTTGATACGCCGAAACGCGCGTCGGAAAATAATTACTACTTGAAAGACAATTTGTTATTGTATGAATTTCAATTGTGTATTAAGTAAGATTTTTATGTATGTTATTTTTATTGTTCTTTTGTAATAAGATATGCAAATTAGGTGTCTGTTTCACTATTGTTCAGACTCCATGTAATTGTTTTTTAACCAACCATATACTTTTGTATTGAATAAAAATTACAATGTATGTTTTTTAGCTAATTTTGCAGTGTGTTTTGTTATACCCTCCACATATTTATATATGTATTCATAGATGATTGCCTAGGAATTGTTTTTTCCACATATGTGTATCCCTGTCCTAGGAATCGAACAAATATAGTTCAGGGGGCCTTTGTTTTTTCTCCAAAAGGTTGTACAGAATGAGCAGAGCCTGAGGACAGATGGGAGAAGGGAAGCTCACGTGGATATTGCTCCAAGGGGTGGCAACGCCTGGGTAGCACAATGTGTAGAAAGAGTATTGGTATATATATCAAGACTGTAAGACATTTGAAGCGATGTTTAAATAGACTTATGGATAGAGAGAATGGTGGTGAAGAAAGTTGCTAACTTTCATCCATTGTGTCAAAAATCGGAAGTGGTTACATGGCCCATAAATAAACTACTGCATCAGTATCGGGCCAATGTGGAAACACCCTAGGGGTTCAGCACCAAACAACACTCTGGTGAGCGGTGTAGTAGTGGTCAAGGAACAAGAATATGTGCTTTAACGTAGGCTGGATCAAGTCAATGACACCAAGGAGTAAACCACTTGAAGGTATAAGCCATCAAGAAGGCCCTTTTATTTAAATAAATCTATAAGGAACCATATTTTCATTTGCCATCATGGACTGCGTAATATATGAGGTAATATATGAGGTCTAGCTGTTCAGTCAATGCTTGTCATCCTTGTTCTTCTGGCTGAGTAGATTTCCCCCTTCACTCTCACTGGTCCTTCACTCTTGATGTTGCGTCCATGGTCTGTGCGGCAGAGTGGGAAGACGGTCTTGGATAGGTCCCTGTCTCCTCTTGCTGGGTTGGCTTATGATCCACCGGGCAACTGTTCCTTAAGTAGATACACACGTCAGTCCAAGCTTTTCCGAGTAATGAACCAAGGACTATCGTATTTATTTAGCTCATCGGAGAGGTGGACAAGGGACGAGCAACAGGCAAGAGTGATATATATTTCCTGGCAACCATCCTCACAAGAGCAAGAACTGCTACACAGGTGTTCTCCTAAGATGGACATATTGGAAGCTGGTTTGGACTGGAACTGAATATATTCAAGCCCCCAAGGCAGACATCTGCAAAACAACTAAATATATATAGAGTTCCTAATACCAGAAGAGAAAAAGGACCACCCAACAGACAATATGGGCAGTATAGGACCAGGGTCGTTGGACATTTCGATTGGTAAGCTACTATTCAGTTGAGGCAGAAAGATGGTGTTGATTTGGTGGTGTAAGATAGTGTTGATTTGGGTGTGTAAGATGGTGGTGGTTTGGAGTTTTAAGAAGGTCTTGCACTTGGGGTTGTATAACGTGGAGGGACATTGTCTACTGGCTAAGCTGCTGACTAGGGAACCTAGGGCATTTCAAATCTAGCATTGGCGTTTGACATACAATCGTGGAATCTAAGCAAATCATTTAAGGCCTGATTTAGGGCTTGTTGGTATTTACTGTGTTTGTCAGGGTAGTGGAGGACATTATGTCTGCCACCCTTATGGACAGAGGACTGTTATATTCAAAGACCTCATTGGCCCAGCTGTGATCTATATACCTTCCCCTGAATGAACCAAAGATTTAGTGGACTGCCGCTGTAGATTTTTATGTCCATCCATCTAAATTTTATACTTCAAAGTGGGAGTTGTTTTTAAAAAAACAATTAATTAATGATCCCCACACCCAGAGACTTTTTTCCCCTGGACGTGATGGTCAATATAATATTTTTTCTGTTCGTCACCTTCAAGTTTTCCCTGGTGGTGATAGACAGAAAAAAGCATTGGCAAAACAAATAGGTCTCATCTATGCAAGAGCTACTGGCTTTGCCAATGTGTTTTAGCCATGTTGTACACCAGTGTGGCTGCTGTTCAGCATGGCTAGAAGTTAATGGCATGAAGGAGGGTGGCGTTGAGTGTCATAGAGTGGAATGGCGAAGAGTGAAGTAGTGTGTTAGAGTGTTTTAGAGTGGATTGGCATTGAGTGTCGTGTATAGAAGTGGCAGAAAGTAGATTTGCATAGAGTTGCATACATTCAAGGGGCACAGAGTAGAATGGACTAGTATAGATTGAATTGGCATAGAGTGGTATAAAATTCAGTGGCATAGCGTGCAGCGGCAAAGAATTTAGTGGCGTACAATGCAGTGTCATAGAATGCAGTGGTGTAGATTAGAGTAGTGCATAGTAGAGTGTAGTGGCATAGAGTGCAGTGGTGCAAAGCAGAGTAAGGTGGATTAAAGTACAGTAGATTGGAGTGCAGTTGTGTATAGTAGAATAGAGTGGCATAGAGTGCAGGGCGTAGATTGGTGCAGAGTATAGTGCCATAGAGTGCAGTGGAATAGAGTGGAGTATTGTAGAGTGCTGTGGCTTATAGTGAAGTGATGCAGTGTAGAGTGGTGTGGAGTGCTTTGGAATAGAATGCAGTAGAGCAGAGTACAGTGGTGTAGAGTTACGTGGCATAGAGTGCACTGTTGCAGAGTAGAATGTCATTAGTGCAGTGATGTAGAGTGCATTAGCATAGAGCGTATTGGCGGACAGTAGAGTGGTGTTGAGTACAGCGGCATAAGGTGCAGTGGTGTAGAGTAGTGCAGAGTAGAGTACAGTGGTGTAGAGTAGAGTAGAGTGGACTTGTGCAGAGTGCATTGGCATAGAGTGCCGTAAAGTGGTGTGAGCTATAGACCACAAAGCCAATGGTCAGCAATGGACGGAACTTTCTGAATATACCCAAGATGTCTTTAGCAAACCAGACAGTCAGCTTTGCTGTCTGGTAGGCTTCAACCTAAAAAGGACATCAGACCCTCTGGCCAAACCAGGGCGGGCAGTCTGATGCCCTTCACTCTAATGCTCAGCACTCTCTCAGGTGTCGGAGTAAGCTTTCTGTTGATGAAGTCCAGAGGGGCACCGCCAATGGAAAGCTGGTGGTCCTCCTGACATACAATAGGGTGGGCAGACTTAGAGTTTGGCGGACAGGGTGTTTGTGACGGAGTACCTGTCCACCAAACTCTAAATCAGGCTCTTACTTTCCCTTTGGCTAAAATATAAATCTGTGTAAATAGTCTGTTGTTGGAAAGTGAGTTATTGTTAGGGGCAAATGTAGTTCTGCCACTGGCAATAAGGCCACTAACACATGATAGGACTCAGCATGGGTCTTAGAAAATTATTCCTTTGCTCAACCCTTGATAACGTGGCTGCGAGCAGACAGGTTTAACTTCAAAGACAGGTATGTAAAGCATTCAAAAACACCATTTCAGTAAATAATTAAAACACAACACAAAATAAAAATCCAACACCAATTTATAAAAATAGGTAATATTTTTATCTTTTAAATGACACCAAAACGAAAATAATCCACTGTAGGGAACCAGAGATATGAATTTTTAAAGATTAGTCACTTTCTAGTGCTTAGAAACCAATAGCGCCCCTTTAAGTCATTTTGTTTTCTCTGTCAGGGGCACACCTTTATAAATTGTTCTGAAGAATTCTCCCCACTGTAGTGGGCCGCCTTCTTCTGCAAGCGGGGTCCAGTTAGAACACCTTCCTAGCGTTCTGCTTGCGGGTCCCAAAGTATCCAACTCACAATCCAAGGTTCTGGAATCTCCAAGAGGGTCCTTGGAAGTGTGAAACTTCAACTCCGCAATCCACTTGAACAAAACCCCTACACATCCACTGGTACTCCAGGCTTTGAATTCTTTGTGGGGCTGTCCAGGTGAGCTCTGTTAACCTGTAGCTTGCAGGGAGTCCACTCTTAGTCCTTTGGCAGCAAGGTAATCCACAGGGCTGCAGTTTTACTTGGTGCAGTCTTCAGAGGTCAGGCCTTAGAGTTCACTGCACAGCAAAATCTTCAGCAGGGCACTTCTTGCTTCATTCAGGTTCAAGCAGCAGATCTGGAGGGTCAAGCACCAGGTCACTGCTGACCAATGAGAACATGGCAACTCCTCATAATTATGACCACATCCTGTAGAGTGTGGCATTAGTTTGTCCCAGAGTGCATCATTCTTCTAAATCCATAATGGCTGGTTTTCTAGCAAGGAGGTAAGAGCTGACTAAACACACCCCCTGGGATTGCTTATTTCCATGGACTCTCCCCCTACCATCTGCACATACCTTCCTTAAGCCTAGCCCCGACTCTGGGTCAAGACTGTCCAAGTGGACTGAAACCCAAGCCTCCCCTCTACCTTTGAAGCGGATGGTTTACGACTCCACCCCCTGGCCTGGCATTCCTATAGACCAGCACACTGCCCTCCCAGCAGAGTGATTAACCCGAGGGGTTCCTTATCAACTCTTCAAAGCAGCCTGGCTAATCAACTTAACTCTGACCAATCAGGGCAGGCCACTGGAAGGCTGAATTTGGACTTACAAACAAGAAAGTCTTATAACTTCTTGTATGTACACTTTAGGAGAAATTCAACAATATAATATTGTTGGATTTACTACTACTATTCTGGGAAGTCTTTGAATGGTCCGGCTAGTCCTCTCCTATCAATATTTATTCATCAATAACTCCCTACCATGTTAACCTATGGGCCATGGGGTTTGCAATGGGGAAAATGACTGGGGCCACTTTTGTAGCGCCAGGGCTTATAAAACCATATTTTATAAGTATTTTCCTAATTTCTACAGGACTCCCCCCCTGTGCACCTAGGGGAGACTTCAAGGGTTCTGAATCTGCAGAAATCATGCAGATTATCCTTACCCAATTCTTCTAGCATCGAAGTCGAATTTGAGCAGCTTTTTAACACAATGTGGGGAGTGAAATGTAAAATTTCACTTTACCCAGGCATATAAAAACTCATTTTATAAGGGCGCTCCTTATAGATAACTGACCCTCCACCCCTGGGATACCTAGGGGTGACCCTGGGGGGTCCCTAATATGCAGTAACATGGTAGGTTTTTAATTTCTAAGGGCCCCTACCCCCAAAGTCGAGTTTGGGCACAATTTAGGGTTTAAAATCTGTCCTGGCCACCAGGGATGCTTTTAAACTGACCTCAGGCTTCAGCACTGCACACATGCTAGTGCAGAAAATCTGCTGGCCTCTAAACTGCCATGCACCAGGATACTGGAGACTTCTAGGTAGTTTCAATCCCCTGCCCTATTACATACTAGGGGCTTATGGGGTAGGTCATGCCAATTACAGGGGTACCCCACCCCACCATACCATAGGGTACCCTAGTGTATGTTGGGTGTCTTAACTGTATTCTAATGTGTTCCTTTTAGCTTGGCACTGGCACTGGGCCTGGTTAAACAGAGCCCAGGGTCAGTCAGAGTCAGTTACCACCAGTTCCAGTCAGTAAAAAGTTGGGGGGTGTCCAGGGCACAGGATGACTTTACAACATCTGTGAAGTGTAATACAATTGTGTAATTTAAAAAGGTAAATAACACGTGATATACATAATCTGTACAGTCCCTCAACGCCTCCTTAATGCCCAGGAGCTCCGCTGCACCCAAGGTAGATGTGGAAATATGAGTACTAATAGATAGGTGGTGTTAGACTTGGCTTTTGTAAAGGGGTGGTAGCAAATACAGTATGTATACTTATGTGATGTTAACAGGGATGTGGGAATTGTAGTTAAAAAACGACTAGTTGTAGGCTGCACCAGGCCAAAGTTCTGTGCATTTAAGAGCTCATAGTCCCACCCGAGCACCTACCCATCAGCACCAAGGGGAGATAATGTGCCCACAGGGGGCTGGCTTTTCTGTGCGTCCCTCGCACCCTCCCCGACATGTTCACTCATAGCAATGAAAAAGGTGCACTCTCCCTCACACTACAGCTTAAACTGAGCCTACATTTGAAATCCATGTGCTCTGCACGCCTGGCAAAATATGTGCCTCTGTGTCTGTGAAAGGATTAACAACCCAGGAGCCGTAAACCCTGAGATTAGCTACAGCGCATCACTAGAGCTGCTACCTTCACACTGCGGATGTCGCGATCACGTGACTGAGCGTGTGATTCCCCCCCCCAAGCTCTAAATACGCTGCCATACAAGTTTCCCTGGAAGCACGGGTTTACTTCATCCTGAAAGAGTCCCATCACTCTGGTTTTTATGGACCATTGCCTGCAGCCTCTACAGGCGTAGATGTAAAAAAATATTACAGGATACCCTTTACTCTGTGTGCAGCTCCAGTAGGGACAGATTTACGGACTAGTGCAGGATTCTCCTCATACTTTTCGTGAAACTCCTGCAGGTCCAGGTTTACCAAACTTTACTGGATCCTCTGGTTGTTCTGTGTAGAGGTCCAACAAGTGCAGATTTACATGATATTGAAGGACTCTCCTGTCGGGGTGGGTGAAGAATTCCGCTCCAGCAGTGGAGTTTTGCCCACTCCGGCGGAGCACGGAGTTCTGCAAAGTGTCTGCGAGCTGAGTTTTTTCTCTCGCCTGGCTGGCCAGTGTTAAGTTGACGAGCACGATAAATCGCATGCTAGACCTCCTTCTGGAGAGATTTTGCAACGTGGCTGTCGTGGCAGGTCGCAACCGCTCACGTTAAGAAATCTGCTGCTCGCGTTGAGGAAGTTGCTGCTCGAGTAGAATATGTACTCGAGCGGAAGAAAGAAGCAGTGTCCTCTGGCGCGACGAGTAGTGCCATTTGCAGTGATTTTACAGTGCAGGACAAACTCCTGGAGCTAAAAATCAGTGCGAGCTATCCAATTTACCACACTCCACTGCCTGCAGAACTCCATGGAGCGCATCTGAGTTTTTTTGGCACTTCACAGGGTTTGCCCAGTCCTACTCTCCTGTTGCTCAGTGTGCTGGCTACTAGTGTTTCATTTGTTAAGACACATGAGTGCAGGGACCTGGCGCTGTTCTTAGTAGCTGCAACCACAGGCACAAATTAAGCACGGAAGCACATGCAGGTGTAGACTTACAAAATATCACAGGAATCTTCCGTTACTGTCTGTGCAGCTTCTGTGAGTTCAGATTTACAGAGCTCGAGAGTTTATCCCATTACACTGTGTGCAGCCCCGCAAGGTCGAAATTTACTGTGATGCTGCATTCTTCTGTTCCTCTCGGTCTGGCTGCCACAAGTGCACATTAACACAGCATTTTAGGATTCTCCCATTACACAGCCTGCTGCGCTGGCATGTGCTCATATACAGAATGTTCTAGAATTATCCTCATACTGTGAACGTTGCAGCTCCTGCTGGTGCAGATTTACGTAATATCACAGGATTCTCCGTTATTTTGTGTGCAGCTCCTGCAGGTTTGGGTTCACCAAAGTTTTCAGTTTTGTCCCATTGCTCCAGTGCTCAATTTGCCTAGGCCCTCACCAGGACACCACTGCAGCTTGCACAACCCATTGCCCCATCATCGCTGCCAGCGACGGTACCAAAACAACTACTAACCATCTCTCTCGTCTGCAAGTGCGATAGTTCAAATTATTCAAGGTCCCCAAAGCTAAAGGAATGGCAGGGGAGGCAGGTATTAGTATCATATTATGTATATTGCATTCATAAACAACCGATGTTCTGCTTATCCCTAAATTAGATGAGCAGGGACACCATGTGGCAGAGTGTCATAAGTGTGGTGATGACAATCAAGTGCCGGTGCCAAGCACCAAAAACCGCCGGCTCAAATTAAGGACTGTGTTGCTCTGTGCCGAGCTATGCAGGTGCATATTTCAAGAATATGGCAAAAGTCTCCTCTTACTCTGTGGGTAGCTCCTGCAGGTTCAGTTATATTACATTTGTAGAATTCTGTTGCTACTCTGCAGGTGCAGATTTACAACGAATCGCCAGTTCCCCTGTCGGAACCCATTTGGGTGTGCGGGGACAGGGCAGACAGGGGCTTCTGGGCCCAATCATAGCGGTTGAGGTAATTTGAAGCTGGTTTCTAAGGACTCATCCTACAATGGCTCTGTAAATCAGGGCAAGATTACCCTGTCCACACCAGACTCTCAGGGTAGCAAGGGTAAGCAGTAACAGTTCCACACTTCACTCTCAGGGAAGCAAGGGTGTGCAGTCACAGGATTCTTACGGAGATAACATGGAGGGCAAGTGCTTATCACCCAACGGTGAACCAACAGATGGACTAAGGTAATATCCAGGCCAGTGCTTATTTTTATGCTCACTGTGTAGGACAACAGTGTTGCAGAATGCTGATTTCCAAAAATGACATATTGTGCTGTGGGTATTGCCCTGTAACCCTATTTGAATCTGGGCTATTATGTAAACTTTAAACACAAATATTTCCACAGGGATTATTCAAAAACATTACATTAAGATAATAATGCAGCCACTGTTTTCAGTATTTTTGTTTGTAAATTGTTTTTGCTTGTTTTATCTTTCACTAGTACAATATATCTATCTTTCAGTGGATGTATAAGTGGTAAAACCAGGGCAGCCATATGCCAATATCTCACGCAAGACAATTTAATTGTTATATTAATTGAAAAACGTAATTGTCACCTAAATACATTGATTCAGGTCAAACTATATGAAAACGAGTCCCATGATCCCAAATATCTAAAGAGTACTTGTAAAAATGTTAATTCTATAAGCGCATTGCCTCTGGCATCTTTTCTTTCCACCTTGAGGTAATGAAAGATTCAGGTAACAATATGCGTTCTCCTGCCAAAGTCCCAAAAAGCCAAGACTCCTCTTATGTTACTTTCAGGCTTCAATGCACTCCTCTTAAATTACAGTTGATATGTTTCGGCCTGTACTGATCTCTGCAGGGCTTCATTCAAGGCTCGCGCTGGCACCTCGTCTGAAACTAACAACAAGCATTTACAATGCAATAGGTCTCCCAGTATTAAAGTTTGAGCTATTGGCATTGTATATTACAATGTGTTACATTAATTTGTTATCAAACTCTGAATTGTTGTATAAAGATGATTTGTGTCACGTGACTTCCCTACCATCTCCTGCATGGCCTGCTGCCTGCAATGTCGTAATGCAAGAGGATGTTCCTGAAAGAACTTTACAATCTACTTCAGCAAAGACAATCAGACACTGTCAGACACAGAGACGAACCAACACTGTCAACAAACCATAGACAAACGGACACTATCAGAGACACCCAGAGAACAACCAACACTGTCAACTAACCATAGACAAACAGACACTATCAGAGACACCCAGAGAACAACCAACACTGCCAACTAACCATAGACAAACAGACACTGTCAGACACCCAGAGACGAACCAACACTGTCAACTAACCATAGACAGACACTGTCAGACACCAAGAGACGAAGCAACACTGTCAAATAACCATAGACAGACACTGTATTACTCAGAGATAAACCATCACTATCTAATACACATAGACAAACAGACACTGTCAGACACCCAGAGACGAACCAACACTGTCAACTAACCATGGACAATCAGACACTGTCAGACACCCAGAGACGAACCAACACTGTCAACTATCCATAGACAAACAGACACTGTCAGACACCCAGAGACGAACCAACACTGTCAACTAACCATAGACAAACAGACGCAGTCAGACACCCAGAGACGAACCAACACTGTCAACTAACCATAGACAAACAGACACTGTCAGACACCAAGAGACGAAGCAACACTGTCAACTAACCATAGACAGACACTGTCTGACACCCAGAGACGAACCAACACTGTCAACTAACCATAGACAAACAGACACAGTCAGACACCCAGAGACGAACCAACACTGTCAACTAACCATAGACAAACAGACACTGTCAGACACCAAGAGACGAAGCAACACTGTCAACTAACCATAGACAGACACTGTAAATTACTCAGAGATAAACCATCACTATCTAATACACATAGACAAACAGACACTGTCAGACACCCAGAGACGAACCAACGCTGTCAACTAACCATAGACAAACAGACACTGTCAGACACCCAGAGACGAACCAACACTGTCAACTAACCATAGACAAACAGACACTGTCAGACACCCAGAGACGAACCAACACTGTCAACTAACCATAGACAAACAGACACTGTCAGACACCCAGAGACGAACCAACACTGTCAACTATCCATAGACAATCAGACACTGTCAGACACAGAGACGAACCAACACTGTCAACAAACCATAGACAAACGGACACTATCAGAGAGACACCCAGAGAACAACCAACACTGTCAACTAACCATAGACAAACAGACACTATCAGAGACACCCAGAGAACAACCAACACTGTCAACTAACCATAGACAAACAGACACTGTCAGACACCCAGAGACGAACCAACACTGTCAACTAACCATAGACAGACACTGTCAGACACCCAGAGACGAACCAACACTGTCAACTAACCATAGACAAACAGACACAGTCAGACACCCAGAGACGAACCAACACTGTCAACTAACCATAGACAAACAGACACTGTCAGACACCAAGAGACGAAGCAACACTGTCAACTAACCATAGACAGACACTGTAAATTACTCAGAGATAAACCATCACTATCTAATACACATAGACAAATAGACACTGTCAGACACAGAGATGAACCGTCACTATCAAATTCACATAGACAGACACTGTCAGACACCCAGAGATAAACCATCACTAATAACTACCCATAGAAAAACAGACACGGTCAGCCATCCAGAGATAAACCGTCAGTACCAAATACACATAGACAGACACGGTCAGACACCCAGAGATCGTCTGTTACTATCAAGTACCAGTAAACAAACAGAAGTTGTCAAACACCCAGGGATGAACCAACACTATCAAAAGTCCCAAATATTGTGCAGCGGAGGGTTGATGCTTTCGAGGATAGTGGAGGAGAAGGGAAAGGGTGGATGGCGGTGTGTAGAGTGGTTGGTAGACCAGAGGGTTCACACAAGTCCCTGTAACTCCTTCGGTGCAGAGAGGGGGTGCCTTCAAGGGCCCCATTCAGCTCAAAGCCGATGTGTGTTTGTGAAACATTGGTGACTCGAGTCCCTTATCACATTCAGGAGGGGGGAGGGGGGGGCGTCATTCTGCATTGTGACTTCAGGGGCTGGAACCAGGGCTCTGTGAAGAAGAAACTGTGAAAAGGACCAACAGAGGCCTTTGGCTGCTTGTCTGCAGCGGGAGGGGGGCGGGGGGGAGGGGGCTTTAGGAACGGCAGATTTTTTTATTTATTTATTTATTTATGCATTTTTATATAGCGCGGACTTTACCCGAAGGTGACAGAGCGCTTCACAATAGGAACAGATCGTCTGGTGTCCTTTGCTTCTTCTGACCAGCTGTGTATAATTACTTAAATCATGTTTACTTTTGATGACTCCAGCGGAAGGCATCTTGTGACTTGACCCCAGTGACGCTAGTGATGCCAGTGACGCTCTTGCTGGTGCACAGCAGGAGAGGATGAAGGGCGAGGCGGCAGTCAGTCCGTGTTTTTGCAGCACACACGTGTATGGAAACATATGCTTCACTTACACACTAACAGTGCAAAACATTTCAAAAGAAAACGGCAACTTTGAAAGAAGTGGTGTGAGGGAGAGGAGGTGGAAGAGTGGGGTGGAGGAAGGGGCGAGCAGAGAATGAAGTTTGTGTTGGGGAGGGCAGAGGATGAAGAGTGAGTGACCCGGGGAACGAGGGAGAGGGCAAGGGGCCCCTCACAGCTCACTAACCGTCTCCTCTGGTGCCGTGAGGGCAGGGTGTCTCTCACACCTCACTCGCCTTCTCTGGGGCTCGGCTCGGTAGCTGGTGATGTCCGCAGATTGAGACCCTCAGAGGCCTGCACAGAGCATCCCTCGACTCTGAGGGTGAGGGTCCGGAGGGTCCGAGTCCAATCTGGTGAGTACAGCTCACAGTTCACACCCGTCCTCGGAACAGGGGTCCTCAGACAGTTATCCCTTGACCCCTCACCCCACTTCCTGGAATCGGAAGAGCTCTCTGGTGTAGCAGTCCCGGCTCCAGAGAGGCCTGGCCGGGGACGCGCTTGCGCAGCAGTTGCGCACCATTTAATTAATGTAGAACGAACCTCTGAGGCCTGGCCGGGGCAAAGGCTGCGCCTGCGTGCTGTGTACACCATTTAATTTATTAAGAGGCTGGGGGGCCCCCAGAGGCTGGGGGCCCCGGGGCAGGGGATTTGGGGCCGGGGCCCCCCCGCAACGCGGGGGCTGCGGGGGCCTGTGTTACGCCCCTGATGAGGGCCTCTTCACGGAGTAAAACGATGATAATACGGAAAATGGATGGGCACATTATCTGACTTCTGTTTTAGCGCAGTTCGAGAAAGGCTGCATGGATTACATTACCTAACGTGGAGGTGAAGAACACTGGTTCTGATCCATTCCCAACATATGACCTACCACCAGCAGATATTGGCCGCCCAGCCAGCACTTCATCTCAGCGAACCTGCTCCTGTACTCCCCAGCTGGTCGTGTGCGCGTGAGGAAAACTACCGTGGGGCGGGACTTCCGTTTCCTGCTGGAAGCCGCGCCCACGGAGTGCCTGCCCAGGAGAGGAGCGGTGGCGGCTGAAGTCCGGAGTGGCGGTAAGTGGGGGCGGGGGGGCGCTCGGTGCACTTGTGGGTGTGTGTGTGCACGCGTGTGTGTATGCGACAGCGGGGGTAGGTTCTCTGTATGTGTGGGTGCGTGCGTGCATGGGCGCTTGTGTGTGTGTGTGTGTGTGTGTCTGTGTATGCGTCTGTGTATGCGCATGCGTGTTTGGTGAAAGAGCTTCCCGGGAGACAGCAGCTGAGCGCGTTCGCGAGCGCGTGCCCCGCTCAAATAGCCTCCTTGAAGAGGCAATGCGCGCGGCCAGCCCTGTCTCCTGGGAAGCATAGTCACTGACAAAAGATCTCCTGGCGGACACAGCGCTGACGCGCTGTTAAACGCCAGGAGACCTAAAAAGCCAGGCCTGCACAGCTTCCTTTCCATAGTGGATTCCTTTTAGTATGGAATGTAAAAACACACCACTTGATTTGGAGATAAATGCACCAATGGAATTGACATTTTTACAACATGAAGCCAGGGCCAAAATGAAAGTCAGGATACCAGTTTCACATGCATTTGGGCACTGAGTGCAGGGCAACTCACAAATTCTAATGTGCAGTTTCTGCAGGTGTAGATGAATTACAAACAAGTACAGGGTTCTCCTATTACTTTATGTTCAGCTCCTGCACATGCAGATTTACAGACTATTGTATGATGCCCGGTGCAGGTTTACAAAATTTGGCAGGATCCTCATGTCACTCTCTTGGCAGCTCCCACTGCTTTTTCAGATCACAGGGTGTGGGAACCGAACCCCAATAATCTAATAAACCACAACATTGAATGAACCCAAAATGTACCTTAGGCCGTACAGCTCCACAAACATTCTCATTGATTTAGCGGCAAGAGACTACCCTCCTCATTAATACACAAACTTAGCAGAGTAAAATCATAATTAGTAACTGGGACCATTAAAAAACTGACTTTTAGATCAAAAGTAAGCTTTAAAGGCAAAATGAGCATTACAAAGAAATTTGCATATTCTGCTGTGAAGGCTCAGATACAGAATACACAATCAGGGATCATAACAAAAACCCTAGTTAGTCAACCTAATTTCTAAATGCCAAAGTTATAAGGAATACTGACAACATCCTAAGTAAGGAAAATCTCTAAATAATTGGACTGAATTTCAGGAAGAAAAGTTGCTCTGGGTCCTTCACAACCAAGGGTTTTTATACACAATGTATGCATTTTAATTAATAAATATGCAAACTCAACATGGCATGATCATAGTTACGTGGTAATAGCAAATCAAAAACATTTTCATAAGTTTATAAGGGTCTTAACAACAATCCATTTCTAAAGGTAAGAGAAATGTTCCGCTCGCTTCCTCAGCAACTGCGCTTCTGAGGTGTACAACTCAATAGGAAACACGTTCTTAACAATAGGTCATAGAATTAGGTTCTTTTACACATATACTTAGGAACTAACAACTGAGATCATTCAAAATTATCCTTTAGGTACACAATGAAAAGTTTCATTCACTATACATGCTTTTTAACACTACAGAACACTGAAGTCATTACTACCTGTGCTCTGAAAAAACTTTCCGAGGGTAACTGATTGGGAGAGGGTAATGAGAAGGAGCACAGTGAGCTAAACACCACAAGCTGCATCCATTTGAAAAAGAATTGTCCCACAAGGAAATGTGGCACAACTATACTACATTATAGTCACACTTCCATATGAGATAATCATATTTTAATTTAGCGGTTACAGTCATATGCATCATTAAGATTAGCAATTCGCAAAAATAATTTGTTCCCCAAAATTGCACATCAGAAAAAAACTTTCACTGTTTCTCTTAGAGCTCCTGTGTTTGATCTCAGAACACAGGTGTGAAAGGTCATGGTTCATTCACTTCATGCACTCGTTGCAGAACCTTACAAAAATAGTCTCTTTTTCTTTCTCTCTCTCTCTCTCTCTCTCTCTCTCACCCACCCTCTCTCCATCTTCATTTCCCCCGAAGACACCCCAAACCCGGGTTTCTTTGCTCCTGTCAGGCAGTATGCCCCCTTCTGGGAAAGCAGTCATGATATGACTGTCACGAGTGGCATCTTGAGAGATGGCAGAATGTGGGCACTTCCCAAAGATGCACGGGCTCTGTCTCTGCTGGGTATGTTAACACATAGGGGGGACTATTCCTGGAAAAGTTGTTGCCTTCAGTTGTTTGGAGAATCGCCCCCACACTTCATGAGAATAAACACGTTCCCGGAAAAAACGCGCGTTTCTATCAAGATTAATTACACTGTCAAAAAGAAAAGAAACTCTTTTTAAGTGTGTCACACTAATTGCAAGACTGGACAGGTCTGTCTCATCCTAACCTTATGAAAGATAGCCCTGTCTTCTGATCTGCACCGGTGAGATCTATAACCAGAGTGGGAGCTGCCCACGTTCTGAGTTTGAAGAGCTGTCTCACTTACTGTCTGAGACCTCAGCCTGTAGGCTCTCTGTAACCTGATAGATAGCTCTGCAGTCAAGGAGCTGAACCTGAAATATATGCTGAAGCTGAAGAACTTCTCTCTTACCTAAAATCTCAATATGTACAATCTATAGCCTGTGAAACTTCTCTGCTGTTTGAGATCATAGCATGTAAAACTATGGACCATACGCAATAAAGCATTTTCACAAAGACACAGAATGGGTAAAATCTTTTGATACATATGGCCTTATGTAGCCAAATATAGAGTGCTGCCGCCTAAGACCAAGTTCTATAACATGAGTGACATTCATTTTATTTTATATAAGGATTTTCTATAGTGTCACAGCAGTATGTCCGATTAGCGCACTTCACATCGAATATAATATGATATGATCGAATATATATTAGCCAATGAAACAGTTACTATCTGAGTTTTAAGGTGCTATTTGATCATTCTTGGGTAATCTCTCCTGTCTCAGTTCTGAGCCTTTAAAATTTGTAGAACTACTTTTCATGGTCTGAGCATGTAGGATCTCTGTACCCTGAGGGATAGCTCTGCGGTCTGACATCTGAGCCTGTAAGATTTCTGTAGCCTAAGAAACTGCTCCCTTCTAGAGACTTTAGTGTGTAAAATCTATATTCTGACTTCTAAAATGCTGTCAAGGCTTCAAAATGCAAGAACTGGGTTACTTGTGGGCTAGTTTTGTTGTCTCAGGGATTAGCCTAGATCTGTCTAATTTTAGACTCAAGCCTTTCAAATCTACATGAAGGATAAACTTACTGTTCAAAGTAAGTAAGATCTGTAGATCCCAAGGATAGTTCTCCTTTCCAGAGAGTAGTTTCTAAAGCCCGTATAACCTGATGCCTGCAAGGTCTGAGCCTGTTGTGTGCTATCAAGGTTGTTGAAAACACGGTCTGTGTTGCCCAAGGCTAATTCTGTCATCTGAGGTTAAGCATGTGGAATATCTCAGTGGTTGAGGCCCAGAGCCTATTTAGATCAATGTAATGGTTTACAACAGGGTGCCTGCATCTGTATGATCTGTGTAACCTGGGGAAATCGCTGCCAGTTCGGGTTTGAGCATTTAGAATCTGCACAGCCCGAGCGATACACCTGCTGTTCCCGGCATGAGCCTGTAAGATCTCTGCACCCTAAGACACAGCTTTCCTCTTAAGGTTTAGGGTATAACGTTTGTATGACATGATAGATTTGTTCCGGAAGTCTGATCGTGTACGATGCTGCAAGGCTCTGCATTGCAGATCTGTGCTATCAAGTCATGACTGCTCATGCGTGATCTGATCTTGGGATTGCCCTGCTACAAGCACAGAGGCCCTCAGATCTGCACAGACAAACTGGAGGGCCATTGTTACACCCTGAGATTGCAAGTCCTATGCATCTTAATGGGTAAAACTGTTGTCTGATCTGGATTCATTAGAACTGTGGGACCTATAGCTTTTCGAAGACCCCTGTAAAGATTCTAGCTGCTACAACTGCTGAACCCTGTGATCATGCTGTATTAGCAAAATTGCTATACATTTTTCCCAAAAGAGATCCATAAATAATAGAACAGTCCCCTGTAACAAATACCTTGCTCTTGATGGAGAATTTTAAGTTTCGAGAAAAATATTTAGAGAAAGATAACCAATATGCATTCAATATAAGAAATGTAATTTCAATTGAAATTACTCCAGAGGTTCATGAACTAGTAAACCTTGAAGACTTCATCAGTGTTATCATGATCTTGTGCTCCAAAAGATGGAATGCCAGTACTGTTGAGGTGTAAGGTAAAATAAACAAAAGTGCTACCTACTTGTGCTCAAATACACTAAGTTCTACATTCCACTCGCTGTCAAAAATGTTTCAAGTAATATGGATGGCATAATGTGGGCACTTCCCAAGGATAAGGCTAGGTTATATGACTTAGGGGGTGATTTAGAGTTTGACAGACAGTTCCCCTGCCCAATTTAGGGATGGGAGAACTGTCAGTTCTCCATCGACAGAGCCCCTTTGGACTCCAATGACGGAAACTATCTCCAATGGACTGATGGAGTAGCAGCTGTCTGATAGTTTTTTTTTCTGCCGTCACCGCCTGGACACACAGAAGAATAAATAATGCCCCCCTCACCCTGGAACAAAACTCTCAGAGTGTAGAAACCATTCATTTTTTATATCAAACTCCCACTTTGGGAGTTATATATTTTTTAAATTAAGTTTGGTGGACTCCCTTCCAAACGGATGGGTGCTATTTCATCAACCTTGTTGTACCTTGGAGGGAACTGTTGTGATGGTGGGTCACTACAACATACAGAGATGGCTACTGGGCCAGTGGTCATTTCTAAATAGGATTGGCTACTGTCCATCAGGGTGGTGGATGTAAGTCCTCTGCTGTCCTGACTGACACTAGTCTGCCCTCCAAGGTCTAAATCAGGCCCTTTAGAGTGCGACCACCAAGTGATGCCAATTACAAGAAACATTCTAAAAATAATCTTTTCTTCTAGGTGACAAACAGGCACTCCAACAGCAGAAAGCTCGCCTAGAGTGCTGTAATTCCTTGCACTAATACCAGATGGCACTTTCGATTCCGGCCCTTTGCATGTCAACTATCCCAATTCTTCTTTGGGCTATAGTCACTGCCCCTATACCCTGCGCAGACCATAGACCAAAGTTATTGCGGAAATTGTTTCCCTGAGGCATCTCAGAATGCAGCCTCAGGTTGGGACGGCGAATCAGGCCAGATTAAGTTAAAAGAAGTAGGAGGACGACCAATATGACCACTAGTCTCATCATTCTGGAAAGCCCTGAACCCACTCCAGAGTAAGCAACCTCAATTCTGAGATTTGAAGAAAGCCCTGAAATCAGGCATCTTTAAAAGGTGGTCCCTCGCTATTGAGTCAGTTTTGGGACCACCACACCTACCAACCCAGTCACAAAGGGACTAGACCACCTACCCCCATTCACATATAGGTTTGCAAGTAACCCTACAATGAAGAAAAGACCCCGCTGCCCCATCCATCCAACCTGATAAGTTAGCAGCCAACACCCTGCTGGAAATACTACCTCGACCTATTTCACCCAAAGGCTTTCAAGTGCTGTGAAGTGGCTGTAAGGCATCCAGCGGTGCTTTAGAAAAGAGAGAAATAAAGAAGTTAATTTATACACATGGCTAACACGTCATCAGAAATTGATGAAGCAAATAAAACTTGACTTCCAACATTTTTCTTTCGTGTTTTAAATAAATGTTCACAGCGGCTGTCCTTCAACATCCAACAATCTAATGGTGGTGCCCAGGTTTTACTGTCTGTTATATGCACATTCTTTTTCATCCTTGCTTTCTCCCTTAGTCACTGCTTTTCTGTCTTTTCCTTCCTTCCCTATTTTGTGTTTTTCTTTCTCTTGCTCTGGATCAAACTTTGTTAAGGAAAAATAAGTGCTGCTACCCAAAGATTTGTGCTGATGGGTCATAGCAACAACTACAGGCTCAAATTAAGCACTGGTGCATTATGTGTTTATGGTAGTTGCAGCTTACACTGCTATACGTAAGCCATCTACCACCTAACATGTAGGAACATTTCAATTGTGGCATCCCCTCGGGGGATCGGAAAGGACACCCCAATGTTTATACAAAACTGTTAAATAAATACAATTGGCCTTTGCATAGCCAGGTATTTAGGACACTTTGAATATAGGGGAGCAGAGCTCCTGTTAGAGCCCCTCACCACTGCAGAATGAGGGACATCCAGCAAGCCCCCCAGACACCCTCCAAAGGACTGATGACCTGCTTAAAAGATGAACTGTAGAGGGAGGCAGGTCTTGGCAGCAGTCACGAAGAAAAGAAAGGTAGATGAAGGGGGCTTCTAATCTAGACTCCAGGGTCCAGCTATTCCTCGAGAAAGGACAGCAAAGCAAGACCTTTCAACCACTGGAAAATGAGTTTTAAAATTTGGGAGGCAGAACTAGTAACATCTTTCCAGCAGAGGTTCTGGTCTCACATAGTGAATAGGATTTATTTATTTTGGAATACTCAGAATGTACATAAACTACAAGAGAACAAAAACACAATGAGCAGAAAAACAAAGGAAACAGGAGTTTCTCTCATAAGATATTCATTCGATTTGAGTTGGGTTTGCAGCACCACTTTATGTTTCCGTTTGATGCGAAACAATTCCTCTGTATGCATTTAATCACAACCTCGACCCAAATACACTGATCCTACGCCTACTTCCACTTATTTGAATGAGTTTTTTCATTATTATAATTTTTAGATGCTTGTTTCCTAAGTATAATTTTAACCCTTTTCGTCTTTGTATGTTAAATATTAGTTTATTCATTTATCCTTTACCTAGCCCTGAATTTACCTTCATATTAAATGTATTATGATTGCATTTTTTTATTTCATTTATTCTCCTTATTCTATCTCAAATCCTAACCATAAATTTAACCTTTTATTGATTGTATTTTTATTAGAGTAAATTATTATTCAATCTTAACTTTATAACTTGCTTTTTCTACTTCATTTCAATTTATTAATTCTCTTAACATATCCAAAATACGAAGTGTAATCCTAAGTGACTTTAGTGTAACTTACTTTATTTTTATACTAATTAGGATCCTAAACTGATTATTAACACCGATTCTTTAATCATTATTTTATTTAGTTTGGTAAATATTCACATTTTACAGTGTATTCAGACTACTCATTAGTTATTTTACATATTTTTAAAGGAAACTGAATGGCCTGTTTAAAAATAGAGTATCCAAATAGTATTTCTTCATGGGTTGAGAGATTCCCGTACAACCGTACATTTAATTGTATTACAAAAGTTAGTATTTGCTTAAAAAGAACATAGGCAATTTCTTTTAATTAACCTTTACATCTTGCAGAGGAACTCCCCCTGCCATCCCTTCTACTCTTTTGCACTATCACTTTTTCATGTATTTAAATGAGTTACACTTTGTTTTTTCATCACTTAATTATGTCAAATTAACCCTTACACGCTCTTAATTTAATTCCCCTCATTCATTTTTGCTATTTCCCTCAGACAAAGTTGTAGTCCATAATCTAGTTGTCTCCATGATGCTGTGACTCAAAATATCGTGGTCTTAATGTTGCAACAGGCTGATGTTGTGCCATCAACGCTGTAAGGTTGTACTCTTATTACACTACCTCAAACCTAGCCTATGACTATTTTCAGGAGTGTAAGTCTTCTCTCCAACTGTCCCACTTGGCATTCAGATTTGAAACTCTTTAATTTAACTTATTCATGTTCCCATTTACTCCAGCAGGCGACTGCACACTCTTTTTGAACATATCCACTCCCATCACTAGGCTAAGTAAAGTGTGATGTGGAAACCTGTTACAGAAGTTATCTCTAGAGCATACTCTTCCCTAGGTTTGAAGAATTTTAGGCGTCTGAGATCCCAGAGATTGCTTCATGGACATTGTCTTTTCTTGGAAGGAGTTCCTGTATGCTCCAAGGTATATTACGAAAAAGGAATTAGATGTCGGTAGCTCATAAGTCTTCCTGGGTACTGGAGAGATAGATCTTTAGGTTGCCCGCACCCCCTTATCCCCCGGCCTCTTTACCTCATGCTTTGATGATGTGACCCTAAGGATTTCTCATTGTTCCAGAGTCCTTACCATGTCTCTATATGAACTGTATGTCCATTCTATTTGATTTCAAGATGATGGCCATCCAATGGTCATACATGCAGAAAAGTAGGCCCTCTATATCCAAACCCGGCAGACTCTGCCGCACTGTACTTCAACAACACCCCAAGTGTGCTGATCTGTACACTACAGCTCCTAAAGCTGATATACACTCCTTTGCCTGTGTCTAGGAGCGGAGCCAGCCTTACCCGAGACCTGCCTGCCATTTCTACTAGAAGTCTTTAGCCATCAGGTTATCTCCTGCTGTCATCACCTTAGTCCGCTGAGGATGATTTTCCCATGCAGTTTATCTCTGTGGATCACTGTGGAGAAGTAATAATTATTTTGCGATCTTGACGAACACACCACTCATCATCATTTTTATTGTTATTAAAAACATCATTCTTTCTCATCCAAGTCTGAAACATATAAGTATTGGGAATATGACCTCTAAAAAGTTCAAAGGGCACCCTCTCAGTAGTTGAGTGTGGAGTTAAACGATAAACCATAACTCTTTCAAAAATAGCAGCTTTCCAGTCACAATTTTGTTCCTTAGCTAGTTGTATAGTTTCCTTAAGGAAACGATTGAATCTCTCTACCATCCCATTTGATTATGGATGGTAGAGAGAGCACCGCTTATGCACAATACCTTTTTTGCTTAAGAAAGTTTCCATCTCTTTTGAAACAAGTTGAACACCGTTGTCAGTCAATAGTGACTCAGGCAGGCCTTCTCTACAAAAAATATCATCCAGAAATTTTACAACATCTTTAGTCTCCACACTCTTCGTGACCTTTATCTCTGGCCAAGGGGAAAACATGTCCATCAGGACCAAAACATAGAATTGAGCACCTTTTTTAAGAGACTGGACCCAAAAGATCTAAAGCAACATTCTGCCAACAGCGTGTGGGAGTTTCCCGTATAGCCATAGGTTGAACTCTCGTCTTACAAATCTTGTCACAAGCGCAACACTCAGCGCAATCTCTCACCATACGCTCAACCTCAATATCAATTCCCGGCCACCAAAAATGTAGACGAATCCTCTCCTTAGTCTTAGAGATACCCTGGTGACCCGTGTGAGCTAATTGAACAATTTTACTTCTAAGAGAACCAGGAGGAATCAAGCGAGTACCTCTCCAAAGTAACTCATCTCTCAAAGGAAGTTCATTGCGAACATTCCAGTACTTCTTTACCTCTTCGTTTAGAAGTCTAATGCTAGTCCAACCAGCAGAGACAGATTTGCACACATCAAACAAAACATGATCAAGCTTAAATGCCTCTCTCCACTCAGATTCAGAAACCACTCCATCTACAATTTCACAAACTTTAAAATCATCCATCTCCCAAGTGTCATCCAAATCAAGACCATCATTAATGCATCCCTTAATGACTAAGCGAGATAAACAGTCAGCTACTTTGTTATCAACGCCAAGTATGTACTTGACTACAAAATCATAATCTTGTAAAGCTATGACCCACTTACATATACGAGAAGAAATTGCATCCAAAGATTTTTTCCCAAAAACATCCTCTAAAGGTTTGTGTAAAGCTTGTACCCCATAAGAATTTCTTGAGTTTCTTTATCGCCCAATAAATGCACAACGCTTCCTTCTCTATAACGGAGTAAAGAAGTTCCGGACCCACAAGAGCTCTAGAAAGAAAAAGTATGGTGATTTCTTTCCCATTTTTTATTTGTTTCAGCACAGCACCTAGACCATGTGAACTTGCATCTGTAATCAAGACAGAGGTCAAAGAAGGATCAAAGCTTTGCAAAGAGGAAGCAGACAAAAGAGCTTGTTTAATCCCTTCAAACTCCATCTGACACTTGGAAGACCACGAAAACCTTACACCTTTCTTCAAAAGAGGTCTTAGTTCAACTGTACGTGAAGCAAATTGAGACACACATTTATTATAATATTCCGTCATGCCCAAAAACGTTACTAAATCATCTTTAGACTGCGGAACAGGCAAATCAACAATCGTCTTGACTAAACTCTCCTTAGGTCTGACACCCTCACTGGTCAAGCAATGGCCTAAATAATCAATTTCTGTAAGATTAAATTTACACTTGCTTTCTCTTAAAGTAAGACCTCTTTCACTGAAGCGTTCCAGAACAGATCTTAATCTAGTATCATGTTCTGTTTGAGAGGTCCCATAAACCAAAACGTCATCCTGGTAAATCTTAACTCCAACCAGACCATTCAGGACCTCCTCCATAACCCTTTGGAAGACGGAAGCGGCGGAGATTAAACCAAAAGGGAGTCTTGTAAATTTAAACATCCCAAAAGGAGTTATGAACGCTGTCAAGTCCATGGACTCCTTGTCAATCTTAACCTGGTGGTAAGCAGCACGCAAATCCAAAGATGAAAATATACGAGCACCATCTAACTGCGTTAGCATTTCAGTTATATTGGGAAGGGGATATTTATCAGAGACAACCTCACAATTCAAGGCACGAAGGTCAACGCAAAAACGAACCTCGCCCGAAGCCTTACGTGCTAAAACGACTGGGGAAATCCACTCACTAGCTTCAGTCTCGATAATGATGCCTTCTCTTTTTAACTTTTCCAGTTCATTTAACATAGAATCTTTCATGGCTAAAGGCACACTACGTACTTTACACGTGACAGGCTTAGAATCAGGTTTGTGATGAGTGTAACCTGACAGACAACCCAACTTCTCATTGAAAACATTTTTAAATTCAGCACGTAAAGCACTGCCAGTATCATAGGGTGGATTGTTCTTACATTCATTACTTACAACTTTGATGTCAGCGATGGAATGTGAAATACAAGTATCAGAAGGTGATTTGTCCGAACTAGATAATTTGTCCAAACTAGAGCCGTTGTTTTTCGAGATATCCCTTAAGACAATGCATGGATCAGCTCCTGGAACTAAAGATATGCCCATATCAGCTTGATGATACCAACTGATTATGCTATCACCTTTACATGAAATGTATATCTTTCCTGCTGTCATTCGATCTTTATACTCAATACTCCCTAGAAAGTAACCAAACAATTTTATTGGTTTACCACCATAAGCCAGAGGTCTTATATCTGGCTTAAGGATGGTAACTTTATTATGCAATTCCAGGTCATAAAAACTCTTAGGAACAAGAGTAATTTTTGCCCCTGAGTTAAATAACATTTTTATATCACACTCATTGATCTTGACAAAGTCAAGAGGACCCTTACATTTGTTCTTATTAGAAGTAATGATAATCTCTCCACAATGTAAATCATCATCATCTTCATCATCAGATTGTGACTCATTCTCGCTATGTATCAAGACTTCCTTAACTCGCCTATTGGATTTATATTTCTTAGCTCGACATGCTTTTGTGAAATGTCCTACCTTGCCACAATTTTTACATTTAGATTTGAGTGCAGGGCAGGATCTGTCATTAGCAAGGTGATCTGTCATATCACAACGAAAACATTTTAATTTCGCCTCATTTTTTGAAAATGAACTAGAGGAATTAGGAGTGTCCCAAGAACTATTTTTCTTTAAAATAACCTTAGATGATTTCTTAGCAACCACCTGTACCTTCTCCTCAACTGGAACTTTATCCTCCTTTTTCTTTATAACTTCAACACAAGCAAGAGAGTGTTCAATCCTCTTTGCGTTCTCAATAACCTCATCAAGTTTAGGGTCGTCTTTTTGCCAGAGTTCATCTTTAATTTTTTTGTATAGAACAACCTAACATAAACTGATCCCTAATTCGCTCTTCAATAGCATTATCAAACTTACAGGTTGCACCCAACTTACGTAACGCAGTAATATATTTTTCGACTGACTCATCTGCTTTCTGTACCCTCCTCCCAAAATGATAACGCTCCAGAATAGTGCTGATTTTCGGGAGATAGTGTTTCTCGAGTTTTTTAAGACAAACCTCGAACTCATTCAAATTACTCGACTCCTCATCAGTCAAGTCGGGCAGATGTTCAAAAACTTCTTGCCCCTCATTGCCAAGACAATGTAAGAGCAATGCAGATTTCCTTTCGGCACTTAAGGAAACTCCACAAACACGTGCATAATTCAAAAACACTTTTTTCAATTTAGACCACCTTATATCAGGATCGCCTGGATTCGAAAGAAAAAAAGGTGGTGATGTGACATTCTGCATTGTTAAACACACAATAGAAGAAGTATGCTGATAAACGATAAGTGAGTGTTAAATTAATAACAGAACATTGTCTAAGGTGAAAAATAAAAGATGAGTTAATAAAACAAAATATCAAGCTCATAAACAGTGAAGATGTTGTAGAAATATTATCATTTAACACTAGCAGGTTGAAACTAATTAAGAGAACAGTTGAAATGAATTTGTAACAAAAGTGGAGAAGCTGCGTGCATCCACGTACAAAATTTAGTTAATTAAAAATTCCTCTGTTGTTTAGATGAACATTGAACACAAGACTAGGCAAGTGAATTCTTCCGTTGTTTAGCTGTGCGCATCAGCGCATGAATAAGAGGCAAAATAGACAACAAGTAATTGTGATTAGCTGTGCGTATCAGCACACAGAAAGGCAAAGGTATAAAAATGTAATGTTGTCAAAAAGGCTGTGCGCATCAGCGCAGATGAGCTGGATAACTTGTTCGGTTCTTTAGCTGTGCGCGTCAGCGCAGAGAACAATAAAGTTGATTGAATATGCTTGGCAGGCAGCTGTGCGTATCAGCGCACAAGGGACGAAAGACGCAGGGTCACAGAACAAAGGAGCACGAAAGCATCAGGTATCCAAGCAACACGAGTCCACAAATGAGAGTGAAGCAAGAAACAAGTGACTTGTCAGTATGACGTGGGTATGAGCTTCAACCAATGAGCGACAGGCAGGAACAAGCTGGAAACAGAGAACGCAATGTCGCTTCGTAAAGCGGAACAAAGGAGAATGGAGTCAGCGTCGCGTGGAGCTTCTACAGGTAAGACTCGCGCAACACATTTGAATGATGCCAAAGATAACACTGAGGCTCGAGTGCAGGCTGGGGCTCGAGCGCTGAGAGTAACAGATGAAGTGAAGAGCTGGAGCGCCTTTTAAGTTAAAAAGAAAAACCACTTAAGCGCTAAGTGACCTTGGACCAAACCCCAGCGGAGGCAAAGAAAACTTTTAATGAAGGGTTTCTTTGAAGTTAAATCCTCGGTTTATTCTGTTGTAGCTGTAGCCTCAAAGCGTGAAGCAGAGCACAGAGACGAGGTGGAGCCTTTCAGGGGTGATAGTAAATGTCAAAAGTCTAGGTTTATTCTGTTGTAGCTGCAGCCTCAAAGCGTGAAGCAGAGTACAGAGACGAGGTTGAGCCTTTCAGGGGTGATAATAAATGTTAAAACAGTACCTTAAATTGCAACTCGACAGAAGCAATTGTGTGTTAGGACGCTGATGTGAAGAATGAAGGAATAAAGCAGGGTTCTTTTGAAGACAGCTGAGTGTTGATTGTAGATAGTTGAAAAATTGATAGAAGGAAATCAACAGTCCCAGGATCGTCGCCAATGTGAAGAAGTAAATCTGATGCAGATAGTTTAAAGATATTTCTTGTTTATTAAGTAACAGCTTATACAGCGTCCTACCCACAGGAAAGCCAACAGCAACTCATCTGATGCTAGGCAACTAGCCTGCATTCACATAAACATTCTAGATTGCTCTACTGAGCTAGATTCCAACACTGACTGTAAAGGATTAACATTACTAAGCATTACTACAATCACCTTGGTCACCACTGTGGCTCGCTCTATTACGTCAATATCTGAAGGTAAATGGTGTTAGGGTATTTAAAGGCCAGGCAGGTAAAGCTCTGAAGCAACTCATTAGGATTTCAGCAACATCAATGACATCCACGGAAAGGCCGCCATGGAACCCCTGCTCTGTGGGCGCATCTACAACCATAGGTAGTACGTGCATTAAAGCGCTAGGAGACAGGTAGTAAGCGAGCCTGTGTTATACAGAAACCCACATAACATAACAACATACCTTAAAAAAGTTATTCCAGGATTGTTTCTTCACACGTGGTCACAAGGATCTTTACAAGCACGTGCTACTTCGAAAATGAGAGTAAAATTCGTTTCTTTCATTGCTTTGTATAAATTCTATTCTAATTCTGATGAGTCTTTCTTGAAACATTGTTTACGACATTATTTCTTTTGGTTTTACACTGGACGGAAGCGTTAACCAGTCCCTGACCTGCAACGAGGGCCCCTGTTGTGGCTTTAGATAATATACCTCTTTAAGTTGGCTCTGTCTTGGGCACAACAGTGTTTGTGCCACATTGGATAATTTCCCTTTTTGGGAAAGGCCGCCTTCCCCTCTCCTTTTTTAAAAGTGTAACATTTTGGTTCTATTCTCTTGCAAATGTGTCTAAAAAGCAGCGACTGCCCCTGTGCTCTGTCTATCTGTTTTATTGCCAGGAATACATGGGCTTTCCAGGTTACGTTTTGTGAGACCGACAGAGTGTAGTCTTGCACACTTAACATTTTGTCTCTATCTAATAACAGTGACTTCTTCCTTGTGGATCCAGTTGCATTATTTCGTTTGTCTAGATTTGTTTTGAATGTGTTCTCTTGGTGCATTTAGATATTTCTGCAGAACAATGGCTGTTGCTGCTTGAATTATGGCCTTTCCTGCAAGGAGTAGTAAAGGAACTAAGGAAGTCAGAATTTAGTGTAATGAAAGGCTGCAAACATGCCTTAAGGGTCTGCTTGAAAAATGGGGGAAAAAAGCTCTAGCTGTGCTTCAGATTTTGTGCAGCTACCATTACTGCCACCAAGTTGAGTTAATATGGAAAGTCTAAGGTGAAAAACGTAAATACACATCTATGCTACCTGATATATTCCAAATGCTGTCTAAGGAATTTGGTGACATTGTACACTTCTTTTAAACAGACGAGACCACATACACATGATGTGAAACATTTTTGCAAACAAAGTGTCAGGCACTCTTTAGGGTGCCACAGACAGCGAGGGGCTACTGGGTTTCAACCATGGTGGTTGGGGTCATTTGCCACTGGTCTCCTGGGGTCCGTCCTACTTTGGTTCCAGAAACTGACCAAAGTACATCCTTTCTTCACTTGGCTCTCACGGTAGCGAAAGCAGGCCAGGCTTCTCAGGAGTGAGTGTGGGGGGCAGAGACTCAAAACTCAGCAGTCAAACAACAGACATAATAAATCACTGCCCAGCCTTGTGCTTGTCTCTTTAGTACATGTACTTTAATGTCACTGCAGTGTGGAATACCACACAATTATATTGAGGTATGAATTTAAGTTTGAACAATTTCAATCACAGGCTTTTTACAAAGCAATATGCCACCTACAGTGCCCTTTTCATACTCTATGGTGACCAGCAATGCCTATGATGACCCTCCCACTAGTTTTGTTTAGGCAGATTTAGGCACAAAGGCGCGTTTCAGTAAGCGGTCGCCACATTGGCAACTAGTATGTCAGTTCAAACAGTTCTTAGTCCTAAGAGTCTCATAGAGAAGGACGTCTTCCTGTTGGGGCTCGTCTTTGTTCACATTATGGTCTTTCACATTACGGTCTTTCAGTCTCTGGAGACCGTGCCTTGCGTTTACCTGCTGAGCAGAGACGCCGCTTGGTTGGTGGGTGGCAGCGGTCTCGTTTCCTTTTGCTTGGACAGCTGATACTCCCATTGAGACATGCCAAACTGGGAGTGCTTGTCATCTGTGGCATGATGTGGCCTCTGGGCCAAACTGAATGATGGGTGCTCATCTTCTTCGGCAGCCGAGACCTCTAGGCCGGGACAGATATCTCGCCAAAAGACCCCGCTCCCCCGCGCACCCTTCTCTCAGTCATCCATCACATCTCACCCACCATTCTTGAACTACTTAACACCTCCCTTTCCACTGGTACTGTCCCACTCCCCTGGAAGCAAGCCATGGTCAAAGCCCTTCTAAAGAAATCAAACTTAGCTCAAAACAACCCTTCCAACTACCGACCTATCTCCCTATTGCCCTGGCAAAGCAAACTCCTCGAAAAACATGTCAACACGGTGCTAACTAACTTTCTAGAGTCCAACACACTTCTGGACCCTTCCCAGATGGGATTCCGCCCCCTCCACGGGACTGAAACCGCTCTGGTTGCAGTGACAGAGGAGGCCAGGAGGATCCTGGATAATGGAGGTTAGGCAGCCATCATTCTCCTCGACCTAAGTGCCGCCTTCAACACTGTTAACCATGTAAATGTAAATGTGTTTGTATTTATATAGCGCACTTCTACCCAGAGGTCTCGTAGCGCTGTAATCATACCGCTGTGGAACCCGTCCTGGCTTTCCTGTGAAATGTCCACTCCTGGGCACCCCCAAGGTGAAGCCAGGCATCCAAGCGCTGCTGGGGCCATAACATCCTACTGCACCGACTCAGCGCGAAGGGAATCTTAGGAATGGCAAACACCTGGTTTAGGTCCTTTCTCTCCGACCGTTCGTTCCAGGTATTCGAAAATGAATGTACGTCCCCCAGCAAACCCCTGAATTGTGGTGTACCCCAGGGCTCCGCTCTAAGCCCTACCCTTTTTAATGTTTACATGAGCTCACTAGCTGAGATCGTCCGCCCCTTCGGAGTAAAAATCGTCACATATGCAGACGATACTCAGCTAGTGGTGGCTCCAAATCCCTCCTCTAACTCACCCCATGGTCTGAAAAACTGTCTGGAAGCAGTCACCGAATGGATGACATCCTCCTGCCTCAAATTGAATGGGGACATAACAGAGCTCATGCTCCTGGGAAACTCCATCAATAAGACCATTGATTCACTCTGGCCCCCCTGTCTTGGACCACCCCCTACACCCAGACTCGATCAAAAGCTTGGGCATCTGGTTAGACAAGTCACTCGACTTTAACCACCAGGCGACAAAACTATCAGCCACCTGCTTCGGCCTTCTTAGACTCCTTCGCAAAATTCTCCCTCTCCTTCCCTTTCACGCCAGACGGATAATGGTCCAAGGTCTAATTCTGTCCCGCTTAGACTTCGGGAATGCCCTATACCTGGGGGCTCCCCAGACCACTCTAAACAAGCTACAGATAATTCAGAACTGTGCCGCCAGAACTCTCCTCCAAATCCCCCGGCGAGTCTCGGTCAAATCCAGGCTGAAGGATCTTCACTGGCTCCCAGTAAGGGCAAGGATAGAATTCAAGGCAATGTGCATTACACATCGATCCTACTGGGGAACAGGCCCCATTATCAATCGCCCCCTGATAACCGCCTACCATCCCACCAGACAGCTCAGGTCAGGGTCCTCCTTCCTTGCCGTAACACCCAGTTTCAGGAAAGCTAGATGTGGAGGTCGCTCATTCTCCCACAATCTCGCCAAGCTCTGGAATACCCTCCCTCTCTTACTTAGATCAGAGCCCAAACTACTCGCTTTCCGCAAACTCCTAAAAACCCTGCTCTTCAAAAAACCAGAGTAGCTCTCATCGGCCCTGTCACAGGCGTGACCTCTGCAGCGCTGGGACGCCTAAGGGTAGCCACCATGCTTTACAAATGGTCTTTTCATTTCATTTCAGTGGCAGCTCCTCCGAAGTTGTGCTTCATGTTAGCAGAGGCAGGACTCGTCTTTCTTACTGCAGGGGTGCCGTATGTTGGTACTTGGCTCAAATATTTTTTTAAGCAGTTCAGCATGAGCACCATACTATGGGAAACTGGTCAACCTCTCTTGACATGGGCTAGTTGCAACAACGCTCCTGCTTGGTAATCAGCTTTCTCTGGGTATCCAACACTGGGAACGCAGCTGGACAGTTTCTCTCTGCAGGGCCAGGTTATCTCCTTTCTTCTATGAGCAGGCAGGCAGGCTTCTAACAGCTAGGCAGACCCCAAACTTCTCCAGCCAGTTATGCAGACCTCCAGTGATGTCCCAACATCTCTGGGAGACTGGCTGTTTTGCACACATTCAGCTCTGGTCTCACGACAGCTCTTCAAGTACACTGGCTGTCATCAGTCTTCTGAAGTGGCAGTCAGGGAATGACACAAGGACAGCCATTGCCCCGGAAATGTACTCATCTTCAACAAGAGAAACTGCTCACTCACCCCCACTCCTCTATCATCCACCAAATGGCAGAGCTCGGGAAAATATAACCAGCAATCTCAAAAAGACTTTGATAGAACTCCTATGGGTAGTTCTGTCTCCATCCTCCCTCACTTTCGTATCTGGGTATCTGCCTTTCAGCTTCAGGAATGAAAGCAATAAACTTCCACTTTCTGCGGAAGCTATATCCATCCTATGTGTTGTTCGGCGCTAGACCAGGGGGCATCTAAAAAAGATCTCACGGATCACAGCAAACATTTTTACACTGTACACTGACTCCCTGTCTTGTATGTGCCACACACGCAATGCACTCGACACATACAAGGAGTGTCAGCATAAGGGTGTGGGTGCTATATGGAAACTGATTTTTTACCTGAGTGGGGCTGCTAGGCCCCATTCCTTTCTGACCCAGAAAAAGGTCTGTTCAGAACTAATAAATCAGAAAATGTGTTGCTATCACTTCATGTTTGCAATGCAGGAAACGGACAGCAGCCCTATGTGGAGAAAACAGAGGATGCTTAGTGCCATCCTTTATCTCCAAAACTCCTCTCCTTAACCCACCACTCATCTGTCCCCTTCTCTGCTGGTGAAGCAGTGCTGGCACAGCTAGTTCTGTGAAGATGCTTTGCCTTATTTTAGGACCGTAGGTCACTAATGCAAAATGTCGACGGGTTCATGCTGCAAGGGGAACTGGAATCCTGTGGGGTTGACGAGGTAACTTATTAGTTACACAAGGCTATTACTTCGCCTTTAATCACGTCCAGTGCGCGAGCCGTTACAAACCTTTTCACTCACATTTGGTAGACGTTGCCTCGCACCCACATTACTGTGGTTTATTTCTGTCACATTGCTAACAGCACAGCCTTTTAATTAGCGGTAAGATATATCCACCTGGAATACTGGCATTGCATCGCCGCACCAACTTTACTGGCCCCTTCTCAGATCTCTATGTTCCATAATATAAGATCCAGCTTGTCGCTATTTGACTCTGCATAGCTACTGATTATAGCCCTTACTCACTGTCTGACCTTATATTTTTCTCCCTCTTCTTTTCCAAATTCTGTAATTTCCCTTCTCCTGATTTAGTAACTATAGGCAATTGTATTCAGACACCATATCTTGAAAGTCCTGATGATGATCCTATATCGCTTGGCTAAGGATCGAAACGCCGTTGACAAAGTTATTAACCTTATACACAGTGATTTGTATGTTACATCATGTGTAAAGGTGACCTCTCTGCAATTGTTGTTTGTTTTATTGTGATTACCCGATACATGCTGCCTGAGCCTTTTTTCATTTTCCCTTGTTATGTGAGTTCATGGATACAGGCTTGTGTCCCACTATAATTAATTCACATGTTTTGCTTATTTTCATTTATTTCCAGATTGAATTGTCCTTATCCGGCTGGATAACGGCTAAGATATAGTACCGAATGGGGCTATATTGATTTCCTCGCTACTCTTTGCGTACTCAGGGACCACTGTCTCTCAAAATAAGTTTGCTCCCAAGGTCCCTGACCGATCAGAATTGGGTTCCCTTGTATTTTATAACCGTCAGATAAATAAGCAACAACTATGGCTTTGTAGTATATAATATTGAAAATGATTCCGTTTTGAAATGATGAAGCTGTGCAAGAACTATAACGAGTCTCATGAAAATTATCTCAAAGGCAGTGAAGGGAGTTACTGCTGCAGACTTAAGATTTTTTTCACCCTGACGGTGAGGGCAAAAATGGAGAAGCTGATAGGGTCCTGCCTCAGCACCAGCTTTTCAGAACTGCGGGTGCTGAACGCTGGCAGGACCCAGCCCACTTAAAGCCTGTGGTGCCACCTTTGTAGGGGTAGCAGGAGTTTACATAGGATGAGGCCTGAGGATGTACCAAATAGCCCTTGCACTATGTGTTATTCCTCTGGGCGGAACCGATAACCACTGAGTATATGTTGAATAAGTGGTAACATTACGTCTTGTAGACCGCTACGCTGTCAGGCCACACTTAAAAATCAGTGGTTGGTGAAAATGGGTCGTGTGTCTGGGACCGCTAGTATTTCAGCAACATTGTTTACGCATACTTGACTTCTGGTCGTATTGTAGACTTAACTAAAAGTATGTGCTAAAAGCAAGAATGGAGAAATGACCTCCGAACAGGCGCGTATCCTGAACACTAATTCTATTCGGCAGTTCAGCTGGGCGTATGCACACTTGTGCCTCTCGTTTCTGCATACTTTGTGAAATCCTGTTAAAATGTTTTTAAATTTAAATGTGGCATTAAAACTCTGAAAAATCCGAGTTTGTAAACTAAATTGCATGTAAAAAAAAAAGTCTGCAAGTATTATTATGTATTATTATTACACCATCTTACAGTAGCGTAGATATTGGTGGTATACCAAGCCGCCAAGATCAATGGTGTTAAAAAAAAGAGAAAGCACGCACTTTAAAAGCCAATTTTATCCATAAATCTAATTGCCCAGAGATACTGCAAGCAAAAATAGTTGTGCTGGGTCAAAAAAGCCATATGCGTAATTGAAGTGAAAAAAAACAGAAAACGAGTCGATCATATAGAATTTCACTGAAATCCGATGACTCAAGATTGCACTCCTCTGACGTCGGCCCATCCACATTTCGGGGCGGGCTGTCACGGGCCCCGTGCTCCCTTCGTCGCCTCCGCGCCTCCTGACTAATGGTGTTCTTTCTGGAGGTTGAGGCCTGCTGTCGCCTCGGTCCCTGCCAGGTTTTGTCTCGGCGAAGGGCGCGCTGAGGCCTCCTGTGGAAGGAAGCTTCGAGGTGCGCCTGCCGGTGGGAGCTCTCGTCAGGGCGCGCTGAGGCCTCCTGTGGAAGGAAGCTTCGAGGTGCGCCTGCCGGTGAGGAGCTCTCGTCAGGGCGCGCTGAGGCCTCCTGTGGAAGGAAGCTTCGAGGTGCGCCTGCCGGTGGGAGCTCTCGTCAGGGCGCGCTGAGAAGCGCGGCGCCGTCCGCAGGGATGACCTCAAAAGAGTCTATTTGTAGGAGCCCTCGGCCGCTAAGGTGCTGCATATTTCATGAGCGCTGGATGAGCCAGCCCCTCCCCCCGCCGGTGCGGTGGGGGCGCTGCTTCCTGCGCACACTAGCGGCGTCACGGCCCCACTGGCAGGCAAGAACTAATGAGGCCGTCGTTAAAGAAGCCGTACGTGCGCTCGCGCAAGGCGGCTCCCACCGAGTGGAGGCGGGAGGGACCGAGAGAGACAGGCTGCTAGGACAGAGACACACAGGCAGAGAGAGAGAGAGAGAGAGCAACAGAGAGAGACGTGCGAACGAAACAGAGAGCCAGGAAGACAGAGATAGAAGAGAGACAGAGTGATGGACAGAGAGAGATTGAGACATGTGTGAGAAAGAAACAAATTGAGAGGCAGGAAGGCCGAGAAAGAGAGAAGGAGAGAGACAAACACGGAACCATAGAGAGACAGAGTGATGGACAGAGAGAGGGAGAAAACAAACGCACAACTATAGAGAGACAGATATATGGAAAGAGAGAAAGAGAGAGAGACAAGTGCGAAAAAACAGACGAAGAGGCAGGAAGACATAAAAAGAGAGACGGAGAGAGACAAACACACTATAGAGAGACAGCGTGATGGTGCGAGAGAGAGAGAGACACAGGAGAGTCAGGAAGAGAGATAGACCAGATAGAGCCAAACACACAATCAGACGTAGAATGATGGCTAGTGAGAGAGACTGAGAGAACGAGACACGTACAAACAGGGAGAGAGACAGAGACTGAGTGATGGACAGTAGGGGAGAGAAACACTCAGACAGCCACGGACAGCCACACAGAGAGAGGCATAAAGATGTATAGCTTGATATAGACAGAGAGAGGCAACCATAGAAGGGCTCAGTTCCAGAAATTTGTATCGGGATGGGCCATTGGTGCGTTCGGGTTGGCTAATGCGGGCCCCATTTTGGTCAATTCTGGAGGTAGCCTGCAAGCCCTATATTTACATCATATCTTCTTCCACACTGGCATTCAGAGCAAGAAGAGAGCTATTTGAGAATACGAGCTGATGTCTATACTCCTCAGCCCAACCGTCATCATTTCCAGCAGTCCAGGCTTCAACCCAAGGACCTGGATACCAAGCAGATTGTAAACGTTGTTCAAGCTTAGGGAGGTCTCTGTTAGCACACCCAAGCCTCTGCGAACACAGATTTTGCCTTATTTATGGACACTATATTGGCTGCCCATCAAGGAAAGAGTCACATTCAAGTCTTTTGTTCTAGTGCATGATGCCCTATATCAATCAGGAGCCTCTTACCTCAGACCAGATTTGGATTTTATGATCCCTCAAGATAGTTGAGATCCGCCAACAAACTGTTGGCAGAGATCCCCAGAATTCAGCGCGCAAGAGTGGAAGGAAGGTCTCTAATGTATCTGGGTTTGGTAGCCTGGAGTCAGCCTCCTCTGGAGCTATGGGCAGTGAGTGATGCTGCAAAATTTAAGTAAACTCTGGCTTTTTGTGCAGGCCTAAGCCTACGTTGTTCATATTCCGATCTGGCTGTCTCGCACTGGGAAACTCCTTGGAGTAGCTGTGTGCCCTATACATTGCTACCATCATCAAGCCATGACATCTTTGCACTAGGAAAAGTGGAAAGTGCTCCGTATTTCACTGAATGCACTGTCCGAAGACGAGGGTTCTCGGCTGTCCTGACGGCAGAACATTAATTGTGATAGGGTGCACTTTCCTTGGTTTGCATCCAGCATACCTGTTTAAAGGTGCACCAGGGGGCAAATGGCGATGGTGTGCCCTTTCTGTAATATGGGCCCTGTTGTTCTTTGAAAAGTCCCTTACAAGTCATCAATGTGTAGGTTGGCTGTGAGCCCTTTCTTATGTGCTAAAATAGTCAAAGTCTGTTTCCTCTCATGAATTATTGTGCGGCGCCAAGATGTAAGGACGTGGGATAGTTTTGCAAAAAAGAGCTGCAGTTGCAATCGTTATTACCAGTGCAGATACCAACATTTCATGAAGTGATAGGAAAGTTTCTGCATAAACATGTACAAGTGCACAAAGGGTGGCAACATCTGTACCATGTTATGCTATGTTAGGAATTTTATAGAGCGCATGGTTGCTCCATTCGGAGTATCCCCGCACTAAGCATCTAAGGCCACAAGCAACCCGTAATATATTACAAATACTGTTTAGAGTTGTCTAAAGAACCAGGTCTTGAGTATTTTTACGGAATGTAATTTCGGAATGTTCCAGTCTCAGATCAAGAGGAAAATAGTTCCACAATTTAGCTGTTCAGTAACTGAAGGAGCAACCACCCAGATGTGTTCTTTTTATCTCGAGAATCACAGTCAAAGTGGTCCCTGAGGACCTAGGGCATCTGTTTTGGTGGTAGAACTTAATCAGAGAAAAAAGGTAATGAGGGCCTTTCTTGTGCAAGATTTTGTGACAGATGCAAAGTGCCTTAAACAGGACTCTTTCCCGGATCGGGAGCCAGTGAAGCTTGAAAACAGCAGAACTGGTAGAATTGAATCTAGGAATAATCAAAAGAAACCTTGCAGCAGCATTCTGAACTCTCTGAAGCTTTTTTTAGTCTGTCCTGAGCGACCCTGAGATAAAGAACATTGCAATAGTCTAATCTGGACATCAGCTGGGTCTCGACCACTGTCATTCTTGCAGATTCGGGAAGAAGTCCTATAATCTTATGAAGCATTTTTAATTGCCGAAACAGGTTTCATCCCGAAGATTTATCTGGATATCAAAAGTTAAAGTACAGTCAAACACAAACCTCAATTTTTTTGCTTTGGGATGGGTGTTGGGCCTGGACTGTTTCCCTACAATCTTAACTTTGTTTTTTCGCAATTGAGTCTTAGACAACTGGTGTCCATCCATTAATCTAAATCCACCAAACAAGCTCTAAAACTGTCTGCTGCAGTGCCTTCTTCCAGCCCTAAAGTGATAATTAGCTGGGTGTTGTCGGCATACGATACAAGCTTGACACCATGGCACTCAATCACATCCGTTAAAGGGCGAATGTATAAATTAAACAAGGTCGGACTTAAGACTGAATGTTGTGGTACTCCCTTTTGCAGAGGGAGAATCTCCGAGGTGCATGGCTGTAGTTGCACCTGGAATGTGCAGTTCTGAAGAAAATCTGTCAGCGATTCAATAGCCCTACCCGACACCATATTGCCAAAGTTGTTCCAATAGAAGACCATGGAACACAGTGTCTAAGACTGCGCTCCAGTCCAGAATGATCAGGGCAGCCGTCCTACCCTCATCAGCAATTAGTCACAAGGATTCTGGAGCTAGTAAGAGAGCACATTCCATGCTATGGCTTGGCCTGAATCCAAATTGAGTCTCATGTAGATATCCTTTCTCCTTGATGAATCTCATAAGCTGTTGATTGAAATGTTTTTTAGCGATTTAAGCGAATACCGGTAGCAAGAAGATAGGTCTCTGGTTTGGATAGATCAAGGGAGGGCTTCTTCAAAAGTCGAACCACAGTAGCATGTCTTACTGAGAAGGAACCTGACTCGTGCTGAAAGACAGGTTAAGTAGTTCACAGAGCGTAGGGAGAATAGCTTTCATTCCTCGTTCTAACATAACGGTGAGGCAGGGTTAAGCGGGGAACCTGGTTTTATTTTGGCCAAAAGGGTACGGGTCTCAGCTGCAGATAGAGGGGGTAAGTTCAAAAAGCCCCCATGGGAGACAGCAGAGAGTGGCCATGAGGTTGGAATTGGATAGTGCCTAGCTTTTTCTGGGAAGGCCTAGTAAATGTTTCATTTTTTTCTGAAAAGATTTGTGCAGTTTGATTGCACTTTTTTGCAGAAGGAGTGATGAAAGCTGAGCCACATTCCAGGGAAGTAAGAGACTTGACTCTCCGAAAAAGTTCCTGGGAAGAATTTTTGCCAGCTCGATCTTCTGAGTAAAAAAATGGATGCATGTCTTATTGTCTTATGGGACATCTTTAGAGCTCTCAAATAGTTAGTCTTGTCAGTTAAGTTGTAATTCTTACGCCAAAGGCGTTCTAAATGTTTACACCCCTTCTTAATTGACAAAAGGGTCATCAGAGAACCACTCCACAAACGGCTTGGAGCGGGACGTATTTTAAATTTTTTGGGGTGCTAGGTTATCCCAGTCCCCCTTTATCCATGCTTCTACCTGACAATTTGCTACCTGAGGATAGTGATTCACGATGGAGGGCTCTGGATTAGAGCCACAGTGAAAGGAACAGAAGTAATCAAACACCATTTGCAAGTTTTGCTGCTACTTTGAGCTCTAGATGTAGGTGACACTGCGGGACCCAAGGAAGAATGAAGTGATCAGACCATGCTATAGGTATAGGAGGTGTCGATCTGATCTGAAGAGTATTTGTGAAAATAGGGTCAAGAGTATGACCTAATAGATGAGTGTGCGCTAGGGCCAGCAGAGTGAAGTGCAGCAGCCCAAAGTCCTCTGTGAGGAGGATGCTGTATGGCAAGTTGTATCCTCGAAGTGAAAATCGCGATCCCCTGAATCACGAAGTTTGAATGTTGCAGGGCATAAGTGGAAACCATGTCCATCAATTCGGTAGCAAACTGCATAGAGGGGCCAGGTGAACTATAAATTAGGAGGCCTGCTAGAATACAGCAGCTAGATAAAGACAAAGAAAAAAGCACTGCTTCACATCCGGTTATCTTTAATTCAGAAAAGCTACACTGTAAGTGGCGTCTAGAGATGACGGTGAACCCTCCCCCTCTTTGGTTGGGTCTATCTTGCCTTAAAATGGCACACTCTTGAGGTACGGCATCTAAAATATCGGGGGCTTAATATGCAGTAACTCTGACTATGCCACTGTTCTGCAGCAAGAGTAGCTTTGAGTACAATCGTTAAGTCTAGAAGGGGTGCACATCTGCTGGCATCAGAGGCGATGAGAACAAAGGTGGAAATGGATTTAATAAGTTCTATGTTCTTCTGGGAGAATCAGGTTTCCATTTCAGCTATTGCTCTAGCTAGAATGTTCAAGAAGGGTTTCATGAGCACTTGCCGATGTGAGAAGGAAGTGTTGTTGTCATGATCAGATTGTACTGCTGTTGAAAGTGCCACAGAATCTGCAAGTTGGCAGCTGAGAGGCCTCCTCCTTTTTGGTACATGGTTAACGTATGTGGCTTAATTTGTCACTCTTTCTTTTCAGGGCACTAAGTGTGGATAGCACATCTTCCCATTCAAAAGACACATTTGTTTGCTTTGTCTGAAACATAGTATTAGCAGGCTTGAAGACTAAAAGTAGGTCTTCTAAAACATTCCAAATTTTCCCAATTACATGAACATTTTTCAGTGTAGCTCCTTGTGTGAGTGCTGTTTGGAGGTTGTGAGTGATCCTGGCCACCAACTTCTTGATGTTCTGCAGCCTCTTGATGAGATGCTTGTTGATTCCAGCATAGAGGGTGTTCTTGTACTGTAGTTTGCTGGTAAGGAAGGTGTGGGTTACAGTTTTCCGGGTGTTGACTGAGAGCCAACTGAAAATCTTTCTCAGAATCTTCAGGGTATGGAAGCATTGGAGGCATAAGGAGCTGACAGCATTGACTTGGGCTCTAATGTCATGTTTGCAGTTGGTGACGATACTAAGGTTCTTGACATGGGTGGTGGGGGTGATGGTAATTTCTAGCCCTGTCAGAAACCACGGTAAGTCACAAAGAGAGGAGCTCACCCCGAAGATTATAACTTCAGTCTTGTTGGTGCCCCAATTTCAGGCAGTTGGACTCCATCCATTATTCATCGGTCATTGTGATATATATATATATATATATATATATATACATATATATATATATATATTCACTGAAAAAACCATAGGTTAGAGACCATATATAGTTAGGAATTAGCATTTAAAAAACCTTGAAAATTCACTGAAAAAACCATAGGTTATAGACCATATATAGTTTGGAATTAGCATTTAAAAAACCTTATTTTACTCACACAAAACCATTGAAATTCCATATATAGTTAGTTGCACTAACTATATATCGCGCACCCGCAATCCACTGCTGATGATGTCACATATTACATCATTCATGACATGGTCAGTGACATCACTGATGACATCACTGATGACATCTCAAATGACATCACTGATGACATCACTGATGACATCTCAAATGACATCACTGATGACATCATCCAGTGACTGTGTGTTTCTGTAAAGTTTAAATATGTTTGATTTATTGAAGAATGAGTGGATGTATAAGTGTCTGGATGAAGGATTTAGTAGGTGCGTGACTGACTGTATGAGTGAGTGAATAAATGTGTCGTACTAAATGCATGGGTTAGTGACTAAACTGTCTGAATATGTGCATCAGTATGTCTGTTGTGATGTAAACTGCTGCATGTGTTGATCATTAGCTATACGAGAGGTTATATGTGTTATTGATTGGTTGCCCAAGTATTTGTATAGGAGATTGAGTTTGTGTGGGGGTGGCTGGGAGGTGTGTGACTCTGTGCATAGATGTGTGAGCAGTTGATTCACTAGGTGTATGAGTTCAAGAGTGCATGTGGAAACAGCTACATGGGCGGTTGACTGTGTGCATGAGTGTATTGATGAGTGAATGGATATCTCAATGCTACATGTCAAAGTAAGTACATATGTAAAACACAGTACATGTGAGAGTTGGCATATATAAATAACTGTGCATGAGAGCCACTGAATGTGTGAGTGGCTGTATGGATCATTGTGAACTTGTATCAGGGATTGTATAAGAGAGTAAATATGTGTTAGTATATGTTTGAATAAGTAATGTGTATATCTGTATAGTTGAGGGAATGGAGGTGAGATTGTTTCTTTGCATGACTGACTAGGTGTGTGAGTAACTCCATGGATGAGTGACAGTGTGTGAGTGTCTGTATACACTGAGTGTATCTAAGGTTATATTAGAGTCTGAAGAGTTTTATCGTATTAGCACAAGAATGATGTCAAATGAGATGTCATCAGTGATGCCATTTGAGATGTCATCAGTGATGTCATCAGTGATGTCACTGACCATGTCATGAATGATGTAATATGGGACATCATCAGCAGTGGATTGCGGGTGCGC